>NC_053023.1:487372059-487718411 GCF_003073215.2 Triticum urartu | reverse complement strand
TAACAAAGCCAATCAATGGTTTGCTAGGACATGGTGGGTTAGAGGTTTGACATGGCAATTTGGGAGGCTTGAAAGCAAGTGGTAGGCATCGTAGCATTGGCGTAGCAAAAGAGCGAGCAAACTAGCATAGCAAAGATAGTAGTGATTTTGAGGGTATGATCATCTTGCCTGCACAGTTGTTAGAGTTGACTGGATCCTCGAAAGTAAACTCAATGGGCTCCTCGTTAGCGAACTCGTCTCCCGGCTCTACCCAAACAAGACAAACAAGCAACAAGGACACAATCAACCACGTGCAAGGATCAACAAAAGATGATGCAAAGATGATATGCTATGCGGGATGCAATGCGGGATGCAAATGCAAGATGTGACAGGAAATACAAGAACCTGGCTCAACATGAAAATCCAAGTGTTACACTAGAAAGATGAGATGAAATTGCTTGAAAACGATATAAAGAACGCCGGAATTTGAGTTACGGTTTGGAAATGGCAAGCGATTCAAATATGACACCGGCCTGCGATTTACAGCAAGTAGCCATCTAAATGCAATGAGATGAACATGCTAAAGCACCCAAACATGGCAAGAAAATAAATGGTAGGGATCCATTCATGATGCTTAATAAAAGAGGAACACTGAGCTACGGCCAATTCATCCATTAACAGATATCTAATTGGAGCAGCAGATCTGACAATTATCTCAAATAGCACTCTTCTAACAGCATTTCGGGCATCAAGATGAACTCAAATGAAAGTGATGCAGTGAGATGAAATGATGTGCTCTCTGAGACGGACATTTTGATATGCTATATGCTCAAAACGGAGCTATGGATGCGGAGATATAGCATGATTAAATATGCTAAAAATACTGAAAACGGGAGCAAAGTCAACCCTAGGGTTTCCTCAGATCTGGATCCGGGCACGTTTACTGTAGCGGCGCGAGAACCGAGGTTGGCCGGAGCTTCCCCGAGGAAGGAGGAGGCCAGTCGGAACGGGCGGGGAGGCGAGGCCGGAGGTGGGGCGACGCCGGGGATGGAGCGGGACGGTGGCTCGCCGGAGCTCGGCGTCGCGGGTCGGCGAGGGGGCGGGATGGCGTGGCGGCTCCGGTGGAGGTTGGTGGTGGCGACGAAGATCCGGCGAGGAGGCGCTCGTCGGCATGGTGGAGGGGCGGCTCCGGCGAAGGCGGCGGGGCGGAGCTGGAGGCAGGCGGCGGCGGATCCCGCGGGATCGGGCGGCGGGCGGTTCAGGCCTCGAGGGCACGCTGCGGGCCGCGGCGGGCCGGCGGTGTGGGACGGCGATGTGGGCGCGCACCCACCATGTGGCGGTCGCTAGTTGGCGGCGGCGGGAAGTCCGGTGCGGCCCGGACGTTGTCCGGCCGCGCGGATGGAGCGGGGCTAGGGTTTGGAAGAGGGGATCCGGGATTTTCGAGGAGGGGTCTTTATATAGGCATAGGAGGAGCTAGGAGAGTCCAAATGAGGTGCGGTTTTTGGCCACGCGATCGTGATCGAACGCTCTAGATGATGGAGAGGGTTTTGGTGGGTTTTGGGCCAAATTGAAGGGGTGTTGGGCTGCAACACACAGTTGGCTTACACTCGCCATGTCAATCAAAGTACATAAATAGCATTACATCAACCAAACACTCATGGCCCGACTACGGCGCCAAAATAAAAGATAACCCCAACATGCGACATGGTCCCGATCGCCCCAACTAGGCACCACTACTGATCATCAGGGAAAGACACATAGTAATGGCGTGAGTCCTTGTCGAACTCCCACTTGAGCTCAAGCGCGTCATCTGGAACGGAGTCATCAGGCCCTGCATCTGTTTTGGAAGTAATCTGTGAGCCAAAGGGACTCAGCAATCTCGCACCCTCGCGATCAAGATTATTTAAGCTTATAGGTAAGGCAAGGTAAATATGTGGAGATGCAGCAAGCGACTAGCATATATGGTGGCTAACCTGTTCGCAAAAGAGAGCGCGAAGAGAGGCAAAGCGCGAACGAATGACTAGAGAGCAACCTGCGGCAAGCATTACTCCAACACCGTGTTCACTTCCCGGACTCCGCCGAGAAGAGACCATCACGGTAACTCACACAATTGATTCATTTTAATTAAGTTAAGGTTCAAGTTATCTACAACTGGACACTAACAAATTCCCATCTGCCCATAACCGTGGGCACGACTTTCGAAAGTTCAAATCCCTGCAGGGGAGTCCCAACTTAGCCCATGACAAGCTCTCACGGTCAACGAAGGAATAGACCTCCACCCGAGATATTCTGATCAGACTCGGTATCCCGGTTCTTCAAGACAGTTCGACAAGTTAAAACCAATCCAGCAACACCGCCCGAATGTGCCGACAAATCCCGATAGGAGCTGCACATATCTCGTTCTCAAGGCACACTCAGATTGTCTTAGGTACGGGTAGGCCAGCCTAGAGTTGCCCCTGGTGGTCACCGGCAGCTGACAGGTGGACCAACACTCAGAGGAGCACTGGCCCGGGGGGGGGGTTAAAATAAGATGACCCTCGGGCTCCGGAAACCCAAGGGAAAAAGAGGCTAGGTGGCAAATGGTAAAACCAAGGTTGGGCATTGCTGGAAAAGATTTATTCAAGGCGAACTATCAAGGGGTTCCCATTATAACCCAACCGCGTAAGGAACGCAAAATCCGGGAACATAACACCGATATGACGGAAACTAGGGCGGCAAGAGTGGAACAAAACACTAGGCAAAAGGCCGAGCCTTCCACCCTTTACCAAGTATATAGATGCATTAAGTTAACAAGGTAATATAATGATATCCCAACTAGTAAATAATGTTCCAACAAGGAACGGTCTCCAATCTTCACCTGCAACTAGCAACGCTATAAGAGGGGTTGAGCAAAGCGGTAACATAGCCAATCAACAGTTTGCTAGGACATGGTGGGTTAGAGGTTTGACATGGAAATTTGGGAGGAATGATAAGCAAGTGGTAGGCATCGTAGCATAGGCAAAGCAAAAGAGCGAGCATCTAGCAAAGCAAAGATAGTAGTGATTTCAAGGGTATGATCATCTTGCCTGCACAATTGTCAGAGTTGACTGGATCCTCGAAAGCAAACTCACCGGGCTCCTCGTTAGCAAACTCGTCTCCCTGCTCTACCCAAACAAGACAAACAAGCAACAAGGACACAATCAACCACGTGCAAGTCTCAAACAATATGATGCAAAGATGGTATGCTATGCGGGATGCGATATGCGATGCATATGCAAGATTTTACAAGGAATGCATGAACCTGGCCTCAACATGGAAATCCATGTGAGCCACTGGAAAGGTGATATGAAATCGCTTGAAAACGATATAAAGAACGCCGGAATCGGAGTCACGGTTTGGAAATGGCAAGCAATTCAAATATGGCACCGGTCTGCGATATACAGCAAGTAGCCATCTAAATGCAACAAGATGAACATGCTACAGCACCCAAACATGGCAACAAAATACATGGTAGGGATCCATTCATGATGCTTAACAAAAGTGGAACACTGAGCTACGGCCAATTCATCTATTAACAGGTTCAAACAAGCATGGCAAAAATGCATTTGGTAAACAGATTTCAGACTTAGTGAAATTAACACTTGTCTGGAATCTCAGATCAGGTAGCACACTTTGGGGCATGAAAACTATATGCTACAGGACCTGAACATGGAAAAGTAAAGCATGGCATAAAGGTACTCAAAGAGCTTAACAAAAGTCCCTTAATGACCTTGAGCCAAAAGGGATCAGAAAATACATTTGCAAGCATGTGAACATGGCAAAAACATAATCAGTTCTCAGACTTAGTGAAAACTGGAGCATGCAAAATAGATATCAAGTAGGCATGTTTATGAGCTCGACGCACTCACTACAGAGCATGTCATGACAATCTAAGCATACACCCATCAAGAATACACATTATACAAGCTGGAAATGGAAAGAATGATAACATAGCATGCACGGATCAACTACAACATCCTCGGCAAAATCGCTAACAAGTAGACAATCTGCCCAGATTCACGAAATGACAAAAGTAGAGCTCGATTGACTCAAGCTAGGGTGCTCCATAATTGCAAAAAAAGACATGGATGGATAGAGCACTACAAGATTAACAAAACATCCTTACTAATCATCTTCAAAAAAGGCACGGATCACTAGGAAACAACATGAACATATGGCATATTGAGATAAGCAGATTAAGGACTTAGTGGAATTGCTAAGTCCCTGAAATCAGCATTAACGAATGCTCCACTTTGCAAGCTTGTGCTAGTCACCATACACATCACAAAAATACATGGGTTGCACCTCTGGATAGATGGCAAAACATATAACAAAACACATGTAGAGCTCAGGTGTAACACCCTCGATGCGACTATAGCTCCCACGTGTCGAGGAACGACTTAGAGACATAATCGCATTGAAGGCATATGTCGCAAGTTAGGCAATCTTCACAACATCCCATGTAATATAAATAATAAAGGGGAGATAGCAATAGTTGGCTTACACTCGCCACGTCAATCAAGTACATAAATAACATTACATCATCCAAACACTCATGGCCCGACTACGGCGCCAAAATAAAAGATAACCCAACATGCGACACGGTCCCAATCACCCCCCAACTGGGCACCACTACTGATCATCGGGAAAGGAAACATAGTAACGTTGAGAGTCTTCGTCGAACTCCCACTTGAGCTCATACGCGTCTCCTGGAGCAGAAACATCAGACCCTGCATCTGGTGTAATAGTAATCTGTGAGCCACAGGGACTCAGCAATCTCGCACACTCGCGATCAAGACTATTTAAGCTTATAGGTAAGGCAAGGTAAAATATGGGTGGAGCTGCCGCAAGCGACTAGCAAGTATGGTGGCTAACTTATTCGCAAAAGAGAACGAGAAGAGGAGGCAAAGCGCGAGCGAGAAACTAGCGAGCAGCCTGCGCAAACATTACTCCAACACCGTGTCCACTTCCCGGACTCCGCCGAGAAGAGGCCATCACGGTAACACACTCAGTTGATTCATTTTAATTAATTAAGGTTCAAGTTATCTACAACCGGACATTAACAAATTCCCATCTGCCCATAACCGTGGGCACGGCTTTCGAAAGTTCATTCCCTACAGGGGAGTCCCAACTTAGCCCATGACAAGATCTCACAGTCAACGAAGGAATAGAGCTCCTCCCAAGACGTTCCGATCAGACTCGGTATCTCGGTAATTCAAGACACTTCGACAGGTTAAAACAAGACCAGCAACACCGCCCGAATTTGCCGACAAATCCCGATAGGAGCTGCATATATCTCTTTCTCAAGGCACACTCAGATTGTCCTAGGTACGGGTAGGCCAGCCCAGAGTTGCCCCTGGTGGCCACCGGTAGCTGACAGGTGGACCAACACTCAGAGGAGCACTGGCCCGGGGGGGTTAAAATAAAGATGACCCTTGAGTCTGCAGAACCCAAGGGAAAGAAAAGGCTAGGTGGCGAATGGTAAAACCAAGGTTGGGCATTGCTGGAAAAGCTTTAATCAAGGCGAAATATCAAGGGGTTCCCATTATAACCCAACCGTGTAAGGAACGCAAAATCCGGGAACATAACACCGATATGACGGAAACTAGGGCGGCAAGAGTGGAACAAAACACTAGGCGAGAGGCCGAGCCTTCCACCCTTTACCAAGTATATAGATGCATTAAGGTAACAAGATAATATAATGATATCCCAACAAGTAAATAAATGTTCCAACAAGGAATGGCCTTCAATCTTCACCTGCAACTAGCAACGCTATAAGAGGGGCTGAGCAAAGCGGTAACATAGCCAATCAACAGTTTGCTAGGACAAAGGTGGGTTAGAGGTTTGACATGGTAATTTGGGAGGCTTGAAAGCAAGTGGTAGGCATCGTAGCATTGGCATAGCAAAAGAGCGAGCAAACTAGCATAGCAAAGATAGTAGTGATTTCGAGGGTATGATCATCTTGCCTGCACAGTTGTCAGAGTTGTCTGGATCCTTGAAAGCAAACTCAATGGGCTCCTTGTTAGCGAACTCGTCTCCCAGATCTACCCAAACAAGACAAACAAACAACAAGAACACAATCAACCACATGCAAAGCTCAAACAATATGATGCAAAGATGATGTGCTATGCGGGATGCGATGCGGGATGCAAAATGCAAGATATGACAGGAAATATAAGAACCTGGCCTCAACTTGGAATTCCAAGTGTGCCACTGGAAAGATGAGATGAAATTGCTTGAAAACGATATAAAGAACGCCGGAATCGGAGTTACGGTTTGGAAATGGCAAGCGATTCAAAAATGACACCGGTCTGCGATTTACAGCAAGTAGGCATATAAATGCAATGAAATGAACATGCTACAGCACCCAAACATGACAACAAAATACATGGCAGGGATGCACACAAGATTCTTAACAAAAGACTAGCACTGAGCTATGGCCAATTCCTCCATTAACAGGTTCAAACAAGCATGGAAAAAATGCATATGACAAACAGATCTCAGACTTGGTGAAATCAACACTTGTCTGGAATTTCAGATCAGGTAGCCCTCTTCGGAGCAACAAAACTACATGCTACAGGATCTGAACATGGCAAAGTAAAGCATGGCATGGAGCTACTCAAAGATCTTAACAAAAGTCCCTTAGTGACCTTGAGCCAAAAGGGATCAGAAAATACAATTGCAACCACGTGAACATAGCAAAAACATAATCAGTTTTCATACTTAGTGAAAACTGTCACATGCTGAAATATAACTCAAGTAGGCATGTTTACGAGCTCGATGCACTCACTACGGTGCAAGTCATGGAAAGACAAGCATACACCCATCAATAAGGCACAAAATGCAAGCTAGACATGGCAAGAACAATAGCATAGCATACACGGATCAACTACAACATCATTGGCAAAATTGCAAATAAGTTGACAATCTGCCCAGATTCACAAAGTAGCAAAAGTAGAGATCAATTGACTCAAGCTAGGGTGCTCCATAATTGCAAACAAAGACATGGATGGATAGAGCACTACAAGATTAACAAAACATCCTTACTGATCATCCTCAAAAGAGGCACGGATCACTAGGAAACAACATGAACATATGGCATCATGAGATAAACAACTCCAGGACTTAGTGAAAATACTAAGTCTCTGAAAACAGATTTACCAAGTGCACCACTTTGCAAGATTGCACTAGTCACCACACACATCACAAAAATACATGGGTTGCACCTCTGGAAAGATGACAAAACCCTTAACAAAACTCATGTAGAGCATCAGGGCATAGCAAGCACACATAATCATGGCAAAAATGACAAAAGTACTAAACGGAGTAGCAGATCTGACAATTAACTCAAGTAGCCCTCTTCTAACAGCATTTTGGGCATCAAGATAAACTCAAATGAAAATGATGGAATGGAATGAAATGATGTACTCTCTGAGGTGAACATTTTGATATGCAATATGCATGAATCGGAGCTACGGATGCAAAGTTACGGGGCTACGAACATGTGCACTTGGATCTGCAAATTCTGGGACTTGGACGAAATTTTACCACCGGATCTAGGGTTGACTTTGGCACGGAAGTCGAGGATCGCCGGGATCTGGCTGGAGTTCGCCGGAGGGGGATGCGGGGCGGCGCCGGGGAGGTCGGAGGAGGCCGGGTCCGCCCGGATCCGGTCGGCGATGGCGGCTTGGCGCGGTGGCGCGGCGGGCAGCGCGGCGGCGGTGCGGCGGCGGCGGCGGCTGGAGGCGCGAGGCGGCGGCAGCGCGGGAGGCGGCGGGAGGCGGCGGGCGTGGTAGGCGGCGGCGGGCGAGAGCGGGCCGCGGGGGCCGAATCTGGGCTCCCGGGCCGCGGAGGCGGCTGGCGGTGGAGGGCCACGTGGCGGCGAGCGGTTGGCTGGCGGCGGGGTGTCCGCCCCGGGCGGACAATGTCCGGCGGCGCGCGGTGGAAAATTAGGGTTTCGGAGAGGGAGAGATCCCGATTTGGGGGGGGGGGGGGTCTTTATATAGGCATAGAGGGAGCTAGGAGAGTCCAAATGAGGTGCGGTTTTCGGCCACGCGATCATGATCGAACGCTCTAGATGATGGAGCAGAGTTAGGTGGGTTTTGGGCCAAAATGGAGGGGTGTTGGGCTGCAACACACACGAGGCCTTTTCGGTCCCTCGGTTAACCGTTGGAGTATCAAACGAAGTCCAAATGGTACGAAACTTGACAGGCGGTCTATCGGTAGTAAACCAAGGCCGCTTGGCAAGTCTCTGTCCAATACGGAAATGTTTAGTCCCCACACACGAAAGAAAGCTAGAAATGGCCACCGGAGGAGAACGAAGCGCCGGAATGCAAAACGGACAACGGGGAAAATGCTCGAATGCATGAGACGAACACGTATGCAAATGCAATGCACATCATGACATGATATGAGATGCATGACAACGATAACAACACATGGAGACAAAAACCCGAACCCGAGGAAATAAATATAACTTAACGCCGGAAACGACAAGAGTTGGAGTACAAATTGGGAAAATTATATCCTGGGTGTTACATCAGGGGCATATCATGCACACAATAATCATGGCAAAAATGACAAATATCTAATTGGAGCAGCAGATCTGACAATTATCTCAAATAGCACTCTTCTAACAGAATTTCGGGCATCAAGATGAACTCAAATGAAAATGATGCAATGAGATGAAATGATGTGCTCTCTGAGACGAACATTTTGATATGCTATATGCTCAAAACGGAGCTACGGATGCGGAGATATAGCATGATGAAATATGCTAAAAATACTGAAAACGGGAGCAAAGTCAACCCTAGGGTTTCCTCAGATCTGGATCCGGGCACGTTTACTGTAGCGGCGTGAGAACCGAGGTTGGCCGGAGCTTCGCCGAGGAAGGAGGAGGCCGGCCGGAACGGGCGGGGAGGCGAGGCCGAAGGTGGGGCGACGCCGGGGACGGAGCGGGACGGCGGCTCGCCGGAGCTCGGCGTCACGGGTCGGCGAGGGGGCGGAGATGGTGCGACGGCTCCGGTGGAGGTTGGTGGCGGCGACGAAGATCCGGCGGGGCGGCGCTCGCCGGCGCGGTGGCGGGGCGGCACCGGCGAAGGCGGCGGGGCAGTGTTAGAGGCAGGCGGTGGCGGATCCCGCGGGATCGGGCGGCGGGCGGTTCGGGCCTCGGGGGCCCACTGCAGGCCGCGGCGGACCGGCGGCGTGGGAAGGCGATGTGGGCGCGCATCCGCCATGTGGCGGTCGCTGGTTGGTGGCGACGGGATGTCCGGTGCGGCCCGGACGTTGTCCGGCCGCGCGGATGGAGCGAGGCTAGGGTTTGGAAGAGGGGATCCGGGATTTTCGAGGAGGGGTCTTTATATAGGCATAGGAGGAGTTAGGAGAGTCCAAATGAGGTGCGGTTTTTGGCCATGCGATCGTGATCGAACGCTCTAGATGATGGAGTGGGTTTTGGGCCAAATTGAAGGGGTGTTCGGCTGCAACACACACGAGGCCTTTTCGGTCCCTCGGTTAACTGTTGGAGCATCAAACGAAGTCCAAATGGTACGAAACTTGACAGGCGGTCTACCGGTAGTAAACCAAGGCCGCTTGGAAAGTCTCGGTCCAATCCGGAATGTTTAATCCCCACACACGAAAGAAAGGTAGAAATGACTACCGGAGGAGAACGGAGCACCGGAATGCAAAACGGACAACGGGGAAAATGCTCGAATGCATGAGACGAACACGTATGCACATGCAATGCACATGATGACATGATATGAGATGCATGACAACGATAACAACACACGGAGAGAAAAACCCGAACCCGAGAAAATAAAATAACTTAAGGCCGAAAACGGCAAGAGTTGGATTACATATTGGGGAAATCATATTCGGGGTGTTACAACACTCCACGACTACGAAAGGATCTTGTCTCGAGATCTACGACTAAAAGAACGTCGGGTACTCAGAACGGAGGTGATCCTCGCATTCCCAGGTAGCTTCACGGTCGGAATGGTGTGACCACTTGACTTTGAGGAATTTGATTGACTTGTTGCGAGTCTTGCGTTCAGTCTCTTCAAGAATAGCAACGGGGTGCTCACGATAAGAGAGATCTTCTTGGAGCTCAATGTCCTTGAAGTTGACGGTGCGGTCAGGAGGCTTGAAGCACTTGCGGAGCTGAGAGACATGGAACTCGTCATGCACATTTGCAAAGTTTGAAGGAAGCTCGAGTTGATAGGCGAGATCGCCTCTCTTGCTGACGATCTTGAAAGGTCCCACGTATCTAGGGGCAAGCTTCCCTTTGATACCGAAGCGACGAGTACCTTTCATTGGAGAGACACGGAGGTAAACATGATCTCCGATCTCGAAAGCCAAATCACGGTGCTTACTATCATAGTAGATCTTCTGGCGGGATTGGGCTGCTTTGAGGTTATCTCGAATGACTTTGCACATTTCATCTGCCTCTGTGATTAAGTCATTACCCAAAAGCTGACGTTCACCGGTTTCAGACCAGTTGAGAGGGGTACGGCACTTCCTACCATACAGAATTTCAAATGGGGCCTTGCCCGAACTTGCTTGAAAACTGTTGTTGTAGGAGAATTCAGCATATGGAAGACAATCCTCCCACTTCATGCCGAAGGAGATCACACAAGCCCTGAGCATATCTTCAAGAATCTGGTTGACACGCTCGACTTAACCGCTAGTTTGAGGATGGAAAGCTGTACTGAAGCGGATGTTGGTGCCCATGGCCTTCTGAAAAGAATCCCAAAACTTAGAGGTAAAGATGTTGCCACGGTCTGAAGAGATCACTTGTGGAATAACGTGCAGAGAGACAATCCGAGAGGTATAGAGTTCCGCCAATTGAGCTACAGTGATAGACTCTTTGATAGGAAGAAAGTGAGCCACTTTAGTGAGTTTGTCGATGACAACGAATATAGCATCATTGCCACGTTTGGACTTTGGAAACCTAGTCACGAAGTCCATCTCAATGTGGTCAAACTTCCATTCTGGAATGGCAAGAGGTTGGAGGAGACCAGCTGGCCTTTGGTGTTCTGCCTTCACTCTTCTGCAGACATCGCATTCATTCACGAACTGAGCAATCTCACGCTTCATTCGAGTCCACCAATAAGCCTGCTTGAGGTCTTGATACATCTTCATGCCCCCAGGGTGGATGGAGACGAGAGAATTGTGAGCCTCATTCATGATCACTTTACGAAGGTCACCTTTGGGCACAACAATACGATCCTCGAAGAAGAGAGTATCCTTGTCATCAAGGCGATAACACTTGTACTTGGGTTGACTCTTGGCAATCCCAATCTTCACCTTTTCACCATAGCATCAAGAAGCTGAGCTTGGCGAATCTGGTCTTCCAAGGTAGGAGAGACTTGAAGGTTGGCAAGGAAACCTTGAGGAACAACTTGCAAATTAAGTTTGTGGAAAGCTTCACAAAGCTCGGGTTGATAAGGCTTGAGAATAAGACTGTTGCAATAAGCCTTCCTGCTCAAAGCGTCAGCAATCACATTGGCCTTGCCTGGAGTATACTCGATACTCGGATTATACTCTTGAATCATTTCGACCCATCGAGTTTGCCTGCGGTTGAGATTAGGCTGAGTGAAGATGTACTTGAGACTCTTGTGATCAGTGAAAATGTCCACTTTTCTTCCCAATAAGAGATGTCTCCAAGTCAAAAGAGCATGCACAACTGCCGCCAACTCGAGGTCATGAGTGGGGTAATTCTTCTCGTTGGGCTTCAACTGGCGAGAGGTATAAGCCACAACTTTCTTCTCTTGCATCAACACTGCGCCAAGACCTTGGAGAGAGGCATCGCAAAAGACCTCGTACGGCTTGGATTCATCAGGAGGAGTCAGAACTGGAGCAGTGACCAATTTCTCTTTCAAAGTGTTGAAAGCAATGTCACACTCTGGAGACCAAACGTACTTGACATGCTTCTGGAGGAGATTTGAGAGAGGCTTTGCGATCTTAGAAAAGTTTTCAACGAATCTTCGACAGTAGCTTGCGAGACCGAGGAAGCTACGGAGTTGCTTCACGTTCTGAGGTGGTTCCCAATTCACAATTGCAGACACTTTCTCAGGATTCACCGCAATGCCCTTGGCAGAGATGATATGCCCAAGATAAAGAACCTCATCGAGCAAAAACTCGCACTTGGAGAACTTGGCGTAGAACTTGTGTTCCCTGAGCTTATCGAGCACCAAACGCAAGTGCTTGGCATGATCTTCCTTGTTCTTCGAAAAGACCAGAATGTCGTCGAGATAGACCAAAACGAAGTCATTGGTGTAGGCGTTGAAGATGAAGTTCATCATGCGAGAGAAAGTTGGAGGAGCGTTGACGAGGCCAAAAGACATGACAGTGTATTCATATGAACCATAGCTTGTCCTGAAAGCCGTCTTGGGAATATCTTGCTCACGGATTCGAATCTGATGATAACCCATACGGAGATCAAGCTTGGAGAATATTTGGGCACCTTTGAGTTGTTCGAATAGCTCGTTGATGTTGGGAAGTGGGTATTTGTTCTTGATGGTCTTCTTGTTCAACGGACGGTAATCAACACAAAGTCGGTCCGTTCCATCCTTCTTCTTCACAAAAAGAACACCACAACCCCACAGAGAAGAACTAGGTCGGATGAGACCCATTCTCTCTTGAACATCGAGTTGTTTCTTCAGCTCCTTCAACTCTTCAGGTCCGAGCTTGTAAGGACGCTTACACACAGGTTCCGTGCCAGGCTCAAGATCGATGACGAATTCAACTGGCCAGTGCGGAGGCATTCCTGGAAGCTCTTCTGGAAAGACGTCTTGATAGTCGCAAACGACTGGAATTTGCGAGATGGCATCCAGTTCACCCTTCTCATTGAGAGAAAACAGACGGATTGTATCATCACGAGCGGCAAAGACAATTACATCCTCAGACGAATGAGTCAATTGAATCTGCCTGGCTGCACAATCATGCTGAGCCTTGTGCTTAGAAAGCCAATCCATTCCGAGAATAAGATCAATATCCGAGTTACCAAGAACCACCGGAGAAGAAAGAAACTTGTAGTCGCCCAACGTGATAGTAACATCCGGGGCCATAGCGCTTGCATTCATGAATTTACCCGGAGAAACAACAGATAACTGACTAGGCAAATCTTGTAAAGGAAACTCATGCTTAGAAACGAATAGTCTCGAGATGAAACAATGCGATGCGCCAGTGTCAAAAAGAACTTTAGCAGGAATATCGTTAACAGGAAGGTTACCCATGATGACATCTAACGAGTCCTCTGCCTGAGCTGCATTCATCAAGTTGACCTTTGCAGACTTGGGGTTATGCTTGACCACAGCTATACTTGCCGATCTCACAGGAGGAGGAGGAGGAAGATGCCTCTGATTGAAGCACTTGTTGGCATAGTGACCCTTCTGTTGGCACTTGTTGCACGTGACCTCTAAAAGCGGACGGTGATACGGAGCACTCGATCTTGGAGCTTGAGACGAAGTCTTGTTCTGAAAGCCAGGGTTGGGTGGGTGGGAAGATCCACTGCCACCTTTGCTCTTCTGATACGGCTGACGGAACGGAGGAGGAGGAAGCCAATACTTCTGCTGCTTGGCCACTTGAGTAGAGGAAGAAGGAGTAGCATCTCTGACTCGCTTCCTGGAAGCATCACACCTCAGTTGAGCAGCCTCTTGCTTCGATGCCATGTTGTAGAACTCATCGTACCTCAAGGGCTCAAAGAGAACAAGAGCTAGCTGAATTTCTTCTCTGAGACCACCCCTGAACTGGTATATCATGCTCTTCTCATCAGGGACGTCCTTCTTAGCAAAGAGGGCGAGCTTCTGAAACAACTTGTTGTAGTCATAGACAGACAAAGAGCCTTGCTTCAGGTTGTGGAATTCCTCACGCTTGCTTTCAACCACGCCCTGAGGGATATGATGAGCTTTGAAGTCTTGACGGAATTCATCCCAGGTAATCACACGGCCACCTCTCGAATCCTTGTACTGCTAGAACCATTCTGCAGCTTGGTCTTTGAGTTGGAAGGAAGCGAACTTGACGAAGTCCTCAGGCCTGACGTTACTGCACTCGAAATGCTTGCACAGATCCACGAGCCAATCGTCAGCATCAGTTGCCTCAACACAATTGCTGAAAGTCTTTGGCCCGTTAGCAAGGAACTGGTTGAGTGTAGCAAAGTGATTCTGATTGTTGCCTTGGTTGCCTTGGTTGCCTTGGTTCGCTTGATTGCGCTCTTGAAGAATTTGCATGATCAACTGCGTGTTTGCATTGGTTGCAGCCATCACAGCTTGCCATGCCTCCGGAGGAGGAGGAGGTGGTGGCGGATCCCGATTCTGATTCTGATTGGTGCTCTTAGCGGGAGCCATCCTGAAGAGGGTGACAACCGTTAGCACATTGACAGATAATATGAAGCTGACTCAAACGGGTTGAAATTGCAAACTAAAGTCTTCACATCCAAACATAAGAACGAATGCATTCCACTTGAAATGGTCACACATCCATAAATTGAGAAGCCACTTAGAATTTCGGTAGAGGAATAAATAAACAAGGTACGGATCAAGAACGAATACTCGGTAAGAAATCCCAATCTCAAACCAAATATCCGTGGAAGAAGAACTAGAGCTACAAGAATTCCCACCTATGAAACTCCCGAACCTTTCCGGTTATGCAATCAGGTGTTGGGGATACAGGGGAAGCATAATATCTCACCCAAATCTAGCAAATCCTACATCCAGCTGTATCCATCCTTCAACACATAACAAAGAAACCTTCGAAAATCATCTACCTCAACCTTCGAAAAGCATCCGTTATACAAGTTATGGCGATACTCCCGAACTCCCGCCCCAGTACTGGGTGGCGTCGAGGTTATCTCACCAACGAACTGCATAAAAGAGATTTTCGATGTCGGCGTACTAAACTCAGGTATTCCAGAACTGCAACGATAAAATTGTGACGACAACACCTCGGAGCTCAACTCCCTGGGACGCTGCCACAACCCCTAAAGACAGGAGGCACCAAGAACAATGTTCTCGTCACAAAACCATCGAAACGATTCCAAGATACCCGCGTGATCCTAAATTTTTTTTTAGTGAAATTTGAGAAGAGAAGAGTCCAAACTCTATGTCAGGATGCCTTACCAGAGCGATGAGGAGACTGGGGAGTAAAAAGAATTCCTAACTCTCCGATATTTAATTCCTAAATGACTCAAAACATTTTTCTAGACTCAACAACGGCTGCTAAAAACGATCAAGCAATGGGGCTCCTAAGGTCGGGGAGAGCTCTGATTACCAACTTGTAACGCCCTCGATGCGGCTATATCTCCCACGTGTCGAGGCACAACTTAGAGGCATAACCGCATTGAAAGCAATGTCGCAAGTTAGGCAATCTTCACAGCATCCCATGTAATATAGATAATAAAAGGGGAGATACATAGTTGGCTTACACTCGCCACGTCAATCAAAGTACATAAATAGCATTACATCAACCAAACACTCATGGCCCGACTACGGCGCCAAAAGAAAAGATAACCCCAACATGTGACACGGTCCCGATCGCCCCAACTGGGCACCACTACTGATCATCAGGGAAATACACATAGTAACGGCGTGAGTCCTCGTCGAACTCCCACTTGAGCTCAAGCGCGTCATCTGGAACGGAGTCATCACGCCCTGCATCTGTTTTGGAAGTAATCTGTGAGCCACAAGGATTCAGCAATCTCGCACCCTCGCAATCAACACTATTTAAGCTTATAGGTAAGGCAAGGTAAATATGTGGAGCTGCAGCAAGCGACTAGCATATATGGTGGCTAACCTGTTCGCAAAAGAGAGCGAGAAGAGAAGGCAAAGCACGAATGAATGACTAGAGAGCAACCTGCGGCAAGCATTACTCCAACACCGTGTTCACTTCCAGACTCCGCCGAGAAGAGACCATCATGGTAACTCACACAGTTGATTCATTTTAATTAAGTTAAGGTTCAAGTTATCTACAACCGGACATTAACAAATTCCCATCTGCCCATAACCGTGGGCACGGCTTTCGAAAGTTCAAATCCCTGCAGGGGAGTCCCAACTTAGCCAATGACAAGCTCTCACGGTCAACGAAGGAATAGACCTCCTCCCGAGATATTCCGATCAGACTCGGTATCCCGGTTCTTCAAGACACTTCGACAAGTTAAAACCAATCCAGCAACACCACCCGAATGTGCCGACAAATCCCGATAGGAGCTGCACATATCTCGTTCTCAGGGCACACTCAGATTGTCTTAGGTACGGGTAGGCCAGCCCAGAGTTGCCCCTGGTGGCCACCGGCAGCTGACAGGTGGACCAACACTCAGAGGAGCACTGGCCCGGGGGGTTTAAAATAAGATGACCCTCGGGCTCCGGAAACCCAAGGGAAAAAGAGGCTAGGTGGAAAATGGTAAAACCAAGGTTGGGCATTGCTGGAAAAGCTTTATTCAAGGCGAACTATCAAGGGGTTCCCATTATAACCCAACCGCGTAAGGAACGCAAAATCGGGGAACATAACACCGATATGACGGAAACTAGGGCGGCAAGAGTGGAACAAAACACTAGGCAAAAGGCCGAGCCTTCCACCCTTTACCAAGTATATAGATGCATTAAGATAACAAGGTAATATAATGATATCCCAACCAGTAAATAATGTTCCAACTAGGAACAGTCTCCAATCTTCACCTGCAACTAGCAACGCTATAAGAGGGGTTGAGCAAAGCGGTAACATAGCCAATCAACGGTTTGCTAGGACATGGTGGTTAGAGGTTTGACATGGCAATTTGGGAGGCATGATAAGCAAGTGGTAGGCATCGTAGCATAGGCAAAGCAAAAGAGCGAGCATCTAGGAAAGCAAAGATAGTAGTGATTTCGAGGGTATGATCATCTTGCCTGCACAGTTGTCAGAGTTGACTGGATCCTCGAAAGCAAACTCATCGGGCTCGTCGTTAGCGAACTCGTCTCCCGGCTCTACCCAAACAAGACAAACAAGCAACAAGGACACAATCAACCACGTGCAAGGATCAAACAATATGATGCAAAGATGGTATGCTATGCGGGATGCGATATGCGATGCATATGCAAGATTTGACAAGGAATGCATGAACCTGGCCTCAACTTGGAAGTCCAAGTGTGCCACTAGAAAGGTGAGATGAAATCGCTTGAAAACGATATAAAGAACGCCGGAATCGGAGTCACGGTTTGGAAATGGCAAGCAATTCAAATATGGCACCGGTCTGCGATATACAGCAAGTAGCGGACGGTGATACGGAGCACTCGATCTTGGAGCTTGATACGAAGTCTTGTTCTGAAAGCCAGGGTTGGGTGGGTGGGAAGAACCACTGCCACCTTTGCTCTTCTACTGATACGGCGGACGGAACGGAGGAGGAGGAAGCCAATACTTCTGCTGCTTGGCCACTTGAGTAGAGGAAGACGGAGTAACATCTTTGACTTGCTTCTTGGAAGCATCACACCTCAACTGAGTAGCCTCTTGCTTCAATGCCATGTTGTAGAACTCATCGTATCTCAAGGGTTCAAAGAGAACAAGAGCTAGCTGAATTTCTTCTCTGAGACCACCCCTGAACTGGTATATCATGCTCTTCTCATCAGGCACGTCCTGCTTGGCAAAGCGGGCGAGCTTCTGAAACAACTTGTTGTAGTCATAGACAGACAAAGAACCTTGCTTCAGGTTGCGGAATTCCTCGCTCTTGCTTTCAACCACGCTCTGAGGTATATGATGAGCTCGGAAATCTTGACGGAATTCATCCCAAGTGATAACACGTCCACCTCTGGAATCCTTGTACTGCTGGAACCATTCTGCAGCTTGATCTTTGAGTTGGAAGGAAGAGAACTTAACAAAATCCTCAAGCCTGACGTTACTGCACTCGAAATGCTTGCACAGATCCACAAGCCAATCGTCAGCATCGGTTTCCTCAACACAATTGCTGAAAGTCTTTGGCCCATTAGCAAGGAACTGGTTGAGTGAAGCAAAGTGACACTGATTGTTGCCTTGATTCCCTTGGTTGCCTTGATTGCGCTCTTGAAGAATTTGCATCATCAACTGTGTGTTTGCATTGGTTGCGGCCATCACAGCTTGCCATGCCTCCGGAGGAGGTGGAGGTGGTGGCGGATTAGGATTCGGAGTCGTGCGCGTTGGTGGAGCCATCCTGAAGAGGTTGACCACCATTAGCACATTGATAGACAAATAACGAAGCTGAATCCAACGGAATGAAAATTGCAACATATAGTCTTCACATCCGAACAAAATGAACGAATGCATTCCTCTTGAAATGGTCACATATCCATAAATTGAGAAGCCACGTAGAATTAAGGTAGAGAAATAAATCCACAAGGTACGGATCAAGAACGAATAGTCGGTAAGAAATCCCAATCTCAAACCAATATCCATGGAAGAAGAACTAGAGCTACTAGAATTCCCACCTATGAAACTCCTGAACCTTTCCGGTTATGCAATTAGGTGTTGGGGATACAGGGGAAGCATAATATCTCACCCAAACTAGCAAATCCTACATCCAGCTGTATCCATCCTTCAACACATAACCAATAAACCTTCGGAAACCATCTACCTCAACCTTCGAAAAGCATCCGTTATACAAGTTAGGGCGATACTCCCGAACTCCCGCCCCAGTACTGGGTGGCGTCGAGGTTATCTCACCAACGAACTGCATAAAAGAGATTTTCGATGTCGGCGTACTAAACTCAGGTATTCCAGAACTGCAACGATAAAATTATGACGACAACACCTCAGAGCTCAACTCCCTGGGACACTTCCACAAAACCCCTGACAGGAGGCACCAAGACAATGTTCTCATCATAAAACCATCGGAACGATTCCAAGATACCCGCGTGATCCTAAAATTTTTTTTAGTGAAATTTGAGAAGAGAAGAGTCAAAACTCTACGTCAGGATGCCTTACCAGAGCGATGAGGAGACTGGGAAGTAAAAAGAATTCCTAAACTCTCCGATATATAATTCCTAAATGACTCAAAACATTTTTCTAGACACAACTCGGCTGCTAAAAACGATCAAGCAATGGGGCTCCTAAGGTCAGGGAAGGCTCTGATTACCAACTTCTAACACCCTCGATGCGACTATATCTCCCACATGTCGAGGCACGACTTAGAGGCATAATCACATTGAAGGCATATGTCGCAAGTTAGGCAATCTTCACAACATCCCATGTAATATAGATAATAAAAGGGGAGATAACATAGTTGGCTTACACTCGCCACATCAATCAAGTACATAAATAACATTACATCATCCAAACACTCATGGCCTGACTACGGCGCCAAAATATAAGAGAACCCAACATGCGACACGGTCCCGTTCACCCCCAACTGGGCACCACTACTGATCATCAGGAAAGGAAACATAGTATCGTTGAGAGTCTTTGTTGAACTCCCACTTGAGCTCAATCGCGTCTCCTGGAGCGGAATCATTAGGCCCTGCATCTGGTGTGATAGTAATCTGTGAGCCATAGGGACTCAGCAATCTCGCACCCTCGCGATCAAGACTATTTAAGCTTATAGGTAAGGCAGGGTAAAATATGTGGAGCTGCAGCAAGCGACTAGCAAATATGGTGGCTAACTTATTCGCAAAAGAGAGCGAGAAGAGGAGGCAAAGCGCGAGCGAGAAACTAGAGAACAACCTGCGCAAGCATAACTCCAACACCGTGTCCACTTCCCGGACTCCGCCGAGAAGAGGCCATCACGGTAACACACTCAGTTGATTCATTTTAATTAAGTTAAGGTTCAAGTTATCTACAACCAGACATTAACAAATTCCCATCTGCCCATAACCGCGGGAACGGCTTTCGAAAGTTCAAAACCCTGCAGGGGAGTCCCAACTTAGCCCATGACAAGCTCTCACAGTCAACGAAGGAATAGACCTCCTCCCAAGACGTTCCGATCAGACTCCGTATCTCGGTTCTTCAAGACACTTCGACAGGTTAAAACAAGACCAGCAACACCGCCCGAATGTGCCGACAAATCCCGATAGGAGCTGCACATGTCTCTTTCTCAGGGCACAATCGGATAAGCAATCCGTACAACTAAAACCAGCCCTCAAGTTTCCCCGAGGTGGCGCTGCAAGGGGCTCTAGGTTGGACCAACACTCAGAGGCGCACTGGCCTGGGGGGGCTAAAATAAGATGACCCTCGGGCTCCGGAAACCCAAGGGAAAAAGAGGCTAGGTGGCAAATGGTAAAACCAAGGTTGGGCATTGCTGGAAAAGCTTTAATCAAGGCGAACTATCAAGGGGTTCCCATTATAACCCAACCGCGTAAGGAACGCAAAATCCGGGAACATAACACCGATATGACGGAAACTAGGGCGGCAAGAGTGGAACAAAACACTAGGCGAGAGGCCGAGCCTTCCACCCTTTACCAAGTATATAGATGCATTAAGATAACAAGATAATATAATGATATCCCAACAAGTAAATAAATGTTCCAACAAGGAACGGCCTCCAATCTTCACCTGCAACTAGCAACGCTATAAGAGGGGCTGAGCAAAGAGGTAACAAAGCCAATCAATGGTTTGCTAGGACATGGTGGGTTAGAGGTTTGACATGGCAATTTGGGAGGCTTGAAAGCAAGTGGTAGGCATCGTAGCATTGGCGTAGCAAAAGAGCGAGCAAACTAGCATAGCAAAGATAGTAGTGATTTTGAGGGTATGATCATCTTGCCTGCACAGTTGTTATAGAGTTGACTGGATCCGTGAAAGAAAACTCAATGGGCTCCTTATTAGCGAACTCGTCTCCCGGCTCTACCCAAACAAGACAAACAAGCAACAAGGACACAATCAACCACGTGCAAGGATCAAACAAGATGATGCAAAGATGATATGCTATGCGGGATGCAATGCGGGATGCAAATGCAAGATGTGACAGGAAATACAAGAACCTGGCTCAACTTGAAAATCCAAGTGTTCACTAGAAAGATGAGATGAAATTGCTTGAAAACGATATAAAGAACGCCGGAATTGAGTTACGGTTTGGAAATGGCAAGCGATTCAAAATATGACACCGGCCTGCGATTTACAGCAAGTAGCCATCTAAATGCAATGAGATAAACATGCTACAGCACCCAAACATGGCAACAAAATAAATGGTAGGGATCCATTCATGATGCTTAATAAAAGAGGAACACTGAGCTACGGCCAATTCATCCATTAACAGATATCTAATTGGAGCAGCAGATCTGACAATTATCTCAAATAGCACTCTTCTAACAGCATTTCGGGCTTTAAGATGAACTCAAATGAAAATGATGCAGTGAGATGAAATGATGTGCTCTCTGAGGCGGACATTTTGATATGCTATATGCTCAAAACGGAGCTATGGACGCGGAGATATAGCATGATTAAATATGCTAAAAATACTGAAAACGGGAGCAAAGTCAACCCTAGGGTTTCCTCAGATCTGGATCCGGGCATGTTTACTGTAGCGGCGCGAGAACCGAGGTTGGCCGGAGCTTCCCCGAGGAAGGAGGAGGCCGGTCGGAACGGGCGGGGAGGCAAGGCCGGAGGTGGGGCGACGCCGGGGACGGAGCGGGACGGCGGCTCGCCGGAGCTCGGCGTCGCGGGTCGGCGAGGGGGCGGAGATGGCGCGGCGGCTCCGGTGGAGGTTGGTGGCGGCGACGAAGATTCGGCGGGGAGGCGCTCACTGGCACGGTGGCGGGGCGGCTCCGGCGAAGGCGGCGGGGCGGCGCTGGAGGCAGGCGGCGGCGGATCCCGCGGGATCGGGCGGCGGGCGGTTCGGGCCTCGGGGGCCCGCTGCGGGCCGCGGCGGGCCGGCGGTGTGGGACGGCGATGTGGGCGCGCACCCGCCATGTGGCGGTCGCTAGTTGGCGGCGGCGGGAAGTCCGGTGCGGCCCGGACGTTGTCCGGCCGCGCGGATGGAGCGGGGCTAGGGTTTGGAAGAGGGGATCCGGGATTTTCGAGGAGGGGTCTTTATATAGGCATAGGAGGAGCTAGGAGAGTCCAAATGAGGTGCGGTTTTCGGCCACGCGATCGTGATCGAACGCTCTAGATGATGGAGAGGGTTTTGGTGGGTTTTGGGCCAAATTGAAGGGGTGTTGGGCTGCAACACACACGAGGCCTTTTCGGTCCCTCGGTTAACCGTTGGAGCATCAAATGAAGTCCAAATGGTACGAAACTTGACAGGCGGTCTACCGGTAGTAAACCAAGGCCGCTTGGCAAGTCTCGGTAGAATTCGGAAATGTTTAATCCCCACACACGAAAGAAAGGTAGAAATGACCACCGGAGGAGAACAGAGCGCCGGAATGCAAAACGAACAACGGGGAAAATGCTCGAATGCATGAGACGAACACGTATGCAAATGCAATGCACATGATGACATGATATGAGATGCATGGCAACGATAACAACACACGGAGACAAAAACCCGAACCCGAGAAAATAAAATAACTTAAGGCCGAAAACGGCAAGAGTTGGATTACATATTGGGGAAATCCTATCCGGGGTGTTACATTAGGCATGGCCTTCTTCGGCTTTACAGAGGCCTCAACAGCAGCAGCGGCAGCAGAGTCTTCGTTGAATTTCCTCACTGCATCTTTTGCTTGTTTGGCCAACTTGGCCTGGCGCTTGGCCCATTCATCAGGATAATCCTCACCACGCTTGAGGCTGGTGGGATAAGCTATTTGACCATGTGCCAGCGGAGGTCTTGGGCATGGAGGATTTAGTGCAAGTTTCTTCATATATTTGGGAGTGACATATCTGTACTCCCTCCACTCTCTTGCCCATCTCCTCTCAATCTTTTGAATGCGCACCTTGCGCTGATTTTTATCTTCCTCAGGGGGTGTGCAGTACCCAGCATAGATGTCCTCAGGTATTTCAAAGGCAGTATTGACCTCAGGCCTCTTTCCTCCTTTCTGTGGCTTCTTACCATCAGCCATTTTCTTCAGTTGAGGAATTTGAACAATTGAATTCTCTGAAGAGGTATGAAACTTTTCTTCGAGGATTGCTACAAATGAGTTAAGTTGATGAGAACCTAGTGATTCAGCAGCTGACATGAGTACCTGTGAACAGAGTATAGTTGTGAGGAATTTGGAGAGGTCATATGCGTTCTCAGAAGGTTTTTATAAAGAACAAGTTTGAGGAATTTGACCAGATGAGTCTTGAAGAATTTCACTAAGCGTTCTTTGTCTTAGGTTCCAGAGATGTATAGATCGAAAATCCACACATTTGAGGAATCTTAAAGAAAAACATAGCTTAGAGAAACGAATCAAGAACAGATGACATGTGAGGTGTTTTAGTCTATGAAGATATGAAGAAAAACACCTTTGAGGATTTTGTAGAAATCATTTATATCAAAGAGGGCAGTAAAAGTAACTTTTAATTACCCTGGATGAAGAACACGACGAACTGGAATGTGGAGATGTGAAGTTCGTCAGTGCAGATTTTCCACGCCCTAACTTGGCGGAGGAAGACAGCTATGGTAGCGGCGGAGTGAAGATTTCCGCGGCCGGCGCGAGTACGACGGTGATGAGGTCGAGGCAGTGAAGCTTTTCCTCACCGGTGGCGCTAGGGTTTGAGAAGCTCGAGTTGGAGAGAGGTCGAGCGGAGTAAAGGAAGCGAGGAAGGGAAAGGGGGTATTTATAGCCACGGTGAAAAACTGTTCGCCCAAAGAATTTGGACGAACGTGCCCCTGGCCCTTCTCATTCGCTTGACATGTGTCACCCATGTACTAAGAAGTAGAGATCGTGTGCGATCGTGGGTGAATAGATAAGTATATCGTGGGATGCGGAAAGGTTTGAGCGGCAAAGCCGAAAATTTAGATAAGATAGGTTTTAAAGTTCCGTTCGCAATTTCTTCAGCTAACAAGGACACAGTGAAGATTTTGAACGAGTTTCAAATAGAACGCACATGAAGAATTTGTGAAGAGATTGGGTTGAGTATAGCATAGAGGGGAAGGGTCCGATCACATTCACTTAGCAGAAAAACCAACTTGAAGAAATAACCATAAGTGAATGCTGTAGAGGACATAAACTCATATATATATATAGCCAATGAAGAAAAACGATGGAAACAGTGAAGACTAAGCAAAGTTGAAGAATTTGAACAACTGAGGAATTTCAACACAAAAAAACTCAAATTGAGGATTTTCAACTTTTGATGGTGGCGTGACCCACCGTATAAGAATGATGATTTTAGACACCGCGTACAATTGTTGTAGGGTTCTGAGAATCAAATTATTTGTTAATTTCTTCACACTTGGAGTGTTATTCTTCATTGATTGAAGAAAAACATTACTTCATGCGTTGCACGTCTAAGTCATCAATTTTGCGTAAGTGTTAGGATGAGTGTCCTTTTCAAAGAACATTCGAAGATTCTAAGATATTTAGCTCACACCACAACTTGCTAAAATATCTTCTCATCCAAGGGCTTAGTGAACATATCGGCTAGATGTTCTTCAGTCTTCACATGCTCAATATAAATGTCGCCCTTCAACACATGATCACGAAGAAAATGATGACGAATCTGAATGTGCTTTCTCTTCGAGTGCTGAACTGGGTTGTGAGCAATCTTGATAGCACTCTCATTGTCACAGAAGAGAGGCACATTATTCATGTTGACACCGTAGTCCTTGAGAGTTTGCTTCATCCATAGAAATTGAGCACAGCAAGAACCAGCGGCAATGTACTCAGCTTCAGCAGTAGATAGTGATACGCAGTTCTGTTTCTTCGAGGACCAACAGACCAAAGATCGTCCGAGGAAATGACATGTACCAGATGTTGACTTGTGGTCCACATGATCACCAACATAGTCAGAGTCAGAATATCCAATGAGATCAAAAGCCGAGCCCTTGGGGTACCATAATCCAAGTGTTGGTGTGTGAGCTAGATATCGAAGAATATGCTTCACAGCCTTATGGTGTGATTCCTTCGGTGTAGCTTGAAATCGGGCACAGATGCAAACACTAAGCATAATATCTGGCCTAGATGCACATAAGTACAATAAAGAACCAATCATGGAGCGATATACCTTATGATCGAAGTCGATACCATTTTCATCAGTGCACAGATGACCATTTGTGGGCATAGGAATTTTGACGCCTTTGCAATCTTGCATGCCAAATTTCCTCAGTACATCCTTGAGGTATTTCTCTTGAGATATGAATATGCCATTGCGTTGTTGATGAATTTGAAGACCTAAGAAGAATTTAAATTCTCCCATCATAGACATTTGATATTCTTCACTCATCATATAGGCAAATTCATCACTATAACGTTGGCCAGTACAGCCAAAGATAATATCATCAACATATATTTGGCACACAAACAATTCACCATCATAAGATTTAGTGAAAAGAGTAGGGTCGAGTGAACCGGGTTTGAAGCCTTTCTTCATAATAAATTCCTTCAAAGTATCATACCACGCCCATGGGGCCTGCTTGAGGCCATAGAGGGCCTTATTGAGTCTGAAGACTTTGTCAGGATGCTTTGGATCTTCAAAACCTGGGGGTTGAGCAACATATACTTCTTCCTCAAGCTTACCATTGAGGAATGCACTTTTCACATCCATTTGATATAGAGTGGTATCATGATGGTTAGCATAAGCAAGTAATATGCGAATAGCCTCAAGTCTAGCAACAGGTGCAAAAGTTTCATCGAAATCAATTCCTTCAACCTGTATGTAGCCTTGAGCTACAAGTCGTGCCTTATTCCTTACCACAAGGCCATTTTCGTAATGCTTGTTGCGATAGATCCATTTTGTGCCAACGATATTGTGCTTGTGAGCATCTGGACGTTTAACCAGTTCCCAGACGTTGTTGAGCTCGAACTGATGTAATTCTTCTTGCATGGCCTGAATCCACTCAGGCTCCAGAAATGCTTCATCTACCTTAGTGGGCTTTGTGATAGAGACAAAAACATAGTGCCCAGAAAAGTTAGATAACTGTGAAGCTTTTGAGTGTGTGAGAGGACCTGGCGCTTCGATGTCATTGATGATCTTTTCAACTTGCACTTCTTTTGCAACGCGAGGATGAGCTGGTTGTCGTTGAGGAATTTGATCAACATTTTCTTCAGCACCATTTTCTTCAGTATTTTCTTCAGGTGCATTAGCTCGACGTTCTTCATGTTTTGGAATGAATTCTTCAGCAGATTCTTTAGTAGGAATGACATCCTCAGTAGCCTTGAACTTGATAGTTTCCTCAGGTGCTAGTTCATCTATCACAGAAGGTAGGTGCTCTCTTTGCGAGCCATTAGTTTCATTGAACCGCACATCTACCGTTTCAACAACCTTGTGAAGAACGTTGTTGAAAACTCTGTAGGTGTGCAAGTCCTTTCCGTAACCAAGCATAAAACCTTCATGTGCTTTCAGTGCAAATTTTGAGTTGTGATGAGGACCTCTAATCCAACATTTAGCACCGAAGACTTTGAAATAACTTACATTGGGTTTCTTATCGGTGAGGAGTTCATAGGCAGTCATCTTGAAGAATTTGTGAAGATATACTCTGTTGATGATGTGGCACGCAGTATCAATTGCCTCAATCCAGAAACGACGAGGCGTTTTGTATTCGTCAAGCATAGTGCGAGCCATCTCAGCAAGAGTCCTGTTCTTGCGCTCCACGACGCCATTCTGGTGAGGAGTATAAGGAGCAGATAACTCATGAGTAATACCAAGTTCATCAAGATACTCATCAAGACCAGAATTCTTGAACTCAGTTCCATTGTCACTTCTAATGTGCTTGATCTTCACACCAAAGTTGGTTGAAGCCCTCGAGGAAAATCGTTTGAAGACTTCCTGCACTTCATGTTTGTAAGTAATAATGTGTACCCATGTGTATCGAGAGTAATCATCTACAATAACAAAGCCATATTGAGATGCATCATTTGAGACTGCAGAATAATGGTTAGGACCGAAGAGATCCATGTGAAGCAATTCAAATGGTCGAGTGGTAGTCATGATTGTCTTTGCTGGATGCTTGGCCTTGGTCATCTTTCCAGCTTCACAGGTTCCGCATAAGTGATCCTTGAGGAATTTAACATTCTCAATGCCAATGACATGCTTCTTCTTCGCAAGCGTATGCAAATTCCTCATGCCTGCATGACCAAGGCGTCAATGCCAGAGCCAGCCTTCTGAAGCTTTTGCAAGTAAACACACGGCTGGTTGTGGTCCTGTAGAGAAATCAACAATATACAAGTCTCCTCTCCTAAAGCCTTCGAAGACTTTGGAATTGTCAGCTTCCATAAGCACAACACAACAGTACTTGCCAAAGACAACAACCATATCAAGATCGCAAATCATTGAGACAGACATGAGGTTGTATCCTAAGGACTCGACAAGCATGACCTTGTCCATGTGTCGATCCTTTGTGATCGCAACCTTACCTAGACCCAATACCTGACTTTTGCCTTTGTCAGTGAAGATGATATGCTTCAGATGCGATGGTCATAAGAGAGCATCCATCAATAGATTCTTGTCACCAGTCATGTGATTTGTACATCCACTATCGAGGACCCACTCAGTGGCTTTGGGTTGATCATCCTGCAGATGAATTAGTGCAACTTACGAACTCATATACTTCATCAGTGAAGAATATGACATCAATTCATCAGATCAATTTCATCGAGCAACAGAACAGATAAAGCAGTATGAGGACGTGAGAAATGAAAGTTCATTTCTTCATGATTAGCCTGCGTCCTTTCAGGCACATTCAGGTCTCCAGTAAATTCTTCAGACAATTACGTATGTCTGGAGACCTGACCCTGCAGAAGAGATTAGTTCTTTTTCTTCACCACCCACATCTGAAGGGGTGGCAAAGAGTTCATCACTCTGCGAGCTCCATACGAGAAAGGTGGCATAAAAGCCAGTCCATTTCATTTTTCACATAAGAGGGGTTAGGATAAGCATATGAATAAGCAGAGAAATTCTTTGAGGACTTATGAACATAATAATTAGAAGAATAATGCTCATATTCATAGCCCTTAGCTCTTCCCTGCGAAACAGAGTTGTTAGCACGATGATATTCATATGAGGACTTTGATCCTTTTGAGGAGTTTGGTCCATATGAAGAATTTGATCTGGGGTTCCTATTCTTCACAGGTGGTGTCCTGAGGACATTCACCTGAAGACTTTCAAGGCACCTTTTGGGAACCCAGATTTTCTTCATAGGAGGACCGTTCCTGCAGTTAGTGCCAACATATCTAGCAAATATTTCACCATTCTGATTTTTGAACAGTTTATAGTTGAAGTCAAATGACTCATCATCAGAACGAGGAGATTCACATGCAAAGCCAGATAAGTTAGATGGATCAACTGGAGGTCCCTTTGCAGCAACCCATGAGGTTTTGGTGTACTGCTCAGGCTTCCAATATGTACCATCAGCATTGAGTTTCCTCTCAAAGGCAATACCCTCTTTCCTAGGGTTCCTGTTGAGGATCTGCTTTTTAAGCACATCACAAAGAGTCCGATGCCCTTTGAGGCTTTTGTACATGTCTGTCATGTACAATTCCTTCAGCCCTGCATCGTCAATGATACTAGCAGTGTCCTTAGATGAGGAATTAGTGATAGCAAAGGCATGTAAAGAATTTGAAACATTAGCAGCATTTGAACATTCAGGTGAAAAATTAGCAGATTCACGTTCAATGCACTTCAAGCATGGAGGAACAAATTCTTCCTGAGAAGTGCTGATTTGTTGAGAAAGGAATGAATCACGTTCCTTCTGAAGATCTTCATAACTCACTCTTAGCTTTTCAAGATCTTGCTTTCTTTGAAGAAATTCATATGAAAGCTTTTCATGATCAGATAAGAGAGTGTTATGATGACCTTGAAGGTTGTCAAACCTAGACTGAAGCCTCTGAAGATTTTCAGTCAAGGTTTTAGTGCGATCCATTTCTTCACCCAACATATCATCACTTTTGTCAAGCATGTTTTGAACCTTTTCAAAAGCCTTTTGTTGTTTTACAGCAATCTTATCAAGTTTGGAGTAGCTGGGTTTGAGGTTTTCATCAGATTCATTCTCACTTGATTCAGAGGAGGGGTATTTGAGTACCTTGGCACCTTTTGCCATGAAGCAATAGGTGGGAGCGTAGTCGTCATTGTGTCCATCAGCCATGTTGGTGAATCCATTTTCTTCAGAGTTGAAGATGGACTTGCTGACGAAAGCAGTAGCGAGAGCCAAGCTCGCCACACCAGACTTAGACTCCTCAGATGCCTCCTCTTCCTCATGTTCCTTAGATTCAGCCTCAGAGTCCATTTCCTTGCCAATGAACGCCCTAGCCTTCTTGGAGCTGCTCTTCTTGTAAGATGAAGACTTCGAGGATTTTGATGATGAAGATTTTGAGGATTTCTTCTTTTTCTTCGCATCATTAGAACTGTAATCCTTGTATTTCTTCTTCTTCGATTCCTTTTCCCACTGAGGACAATCTTGAATGTAGTGTCCAGGTTTCTTGCATTTGTGACGAAGCCTATTCTTCTAGTCACTGGATGAGGAATCATTGCTCCTTGAGGATTTTCCAAAGTGACCACGTCTTGAGAACTTCTAGAATTTCTTCACGAGCAATGCTAGCTCATGGCTCAGTTCTTCAGGATCACCAAGGCTGCTACCAGAATCTCATCTTCAGAGTCAGACACTTCCTTGGCCTTCAGGGCACGTGATTTGCCATAGCTCGAACCATAGAGATATCTCTTTTCAGCAAGCTAGAACTCATGAGTATTTAGCCTCTCGAGGATATCAGCAGGATCAAGTGACTTGTAATCAGCACGTTCTTGTATCATCAATGCTAGAGTATCAAAAGAGGAATCAAGCGATCTCAGCAATTTCTTCACCACTTCATGGTTGGTGATGTCAGTGGCACCAAGTGCTTGAAGCTCATTTGAGATGTCAGTGAGGCGATCGAAGGTTTGTTGAACATTTTCATTTTCGAGTCTTTTGAAGAGGTTGAGGAGATTGCGAAGAACATCAACTCGTGAGTCACGCTGTGTTGAGACTCCTTCATTGACCTTGGACAGCCTATCCCAGATGAGTTTAGCAGTTTCCAACGCACTCACTCTTCCATACTGTCCTTTGTTCAGATGGCCACATATGATATTCTTCACTTGAGAGTCGAGTTGCTTGAATCTCTTCACATCAGTAGCATTCAGAGACGGTATGACCGAGGGAACACCATTTTCCACAACATACCAGAGATCGTTATCAATTGCCTCAAGATGCATTCGCATCTTATTCTTCCAGTAGGGGTAGTCCGTCCCATCGAAGGTAGGACACCCAGCAGAGACCTTGATCATACCTGCGGTCGACATAACTAAAACTCTGGGAGGTTAAACCAAAATCACACAGAACAAGGGAGTACCTCGCTCTGATACCAATTGAAAGTGCGTTATATCGACTAGAGGGGGGTGAATAGGCGATTTTTATGAATTCTTCACTGTGGAATTTGCAGGTGAGGAAATTCCTTAGTGAAGAACTACTAGCAGTGGAATAAGTACTCAAAAGTAAACATAACAGAACACAAGCATAGTCATCATGATGAAATGAAGACAAGCACAGAGTACAGAAAGCGTAAACACAGGATAACACAGGATGAAGACAAACAGACTGAAGAAATTGAACTGAGGAAATTGAGAAAGTCTTCAGTCAAAGTCTTCAAACACAGATACGAACAAGCACTCAACACAGTTATAAGGAAATGAAAGAGTTGAGGAAATAGAACCAGTAAGCTTGGTGAAGACAATGATTTGGTAGACCAGTTCCAACTGTTGTCTCAGTTGTACATCTAGTTGGAGCGGCTAGGTATTTAAACTTGAGGACACATAGTCCTCACCGTATTCTCCTTGAGCTAAGGTCACACAGACCTCGCCCAATCACTCGTGGTAAGTCTTCAGGTGACTTCCGAACCTTCACAAACTTGTTCACTCGGCGATCCACAATTCCTCTTGGATGCTCTAGACCTTGACGCCTAACCATCTGGAAGAAGCACAGTCTTCAAAGGTAACAAGCGTCGGATCCACGCAAGATCAATCTCTTCAGTGACGCTCAATAACTTGGGGTTTTTAGGTGTTTGGGTCTGGGTTTTCCTCACTTGATGATTTTCGCTCTAAGTCCTCGGAGGATGGGATGCTCTCAAATGACAAGTGTCGGTTTCTCTCGGAGCAGCCAACCAGCTAGTGGTTGTAGGGGCGGCTATTTATAGCCTAGGGAGCAGCCCAACATGATAAGACATAAATGCCCTTCAATGATATGACCGTTAGGTGGGTAGATATTTTGGGACAGCTGGCACAAGGCACAACAACGGTTGGAAATTTGAGTATCAAATTCCTCAGGGCTATCATGTTCCTCACTGTGTAGGCAATCCGCACTGGCAAATTCCTAACTCCTCAGTCAGAACAAATTCCTTAGAGAGCAGAAGAACTTCGTCTATGTCACTGAAGAATATGACTGAACCGTATGAGATTTCCAATGGCTTCACTCAAAGGGATTGGTAGGTGTAGGATTTTGAGTTGAGCATCACATGGAAATTTTTCCTTAGTATTTCCTCGACCCCCTTTAATAGTACGGTGTTTCCTATGACTCAAGAAAGAGAAAATGAAACTACGAAAACAAAAGTCTTCATGCTTCATGTTCCTCGAATGAATACCAAGTCTTCAGGATTGCACCAATTTCTTCACTTTCAAATTCTTCAGAAAGTCTTCAGAAATCCAAAGTCTTCAGTCGAAGAACTTCATTTTTAGGGGTCGACTTTCTATGTAAATATCAAACTCCTCATAGACTTATAGACGTGTGTACACTCAAAAACACATTAGTCCCTTAACCTATAAGTCTTCAATACACCAAAATCACTAAGGGGCACTACATGCACTTATAGAGGAAAACGAGAGGCAAATGGCAAATAATGTAATGCGGGAGATAAGGGTTTGTGATGGCTACTTGGTATATGTTGACTTTTGCATAGACCTCCCCAGCAACGGCGCCAGAAATCCTTCTTGCTACCTCTTGAGCACTTGCGTTGGTTTTCCCTTGAAGAGGAAAGGGTGATGCAGCAGAGTAGCGTAAGTATTTCCCTCAGTTTTTGAGAACCAAGGTATCAATCCAGTAGGAGGCCACGCACGAGTCCCTCACACCTACACAAACAAATAAATCCTCGCAACCAACGTGATAAGGGGTTGTCAATCCCTACACGGTCACATACGAGAGTGAGATCTGATAGATATGATAAGATAATATTTTTGGTATTTTTATGATAAAGAGAAATAAAAGATGCAAAGTAAAATAAAAGGCAAAGGAAATAACTAAGTATTGGAATATTAATATGATGGAAGATAGACCCCGGGGCCATAGGTTTCACTAGTGACTTCTCTCAAGAGCATAAGTATTCACGGTGGGTAAACAAATTACCGTTGAACAATTGACATAATTGAGCATAGTTATGATAATATCTAGGTATGATCATGTATATAGGTATCACGTCCGAGACAAGTAGACCGACTCCTGCCTGCATCTACTACTATTACTCCACATATCGACCGCTATCCAGCATGCATCGAAGAGACTTGCAAAGATAACCAATAATACATAAAATAATTCAGAGAAGATTCAAATATTGTTCATAGATAAACTTGATCATAAATCCATAATTCATCGGTCTCAACAAACACACCGCAAAAGAAGATTACATCGAATAGATCTCCACAAGAGAGGGGGAGAACTTTGTATTGAGATCCAAAAAGAGAGAAGAAGCCATCTAGCTAATAACTATGGACCCGTAAGTCTGAAGTAAACTACTCACACTTCATCGGAGGGGCTATGGTGTTGATGTAGAAGCCCTCTGTGATCGATGCCCCCTCCGGCGGAGCTCCGGAACAGGCCCCAAGATGGGATCTCGTGGATACAGAAAGTTACGGCGGTGGAATTAGGGTTTTGGCTCCGTATCTGGTAGTTTGGGGGTACGTAGGTATATATAGGAGGAAGGAGTACGTCAGTGGAGCAACAGGGGGCCCACGAGGGTGGAGGGCGCGCCTGGGGGGTAGGCGCGCTCCCTACCTCATGGCCTCCTGGTTGATGTCTTGACATAGGGTCCAAGTCCTCTGGATCATGTTCGTTCAGAAAATCACGTTCCCGAAGGTTTCATTCCGTTTGGACTCCGTTTGATATTCTTTTTCTGTGAAACCCTAAAATAGGCAAAAAAAACAACAATTCTGGGTTGGGCCTCTGGTTAATAGGTTAGTCCCAAAAATAATATAAAAGTGTATAATAAAGCCCAATAATGTCCAAAACAGAATATAATATAACATGGAACAATAAAAAATTATAGATATGTTGGATACGTATCAATGGGATGCGGCCATCCAACCATGTACCTCAAAGACTCAAACGCCCCGACACATTTCTTATAAATTCGAACACATCGGTTCGTTTTCATGCAAAACAGATGATTTTCATTTAAAACAGATCAAATTCATGACATTTTTGACATATTTCATTAAACAAGGTTAACGTAGCAAATCTTCGCTGGTGTGCGTTCCCAATGTTGGGAACTGAACATGCAATTTCAAAACAAAAAAAATCCTACGCTCATGCAGCATCTATCTAGGAGATGCATAGCAACGAGAGGGGGAGAGTGTGTCCACATACCCTCGTAGACCGAAAGCGTTTGACAACGCGGTTGATGTAGTTGAACTTCTTCTCGTTCCGACCAATCCAGCATCGAATGTACGGCACCTCCGAGTTCTGCACACGTTCAGCTCGATGACGTCCCTCAAACTCTTGATCTAGCAAAGTGTCGAGGGAGAGTTTCGTCAGCATGACGGCGTGGTAACGGTGATGGTGAAGTGATCCGCGCAGGGCTTCGCCTAAGCACTACGACAATATGACCGGAGGCGTAAACTGTCGAGGGTGGCACCGCACACGGCTAACAGATGTTTTTATGTGTCCTATAGGTGCCCCCTCCCCCCCCCCACACACACACACATATATATATATATAGGTTTGAGGGGGGAAGAGGCAGCCTGGGGGGCGCCCAAGTAGGCCGAATCCTACTTGGGCTCCCACCCCAATTCGCCTCCCTTCCTTGTTTTGGCAGTAGGAGAAGGAAACAGGAGGTGCCCCCCCTTTGCTTTCTCCCTTGAGAAGGGGAAGGAAAGGGGGGCCAGCCCTCCTCCCTTGCCTTGCCTAGGGCTGGCCGGCCTCACGGAGGGGCGCACCAGCCCCCTGTGGGCTGGTCTGTCCCTCCCTAGGCCCATTAAGCCCATATAGCTTGTCGGGGGTTGCCTGAAACCCCTTCCAGTGACCCGATACGTACCCGGTACCCCCAAAACACTTCCGGTGTCAAAATACGATCGTCCTATATATGAATCTTTACATCTCGGCCATTTCGAGACTCCTCTTCATGTCCGTGATCTCATCCGGGACTCCGAACAACATTCGGTCACCAAATACATAACTCATATAATGCAAAATCGTCATCGAACGTTAAGCATGCGGACCCTACGGGTTCGAGAACTATGTAGACATGACCAAGACACCTCTTCGGTCAATAACCAACAGTGGAACCTGGATGATCATATTGGTTCCTACATATTCTATGAAGATCTTTATCGGTCAATCCGTAATGATAACATACGTTATTCCCTTTGTCATCGGTGTGTTACTTGCCCGATATTCGATCGTCGGTATCTTCATACCTAGTTCAATCGCGTTACCGGCAAGTCTCTTTACTCGTTCCGTAATGCATCATCCCGTAACTAACTCATTAGTCACATTGCTTGCAAGGCTTATCATGATGTGCATTACCGAGAGGGCCCAGAGATACCACTCCGATACTCGGAGTGACCGCTACCTCTTGAGCACTGGGTTGGTTTCCCTTGAAGAGGAAAGGGTGATGCAGCAAAGTAGCGTAAGTATTTCCCTTAGTTTTTGAGAACCAAGGTATCAATCCAGTAGGAGATCAGTCTCAAGTCCCAAGCACCTACACAAACAAATAAGAACCTCGCAACCAACGCGATAAAGGGGTTGCCAAGCCCTTCACGGTCACTTACGAGAGTGAGATCTGATAGATATGATAAGATAATATTTTTGGTATTATTATGATAAAGAGAAATAAATATGCAAAGTAAAATAAACAGCAAAGGAAATAACTAAGTGTTGGAAGATTAATATGATGAAAGATAGACCCGGGGGCCATAGGTTTCACTAGTGGCATCTCTCAAGAGCATAAGTATTACGTGGGTAAACAAATTACTGTTGAGCAATTGATAGAATTGAGCATAGTTATGAGAATATCTAGGTATGATCATGTATATAGGCATCACGTCCGCGACAAGTAGGCTGAAATGATTCTGCATCTACTACTATTACTCCACACATCGACCGCTATCCAGCATTCATCTAGAGTATTAAGTTCATAAGAACAGAGTAATGCTTTAAGGAAGATGACATGATGTAGAGGGATAAACTCATGCAATATGATATAAACCCCATCTTTTTATCCTCGATGGCAACAATACAATACGTGTTGTTTCCCTTTCTGTCACTGGGATCGAGCACCGCAAGATTGAACCCAAAGCTAAGCACTTCTCCCATTGCAAGAAAGATCAATCTAGTAGGCCAAACCAAACTGATAATTCGAAGAGACTTGCAAAGATAAACCAATTATACATAAAAGAATTCAGAGGAGAATCAAATATTGTTCATAGATAATCTGGATCATAAACCCACAATTCATCGGATCTTGACAAACACACCGCAAAAGAAGATTACATCGAATAGATCTCCAAGAAGATCGAGGAGAACTTTGTATTGAGATCCAAAGAGAGAGAAGAAGCCATCTAGCTAATAACTATGGACCCGTAGGTCTAAAGTAAACTACTCACACATCACCGGAGAGGCCATGGAGTTGATGTAGAGGCCCTCCGTGATCAATGCCCCCTCCGGCGGAGCTCCGGAAAAGGCCCCAAGATGGGATCTCTCGGGTACAGAAGGTTGCGGTGGTGGAATTAGGTTTTCCTGGTGCTCCTGGATGTTTGGGGGGTATGTGGATATATATAGGAGGAAGAAGTACGTCGGTGGAGCAATGGAGGGCCCACGAGGGTGGAGGGCACGCCCAAGGGGGTAGGCACGCCCCTGCCTCGCGGCTTCATGCGTTGTTTCTTGACGCCCACTCCAAGTCTTCTGGATCACATTTGTTGAGAAAATCACGTTCCCGAAGGTTTCATTCCATTTGGACTCCATTTGATATTCCTTTCCGGTGAGACTCTAAAATAGGCAAAAAACAACAATTTGGGCTGGGCCTCCGGTTAGTAGGTTAGTCCCAAAAATGATATGGAAGTGTAAAATAAAGCCCATTGACATCCAAAATAGATAATATAATAGCATGGAGCAATCAAAAATTATAGATACGTTGGGGACGTATCAGTGACAAATCCTAATCTCGATCTATGCCAACCCAATAGACACTTTCGGAGATACCTGTAGAGCATCTTTATAATCACCCAGTTACGTTTTGACGTTTGATAGCACACAAGGTATTCCTCCGGTATTTGGGAGTTGCTTAATCTCATAGTCGAAGGAATATGTATTTGACATGAAGAAAGCAATAGCAATAAAACTTAATGATCAACATGCTAAGCTAACGGATGGGTCTTGTCCATCACATCATTTTCCTAAAGATGTGATCCTGTTCATCAAATGACAACACATGTCTATGGCTAGGAAACTTAACCATCTTTGATTAACGAGCTAGTTTAGTAGAGGCTTACTAGGGACACTGTGTTTTATCTATGTATCCACACATGTATCAAGTTTCCGGTTAGTACAATTCTAGCATGAATAATAAAAATTTATCATGATGTAAGAAAATATAAATAACAACTTTATTATTGCCTCTAGGGCATATTTCCTTCAGTCTCCCACTTGCACTAGAGTCAATAATCTAGATTACATTGTAATGATTCCAAGACCCATGGAGTCTTGGTGCTGATCATGTTTTTCTCATGGAAGAGGCTTAGTCAACTGGTCTGCTACATTCAAATTTGTATGTATTTTGCAAATCTCTATGTCTCCCTCCTTGACTTGATCACGGATGGAGTTGAAGCGTCGCTTGATGTGTTTGGTTCTCTTGTGAAATCTGGATTCCTTCGTCAAGGCAATTGCTCCAGTATTGTCACAAAAGATTTTCATTAGACGCGATGCACTAGGTATTACACCCAGATCGGATATGAAATCCTTCATCCAGAATCCTTCATTCGTCGCTTCCGAAGCAGCTATGTACTCCGCTTCACACATAGATCCCGCCACGACGCTTTGCACGGAACCGCACCAAATGACATCTCCACCATTTAATATAAATACATATCCGGTTTGTGACTTAGAGTCATCCGGATCAGTGTCAAAGATAACATCGACGTACCCATTTACGACGAGCTCTTTGTCACCTCCATAAATGAGAAACATACCCACAGTCCTTTTGAGGTACTTCAGGATGTTCTTGACCGCTGTGCAGTGATCCACTCCTGGATTACTTTGGTACCTCCCTACTAGACTTATAGCAAGGCACACATCAGGTCTGGTACACAGCATAGCATACATGATAGAACCTATGACTGAGGCATAGGGAATGACTTTCATTTTCCCTCTATCTTCTGCAGTTGTTGGGCATTGAGTATGACTCAATTTCACACCTTGTAACACAGGCAAGAACCCTTTCTTTGACTGATCCATTTTGAACTTCTTCAAAACTTTATCAAGGTATGTGCTTTGTGAAAGTCCAATTAAGCATCTTGATCTATCTCTATAGATCGTGAAGCCTAATATATAAGCAGCTTCACCGAGGTCTTTCATGGAAAAACTCTTATTCAAGTATCCTTTTATGCTATCCAGTAATTCTATACCATTTCCAATCAACAATATGCCATGCACATATAATATTAGAAATGCTACAGAGCTCCCACTCACTTTCTTGTTAATATAGGCTTCCCCAAAAGTCTGTATAAATCCATATGCTTTGATCACCTCATCAAAGCGTATATTCCAACTCCAAGATGGTTGCGCCAGTCCATAAATGGATTGCTGGAGTTTGCACACTTTGTTAGCACCTTTAGGCTCGACAAAACCTTTTGGTTGCATCATATACAACTCTTCTTTGAGAAATCCATTAAGGAATGCAGTTTTGACATCCATTTGCCAGATTTCATAATCATAAAATGCGGCAATTGCTATCATGATTCGGACAGACTTAAGCATCGCTACGGGTGAGAAAGTCTCATCGTAGTCAACTCCTTGAACTTGTCAAAAACCTTTCGCGACAAGTCGAGCTTTGTAGACAGTAACATTACCATCAGCGTCAGTCTTCTTCTTGAAGATCCATTTATTCTATATGGCTTGCCGATCATTGGGCAAGTCAACCAAAGTCCATACTTTGTTCTCATACATGGATCCCATGTCAGATTTCATGGCCTCAAGCCATTTTGCGGAATCTGGGCTCATCATCGCTTCCTCATAGTTCATAGGTTCATCATGGTCTAGTAACATGACTTCCAGAATAGGATTACCATACCACTCTGGTGCGGAACGTATTCTGGTTGACCTACGAGGTTCGGTAGCAACTTGATCTGAAGTTTCATGATCATTATTATTATCTTCCTCTCTAGTTGGTGTAGGCATCACTGGAACTGGTTTATGTCATGAGCTACTTTCCAATTCGAGAGAAGGTACAATTAACTCATCAAGTTCTACTTTCCTCCCACTCACTTCTTTCGAGAAAAACTCCTTCTCTAGAAAGGATACATTCTTAGCAACAAAGATCTTGCCTTTGGATCTATGATAGAAGGTGTACCCAACAGTTTCTTTTGGGTATCCTATGAAGACGCACTTCTCCGATTTTGGTTCCAGCTTATCAAGCTGACGCTTTTTCACATAAGCATCGCAACCCCAAACTTTAAGAAATGACAACTTAGGTTTCTTGCCAAACCACAGTTCATACGATGTCGTCTCAACGGATTTAGATGGTGCCCTATTTAAAGTGAATGCAGTTGTCTCTAATGCATAACCCCAAAATGATAGCGGTGAATCGGTAAGAGACATCATAGATCGCACCATTTCTAATAAAGTACGGTTACGACGTTCGGACACACCATTACGCTGTGGTGTTCCAGGTGGCGTGAGTTGTGAAACTATTCCACATTGTTTTAAATGAAGGCAAAACTCGTAACTCAAATATTCGCCTCTGTGATACGATCGTACAAACTTTATTTTCTTGTTACGATGATTCTCCACTTCACTTTGAAATTCTTTGAACTTTTTAAATGTTTCAGACTTGTGTTTCATTAAGTAGATATAGCCATATCTTCTGAAATCATCTGTGAAGGTCAGAAAATAACGATACCCGCCGCGAGCCTCAACACGCATCGGACCGCATACATCGGTATGTATTATTTCCAATAAGTCAGTGGCTCGCTCCATTGTTCCGGAGAACGGAGTTTTAGTATCTTGCCCATGAGGCATGGTTCTCAAGCATCAAATGATTCATAATCAAGTGATTTCAAAAGTCCATCCACATGGAGTTTCTTCATGCGCTTTACACCAATATGACCTAAACTGCAGTGCCACAAATATGTTGCACTATCATTATCAACTTTGCATCTTTTGGCATCAATATTATGAATATGTGTATCACCACGATCGAGATTCAACAAAAAATAGACCACTCTTCCAAGGTGCATGACCATAAAAGATATTACTCATGTAAATAGAACAACCATTATTCTTTGATTTAAATGAGTAACCATCTCGCATCAAACAAGATCCAGATATAATGTTCATGCTCAACACTGGCACCAAGTAACAATTATTCAGGTCTAAAACTAATCCCGAAGGAACATGTAGAGGTAGCGTGCCAACGGCGATCACATCGACCTTGGAACCATTCCCGACGCGCATCATCACCTTATCTTTAGCCAATCTTCGTTTAATCCATAGCCCCTGTTTCGAGTTGCGAATATGAGCAACAGAACCAGCATCAAATACCCAGGAGCTACTACGAGCATTAGTAAGGTACACATCAATACATGTATATCACATATACCTTTGTTCACTTTGCCATCCTTCTTATCCACCAAATACTTGGGGCAGTTCCGCTTCCAGTGACCAGTCCCTTTGCAGTAGAAGCACTCCATTTCAGGTTTGGGTCCAGACTTGGGCTTCTTCCTGGGAGTGACAACTTGCTTTCCATTCTTCTTGAAGCTCCCCTTCTTTCCCTTGCCCTTTTTCTTGAAACTAGTGGTCTTGTTAACCATCAACACTTGATGCTCTTTCTTGATTTCTACCTCCGTAGCTTTGAGCATAGTGAAGAGCTCGGGAATTGTCTTATCCATCCCTTGCATATTATAGTTCATCACAAAGCCTTTGTAGCTTGGTGGCAATGATTGAAGAACTCTGTGAATAACACTATCATCTGGAAGATTAACTCCCAGCCGAGTCGAGTGGTTATGGTACCCAGACATTCTGAGTATGTGTTCACTGACAGAACCGTTCTCCTCCATCTTGCAGCTATAGAACTTGTTGGAGACTTCATATCTCTCAACTCGGGCATTTTCTTGAAATATTAACTTCAACTCCAGGAACATCTCATATGGTTCATGACGTTCAAAACTTCCTTGAATTCCCGATTCTAAGCCATAGAGCATGGCACACTGAACTATAGAGTAGTCATCAGACTACGTCTGCCAGACGTTCAAAGCATCTACATTAGCGGGAGGGGGCTTGTTACCTAGCGGTGCATCAAGGACATAATTTTTCTGTGCAATAATGAGGATAATCAACAAGTTACGGACCCAGTTCGTGTAGTTTCTACCATCATCTTTCAACGTAGCTTTCTCTAGGAACACATTAAAATTCAAGGGAACGGTAGCACGGGCCATTGATCTACAACATAGATATACAAAAACTATCAGGACTAAGTTCATGATAAATTAAGTTCAATTAATCATAATACTTAAGAACTCCCACTTAGATAGACATCCCTCGAGTCATATAAATGATCACTTGATCCATATCAACTAAACCATGTCCGATCATCACGTGAGATGGAGTAGTTTTCAATGGTGAAAATCTCTATGTTGATCATAGCTACTATATGATTCATGTTCGACCTTTCGCTCTCTAGTGTTCTGAGGCCATGTCTGTACATGCTAGGCTCGTCAAGTTTAACCCGAGTATTCCGCATGTGCAAAACTGTCTTGCACCCGTTGTATGTGAACGTAGAGCTTATCACACCCGATCATCACGTGGTGTCTCGGCACGACGAACTGTAGCGATGGTGCATACTCAGGGAGAACCTTATGCCTTGAAATTTTATTGAGGGATCATCTTATAATGCTACCGCCGTACTAAGAAAAATAAGATGCATAAAAGATAAATATCACATGCAATCAAAATATCTGACATGATATGTCCATCATCATTTTGTGCCTTTGATCTCCATCTCCAAAGCACCGTCATGATCTCCATCGTCACCGGCTTGACACCTTGATCTCCATCGTAGCGTCGTTGTCGCCTCGCCAACTATTGCTTCTACTACTATCCCTAACGCAGAGTGATAAAGTAAAGCAATTACATGGTGTTTGCATTTCATACAATAAAGCGACAACCATAAGGCTCCTGCTAGTTGCCGATAACTTTTACAAAACATGATCATATCATACAATAACGTATATCACATTATGTCTTGACCATATCACATCACAACATGCCCTGCAAAAACAAGTTAGACGTCCTCTACTTTGTTGTTGCAAGTTTTACGCGGCTACTATGGGCTTCTAGTAAGAACCATTCTAACCTACGCATCAAAACCACAATGGTGATTTATCAAGTTTGTTGTTTTAACCTTCAACAAGGACCGACCGCAGTCAAATTTGATTCAACTAAAGTTGGAGAAACAGACACCTGCCAGCCACCTTTATGCAAAACTAGTTGCATGTCTGTCGGTGGATCAGGTCTCATGAATGTGGTCATGTAAGGTTGGTCCGGGCCACTTCATCCAACAATACCGCCGAATCAAAATAAGACATTGGTGGTAAGCAGTATGACGATCACCGCCCACAACTCTTTATGTTCTACTCGTGGATATCATCTACGCATAGACCTGGCTCGGATGCCATTGTTGGGAATGTAACATGCAATTTTAAAAAAATCATACGCTCACGCAAGATCTATCTAGGAGATGCATATCAAAGAGAGGGGGTGAGTGTGTCCACGTACCATCGTAGACCGAAAGCGGAAGCGTTTCACAACGCGGTTGATGTAGTCGAACTTCTTCTCGTTCCGACCGATCAAGCACCGAACGTACGGCACCTCCGAGTTCTGCACACGTTCAACTTGATGACATCCCTCGAACTCTTGATCCAGCAAAGTGTCGAGGGAGAGTTTCATAAGCACGACGGCATGGTGACGCTGATGGTGAAGTGATCCATGCAGGGCTTCGCCTAAGCACTACGACAATATGACCGGAGGTGTAAACTGTGGAGGGGGACGCCGCACATGGCTAACAGACGTTTTTGTGTGTCCTCTAGGCACCCCCTCCCCACATATATATAGGTATGAGGGGGAAGAGGTAGCCAGGGGGCGCCCAAGTAGGCCGAATCCTACTTGGGCTCCCTGAAGGAAATATGCCCTAGAGGCAATAATAAAGTTGTTATTTATATTTCCTTATATCATGATAAATGCTTATTATTCTTGCTAGAATTGTATTAACCGGAAACTTAATGCATGTGTGAATACATAGACAACCAGAGTGTCCCTAGGATGCCTCTACTTGACTAGCTCGTTAATCAAAGATGGTTATGTTTCCTAGCCATAGACATGTGTTGTCATTTGATGAACATGATCACATCATTAGAGAATGATGTGATGGACACGACCCATCCGTTAGCTTAGCATTATGATCGTTTAGTTTTATTTCTATTGCTTTCTTCATGACTTATACATGTTCATCTGACTATGAGATTATGCAACTCCTGAATACCGGAGGAACACCTTGTGTGCTATCAAACATCACAACGTAACTGGGTGATTATAAAGATGCTCTATAGGTTTCTCTGATGGTGTTTGTTGAGTTGGCATAGATCGAGATTAGGATTTGTCACTCCGTGTATCGGAGAGGTATCTCTGGGCCCTCTAGGTAATGCACATCAATATGAGCCTTGCAAGCAATGTGTCTAATGAGTTAGCAATGGGATGATGCATTACGAAATGAGTAAAGAGACTTGCCGGTAATGAGATTGAACTAGGTATGATGATACCGACGATCGAATCTCGGGCAAGTAACATACCGATGACAAAGGAACAACATATGTTACTATGCGGTTTGACTAATAAAGATCTTCATAGAATATGTAGGAGCCAATACGAGCATCCAGGTTCCGCTATTGGTTATTGACCGAAGATGTGTCTCGGTCATGTCTACATAGTTCTCGAACCCGTAGGGTCCGCACGCTTAACGTTTGATGATGATTTGTATTATGAGTTATGTGATTTGATGACAGAAGTTTGTTCGGAGTCCTGGATAAGATCACGGAAATGCCGAGGAGTCTCAAAATGGTCGAGACATAAAGGTTGATATATTGGAAGGTTGTGTTTGGACACCGGAATGGTTTTAGAAAGGTTCGGGCATTTTCCAGAGTACTAGGGGTTACCAGAACCCTCCCCCCCGGGGAGTTAATGGGCCTTCATGGGCTCTAGTGGAGACAGGAGGCGGCGGCAAGGTGGTGGCGCATGCCCCCCAAGCCCAATCCATATTGGACTAGGGTTGAGGGTGACGGCCCCCCTTTCCATCTCTTCTCCTCATCCTTCCCTCCTTCTACTAGTGGGAATAGGAAAGGGGTGGGGCGAATCCTACTTGGACCGGGAGTCCAAGTAGGACTCCCCCCATGGCGCCCCTCCTTTGGCCGGCCACCTCTCCTCGCCCCTTTATATACGTGGGAGTGGGGTACCCCAAAGGAACACCAAGCCTTCTCTTAGCCGTGTGCGGTGCCCCCTCCAGAGTAACAGACCTCGGTCATATCGTCGTAGTGCTTAGGCGAAGCCCTGCGCCGGTAACTTCATCATCATCGTCGCCACGCCATCGTGCTGATGGAACTCTCCCCCGGCCTCAACTGGATCAAGAGTTCGAGGGATGTCATCGAGCTGAACGTGTGCTAAACGCGGAGGTGCCGTATGTTCGGTGCTTGGATCGGTTGGATCGCGAAGACGTTCGACTACATCAACCGCATTACTAAACGCTTCCGCTTTTGGTCTACGAGGGTACATGGACACACTCTCCCTGCTCATTTCTATGCATATCCTAGATAGATATTGCGTGATCGTAGGTAATTTTTTTTTGAAATACTCCGTTCCCCAACACTCCCACCCCAATTCGCCCCCTCCTTGTTTTGGCACTAGGAGAAGGAAGGAGGAGGTGCCCCCCCTTTCCTTTCTCCCTTGAGAAGGGGAAGGAAAGAGGGGCTAGCCCTCCTCCCTTGCCTTCCCTAGGGCTGGACGGCTTGGTGGATGGGCACACCAGCCCCCTGTGGGCTGGTCTGTCCCTCCCTAGGCCCATTAAGCCCATATAGCTTGCCGGGGGTTGCCCGGAACCCTTTCCGGTGACCTGATACGTACCCGGTACCCTCGAACACTTCTAGTGTCCAAATACTATCGTCCTATATATGAATCTTTACCTCTCGACCATTTCGAGACCCCTCGTCATATCCGTGATCTCATCCGGGACTCCGAACAATATTCGGTCATCAAATCACATAACTCATATAATACAAAATCATCATCGAACGTTAAGCGTGCGGACCATACGGGTTCGAGAACTATGTAGACATGACCGAGACACCTCTCCGGTCAATAACCAATAGCGGAAGCTTGATGCTCATATTGGTTCCGACATATTCTACGAAGATCTTTATCGGTCAAACCGCAATGACAACATATGTTATTCCCTTTGTCATCGGTATGTTACTTGCCCAAGATTTGATCGTCGGCATCTTCATACCTAGTTCAATCTCGTTATTGGCAACTCTCTTTACTCGTTCCATAACGCATCATCCCATAACTAACTCATTAGTAACATTGCTTGCAAGGCTTATCATGATGTGTATTACCGAGAAGGCCAGATATACCTCTCCGATACTCGGAGTGACAAATCGTAATCTCGATCTATGCCAACCTAACAAACACCTTTGGAGATACCTGTAGAGCATCTTTATAATCACCCAGTTACGTTGTGACGTTTGATAGCACACAAGGTATTCCTTCGTTATTCGGGAGTTGCATAATCTCATAGTCGAAGGAATATGTATTTGACATGAAGAAATCAATAGCAATAAAACGTAATGATCAACATGCTAAGCTAGCGGATGGGTCTTGTCCATCACATCATTCTCCTAATGATGTGATCCCGTTCATCAAATGACAACACATGTCTATGTCTAGGAAACTTAACAATCTTTGATTAACGAGCTAGTCTAGTAGAGGCTTACTAGGGACATTGTGTTTTGTCTATGTATCCACACATGTATCAAGTTTCCGGTTAATACAATTCTAGCATGAATAATAAAAATTTATCATGATATAAGGAAATATAAATAACAACTTTATTATTGCCTCTAAGGCATATTTCCTTCATCCAAGTCATTGTTTCCCCCATGTTTGACATCTTCACCAGTCGTGAGCTCCAGGAAGTGAAGTTGAGGGTCGCCGACGAGGAGGTATAAAGACATGGGACACAGAAGTTCCCACATGGGACACAGACGCCTCCATCTCCGACGTCCTACTCTTCATCATCAGAGTTCGTGGCCTGGATGTCACAAGTGGAGGTGAGGTGACATGGACGACCCGACACGAACGACGTGGAGCTGCCAGTGTGTTCGTCCGCGATTGCTTGCGCCGCCAACGCCACGATCAAGTTGCAGCTGATGCGTGTGCTGCGCGCGGCCTCGTCGAGCGCCCGCTACTCTACTAGGAAGTTCGGGTTCTCTTCCACGGCCTCCTCGCTCACGAATTCACCATAGATCTGGTCCTTCACCAGCCAGTGATGCACGAGGAGGGCAAGATTGTAACTGTGATGCCCCGAGACCGATATGCCAGGTGTCTCCTAGTTATTCGCTATCGTTGCCATGTCTTTTGCTTGCGTGTTGCATTTCATCATGTCATCATGTGCATTGCATCATAACATTTTCAAAACTTGCATCATCCCGGTCTCCTCGTTCTTTTCGTTGTCCGTTCTGAGCCCGACCACACTTGCACGCGCCCGCGGCACGTCCGGAATATTATTTTATAAGTGGCCATAAAATGTTCTTGGAATGGGTTGAAAGTTGGCATGCGGTCTTATTTTAGTGTAGGAAGACCGCCTATCAAATTTCATCGCATTCGGAATTCGTTTGATGCCCCAACGGATAACTTTAGCGGCAGTATAGCCGGTCAAACGTCAGACATTTTCGGTCTCCGGAAACCGTGCCGGGCTGCATCTCTCCCCTCTTCTGTTAGACCAACCCGCTCTTCACAATCCGGCAGACCCAACCTAACCTCTCTCGTCAGCCCGCGGTCCTCTGCGCGCGCGTCCGAAAGTTGTCCCGAACCCGATCCGCATTGTCGCCACCGTTGTGTCCGGATCATCCCCAAACATCTACAAAACGTCTCTGTTTCTTATTTAGACTTTCCTAGCCTATATATATAGTCTATCCAACTCCCTTCTTTTGATCGGATGATCCAACTCCCTTCTTTTCCATATATATATAGTCTATCCCTAGTCCATTTTGGACAACCACTAAATTCTAGGGATTCTACCCTAGCGCCGCCGCCACTCTCTCGGGATCCCTCCCGATCCAAACCCACCAATCACCATCCCCTCTCGACCCCCTCCATCCCGAGCACCTCTGCCCGAGCTCCTCCCGCAGCTCCCCATCGCCCTTGACCCTGCCTCATGGTCCAGCCGACACCGGCGACCGAAACCTCGCCGGAGATGAGTGCCCCGACAGCCCCGCTCCTTTTCCCCTCCTGCTTCTCAACCTCTTTTTATCACGATCTCCCCCTTCCTTTCTCTATTCTTCTCTCACAGGGAACCATGGAGCCGCCTCTTGGAGCTCCATGACCGCCTCTCCCGCCGTCAAGTCCCGGACCGCCGACTCCCGGCCTCTGCCAACCTTGCCGCGGCCGCCCTGGTGTTCCCGGCCTCCTCCCCGCGGTGTTCGCCGCCGCTGCTCTGCTTCCTGATGAGCAGGGGATGAGGCGCCTGTCGGTGTCAAAACCGGCGGATCTCGGGTAGGGCGTCCCGAACTATGTGTCTAGGCGGATGGTAACAGGAGGCAGGGGACACGATGTTTTACCCAGGTTCGGGCCCTCTTGATGGAGGTAAAACCCTACGTCTTGCTTGATTAATATTGATGATATGGGTAGTACAAGAGTAGATCTACCACGAGATCAAGGAGGCTAAACCCTAGAAGTTAGCCTATGGTATGATTGTTGTTCGTCCTAAGGACTAAAACCCTCCGGTTTATATAGACACTTGAGAGGGCTAGGGTTACACAGAGTCGGTTACAATGGTAGGAGATCTACATATCCGTATCGCGAAGCTTTCCTTCCACGCCAAGGAAAGTCCCTTCCGGGCACAGGAAGAAGTCTTCAATATTGTATCTTCATAGTCCAGGAGTCCGGCTACCCGGACACCCCCTAATCCAGGACTCCCTCAGTAGCCCCCGAACCAGGCTTCAATGACGATGAGTCCGGCGCGTAAATTGTCTTCGACATTACAAGGCAGGTTCTCCTCCAAATTCCGTGTACCTGTTGAATAATGTCCGGTTTCTTGTAAATGTAGAGCTCCTTGGCTTCTACGCCCAATAATGGCCGTCTTCCACGTGTCAAACGAATACGAAAAGTTAGGGTGTGTTTACATTTACACCCCTAGTCACGCGAATGAGCCGCCTATTTAAGGGGACGAGGATTTAGATCCAAACCACACCTTCTCCCCTCCGCGAGTATTCATCAGAGCGTATCAGACAGAGGTCCATTCTATCATGGCCGGCCGCCGCAGCTCCTCCTCTCGCCCTTCCAGCCCTCAGCCTGGAGATTGGAAGAGATGGTCCATCCCGCACAACGAGCTAGTGACACTCCAGACCAAGGGATTTCTCCCCCCGGTCTATATTGTCCCGGTTCGAGCCGGACTTGCCACCTATAATGGCGGAGAGCAAGCGGAGAGCGCCCCCAATCCCTCCAAAGGAGAGCAGGTATGCCTTGTCCCTTACTTAATAAGAGGGCTCGGATTTCCAATTCATCCGTTTCTCCGGGGGCTCCTGGAGTTCTATGGCCTCCAGCTGCACAACCTCACGCCTGCCTCCATATTGCATATCGCGGGCTTCGTAGCCCTTTGCGAGCTATTTTTGGGCTGCGAGGCTCATTTCGCGCTATGGAAAAGGCTATTCTGCCTTGTGCCCCGTTCTCAGAAGGGATATATCAAGTGGGCGGAGCCGAAGTGTGGCGCATCGCCGGGACCGGATATCTATCTGAAACCCCAAAGAAGGCGCCCGAGGACTGGCCTTCGGAATGGTTTTATATAGAGGACATCCCGCTGCCGGATCCTGTCCGGATCAGCCTCCCTGAGTTCGACAGTGCTCCCCTAAAGAAGCGCCTAAGCTGGCGTCCACGGAGCCCTCAGAGGGAGAGTGACAAGGATGTTCTTTACCTGATGGGCCGGATAAGATTGTTAGCTCATTCCGGACTGACCATGATCGGGGTCATGGCTGCATGCATCATGCGAGGGGTGCAGCCGCTTCAGTATAGAGGCCACCCCATGTGGGACTTCAATGGGGAGGACGACGCCACCCGCCACGGCCGTAAGGGGCCGGATTCGGCTGCCGCTCTAATAAAGATCTTGTCCGCTTTGTACAAGGGAGAAGAGGAGGAATTTCTCCGCGTCAACCCACAAGGTGGATTTTCAATGTACAATCCCCCAAGTTGGGTAAGTGGACACTTTTACTTGCCCATACGTTTTATATTCCCATCGTTAAATATTCAGTATAACGACTTCAATGCAGGAACTGCGTCAGGCTGTTAAAGAAATAAACAACCCTCCTCCACAACCGGAGGATCCGGGACGGTCCCTCGATCCGGCCTCTCAAGAGGATCCGGACTCATCAATGGAGCTGATTCATGGGGTGCTTCATCAATTGAGCAAGGACAACGCCTTGGTGGCCATTACGGCCGATTACCCAGGGCTACTCCCAGCCTCACAGGTAACTGAGACCGAAGTCCCAGCACTTTGAAAAGGGATCTATCCTCACGTGTTTTCGATTGTCGTATGACAACCGTGTTTTGCAGGGGAGGTCCTTGAGACAGGAGGCCGAGCCTGCGTCAACTAGCCAACGAGGGGCGGTAAGGCCCCGCGGGCTGAAAAGTAGTACGGTCTAGACTGAGACGCCGGTGCAAAGGTATAGCGCGCCATCTTATTCCCAGGTGTTATTCCTTCAAGGCATATTAACGCTCGTGCTCTCTTCAGGACGAAGAGACCTCACTGGACTATATCTGGAGAGGGTGCCAACCGCGCCCTCCACCAGCCAGGCTCCAAAGCCTGGTCCGGAAGCGGAGGCAAACACAAGGAGCACACCGGGCGCTCCTCCGACAGAGGATGCGGACAGGCTGTCTGCCACCAATTCCGAGGGGGAGAGTGCCATGAACCACAGGCGTCGCCGGACAGTTCTTCGCGATGCTTGTTTCTCCCAAGAGGCATTGGATGCCTTCAATTCGGGAGATGCGTACCTCCGTGCCGCTCAAAATGGTTTAGCCAGAGCCACGGAGCAATATTTAAAAGACATACGGGTAAGAAAATTTTGGTAATTATATATGTACCAGTAGCCCCCGAGACTTGAAACAGTTAGAATAACTGATTTGAGGATCATTTGTTATGCAGGTTCTTATAGAAAATAATACCCTACTGTCCCAGGAGCTTGAAGAGTGCAAAGCCCAACTTGAGGCTACACTAGCCGCGGCAGGGGAGCCCAAGGAGACCCGCTCTCGTAATATACGCTTCGAAATATAAGTATTTTGCGAAGTGCGGCGTGGGTGCAAATCTGACAAATGAAATTGCAGATGGCGCCGGATTAAATTCGGAAAAGCAACAACTCCTACGCCAGCTGAAGGCTGGTGAGAGCGTGCTAACAAAGGTGAGGCGGGAGAAGAAGATGCCAACACCAAGCTGGGCGTTGAACTGAAGGATGTTCGTGCCCAGCTGTTGGACTCCGTTAAGGAGAATCAGCGGCTTCGACGCGGCATATTTAGTAAGTGCTTAAACGAACTTTGAAAAAAGAGTTCGGCGAGGAAGTCGACTAACAGAGTAATGTCTGTAGGTATGCTAACAGGTCGTCCTGCAGAGGAAATGCCCGGTTCTACTGGGTGACCTTCTTCCCGAGCTCTCACAACTGCACGAGCGAGTTCGGCAGGTGATGCAAGGCGTCGCCCAGGCCTTGTGGCCATCCGTCTCCATGCCCGAAGGCCTTGGAGAGCTTGTAGAGAAGCTGAAGGGAGCGGCGGCGCTTCCGATTGTGGAAGATATCGGCCTGCCGTCAAGGCGCCAGGGAGGCCTGGGCCATGGTGAAGACGCGGTACACGAAGGCTGACCCAAACCACATGGCCGAGGTCGGACCTGTGGGGCCCGATGGGAAGGAGATCCCTGTGAGCTTAGTATACGGCCAAGTAGAATTGGACGCAAAGTATTCCCAGCAGGACTGTAAACTAGACAGCCTGTTAGATGGTATTGAAGAGGAATACAATCAGTCATACTATGTAATTTTAATTGACATGTGTAATGCCTTCTAGCCGGATTGTAGATCGTTTGTCATGGCCGACCTTTTCGCTTCAACCTCGGGACCTGACGGTCCGGAGTGTGTCCGAATACCCTCGCGGTTATATAAGAACCGGGGTATGCATGGAGACCAGGCGTAGGGGTCATTAGTGCTTGAACAGACAAGTGCCCAACTAGTTATGTTATATTACATGGTTAGTAAGAAACATCTTCCAGGGAGAATAGTTCCGTTAGGGGTTCCTTTCCCTGGGAGGCATGCCCTAAAGTGCATGTCCATTCTGCGAAAAGAGACGCAGGAAAAACATCTGGGGCGTATAGATAAATAAGTGAAAAAAGGATCATCTTTAGTTCACCGACCGAATATTCCCTTAAGAATGCTAGCTTTCGGCTTCACCCAGTCTGAGGTACACATCCGGCTGACCCGGCAGTAACAATCGCAGAGGTGCTCCCTTTACCACCTAGCCGAACAATCGGGAACGTAGGGGTAAGCACAGGAGCCAGGCAACCCAGCTTGGCCAAAACTTAAGTCATATCGATGCATATAATGGTGAATAAAAGGTACATGCGGAAGTGTGACACATGTGTTGGGCATGAAGCCCGTATAAATAAGCTTCTGTTTAAAGAAGCCCCCAGGTTTAATGAGCGCGGATAGCGCGTCACTTTATGAGCCTTTAAAGGCTATAAGAGAGAGAGGAGGGGAAAGAGAGAAATGTAAGACAGAAAGTATATAAAAAATGGACAGAGGAAGGAGACGAACACAGAGTCCGGCGCTAGGCATAGAATCTTCGGAGACGGGCTGCGTTCCATGGGTTCGGCTCGAGTCGGTTATCCGATGCATCTCGCAGGCGGTACGCTCCACCAGTCAGGACTTGGTCAATTATGAAGGGACCTTCCCACTTGGGCTTGAGTTTGTCCTTTTTCTTGTCCGGCAGGCGTAGAACTAATTCTCCAACGTTGTGATTTTTGGCCCGTACTTCTCTGCTTTGGTATCTTCAAGCCTGCTATTGATAGAATGCGGAACGGGCTTTTGCCACATCACGCTTTTCCTTCAAGGCGTCCAAACTATCCTGCCGATCGAGCTCGGCTTCTCTTTCTTCGTGCATGCGCACTCGAGGTGAGTCATGAATTATGTCGCAGGGCAAAACTGCCTCTGTGCCGTACACCATGAAGAATGGTGTGTATCCGGTGGTGCGATTCGGCGTGGTCCGCAGCCCCCAGAGTACGGAGTCGAGCTCCTCTACCCAGTGCATATTAGATTCCTTATGGGACCGCACTGATCTGGGTTTGATGCCGCTCATGATAAGACCATTTGCATGTTCGACCTGGCCGTTAGTTTGTGGGTGATAGACGGAAGCATAATCGAGCTTGATGCCCATGTTTTTGCACTAGAGTTTTACCTCGTCGGCCGTAAAGTTCGTGCCGTTATCAGTGATGATGCTGTGGGGGACGCTATAACGGTGTATAACCCTGGATATAAAGTCTATCACCGGTCCGGATTCAGCCGTCTTAACAGGCTTGGCTTCTATCCATTTGGTGAACTTATCCACCATGACCAGTAAGTATTTTTTCTTGTGGGTTCCGCCTTTAAGGGGTCCAACCATGTCAAGCCCCCAGACCGTGAAGGGCCAAGTGATGGGGATAGTTTGGAGGGCGGTGGGGTGGCATATGGCTTTGGGTTTGCAAAAAGCTGGCAACCTGACGCATCGTTGGACTAAGTCCATGGGCGTCTGCCGGGGCCGTCGGCCAATAAAAGCCTGTACGGAAGGCCATTGCTACAAGGGACCGCTGCCAGCGTGATGACCGCCGAGTCCGGCCATGGAATTCAGCCAGGAGTTCCGCCCTTCCTCTTTTCGGAGATGCACCTTTGAAGGACTCCGGTAGTGCTTTTCTTATAAAGCTCTCCCTCATGGACTTTATAGGCTTTAGATCGCCGCACTATGCAGCGTGCCTCATTTTGGTCCTCGGGGAGTTCCTGCCTAGTAAGGTAGGCGAGGAATGGTTCTGTCCATGGGGCGATGACGGCCATTATTACGTGGGCTGAAGGTGTTATTTCATTGGCAGAGCCTCCAATTATGTCAGAGTGTTCGGTGTCGGGCAGTGCGGTTGGGTCCGGGCTGTTATTGCCGGGTTCCCCTTCCCATACTACGGATGGCTTGAACAGCCTTTCCAAGAAGATGTTGGGGGGGACTACATCGCGTTTTGCGCCGATGCGTGCCAGGACATCTGCCGCCTGATTATTTTCCCGGGCTATATGGTGAAATTCGAGCCCTTCGAACCGAGCTGACATTTTTAGGACGGCGTTGCGATAAGCTGCCATTTTTGGATCCTTGGCATCAAAGTCTCCATTTATTTGGGATATTGCGAGGTTCGAGTCCCCGCGCACCTCTAGGCGTTGAATGCCCATGGATACTGCCATCCGGAGACCATGTAAAAGGGCCTCATATTCGGCTGCATTGTTGGAGTCTGTGTACATTATCTGGAGTACGTATTGAACTGTGTCTCCTGTGGGGGACGTCAAAACGACGCCAGCCCCTAGACCGGCCAACATTTTGGAGCCGTCGAAGTGCATGACCCAGTTTGAATATGTGCCGTACTCTTTAGGGAGTTCGGCCTCCGTCCATTCTGCGACGAAGTCGGCCAAAACTTGCGACTTGATAGCTCGCCGTGGCTTGTAAGTTATGTCGAACGGGAGGAGCTCAATGGCCCATTTTGCAATCCGGCCCGTCGCGTCGCGGTTGTTTATAATATCGTTAAGTGGCACTTCCGAGGCTACTGTTATTGAACACTCTTGAAAGTAGTGTCGCAGCTTCCGGGATGCCATAAATACCGTGTACGCAATCTTTTGATAATGCGGGTACCGTGACTTGCACGGAGTAAGGACAGTGGACACATAGTAGACCGGCTTTTGAAGGGGGAATTTGTGTCCGTCCGTTTCTCGTTCGACGACGAGCACTGCGCTTACGACCTGATGGGTTGCTGCAATGTATAATAGTATTGGTTCGCCAATGTTTGGCGCGGCCAGGACTGGGTTTGTTGCCAAGATGGCTTTTATTTCGTTGAGTCCGGCTGTGGCTGCATCCGTCCACTCGAAGTGTTCGGTGCACCGAAGGAGGCGGTAAAGTGGTAGGGCATTTTCTCCTAAGCGGGAGATAAAGCGGGTTAGAGCCGCCACGCATCCGGTTAATTTTTGTATTTGTTTGAGGTCCTGGGATATCCAATTGTGACAGAGCTCGGATCTTGGCTGGATTTGCTTCAATTCCTCTACCGGATACAATGAAGCCCAAGAGCTTTCCGGCTGGAACGCCGAAAACACATTTTTCCGGGTTGAGCTTGATGTCGTATGTTCGGAGGTTATCGAATGTTAAGCCTCAAGTCGTCTACTAGAGATTCGACATGTCTTGTTTTAGACGACCACATCATCTACGTATGCCTCCACTGTTTTGCCGATCTGGTTTGCCAGACATGTCTGAATCATGCGCTGATATGTTGCGCTGGCGTTTTTGAGCCCGAAGGGCATTGTGTTGAAGCAGAATGGGCCGTATGGTGTGATGAATGTCGTTGCAGCTTGGTCTGACTCTGCCAACTTTATTTGATGGTACTCGGAGTATGCATCGAGGAAACACAACGAATCGTGTCCTGCGGTAGCGTCGATAATTTGATCGATGCGGGGGAGGGGGAAGGCATCCTTTGGGCAAGCCTTGTTAAGGTCTTTAAAATCAACGCACAGGCGCCAGGATTTGTCCTTCTTTGGTACCATCACCAGGTTTTCTAGCCAGTCCGGGTGTTTTATATCTTTGATGAATCCGGCCTCCAATAGCTTGGCTAGTTCTTCTCCCATGGCCTGTCTCTTAGGGTCAGAAAAATGCCGAAGAGCCTGTTTGACTGGCTTGAATCCTTTTAGGATATTTAAGCTGTGTCCGGCCAGCCTGCGTGGGATTCCTGGCATGTCTGAAGGGTGACAGGCAAAAATGTCCCAGTTCTCTCGTAGGAACTCTCGCAGTGCGGCGTCTACATCAGGGTTTAACTGTGCCCCCGATGGAAGCTGTTTTATTGGGGTCCATTGGATGGACTTGGAATTTGACTATTTCGTCCGCCGGTTTAAAGGAGGTGGACTTGGATCTTTTGTCGAGTATCACATCGTCCCTATTCACCGTGGAGCACAACTCAGTCAGTTCCTCAGCCGCTAGGGCTTCAGATAGCGCTTCGAGGGCCAGTGCGGCTGTCTTGTTTTTGGCGCGGACTGCTATGTCCGGATCACTAGCGAGAGTGATGATTCCGTTAGGCCCGGGCATCTTGAGCTTCATGTACCCGTAATGGGGTATTGCTTGGAATATTGTAAATGCTTCCAGCCCTAGCAGAGCGTGGTATCCGCTACTGAACGGGGCCACTTGGAACGTGACCTCTTCGGACCTGTAATTATCCGGCGTGCCGAACACCACATCTAGTGTGATCTTTCCTGTACATCGCGCTTCCCGACTGGGGATTATTCCTCTAAAGGTTGTGCTGCTTTGCTCAATGCGGTTCAAGTCTATTTCCATTTTTTGAAGGGTTTCCTCATAAATGAGGTTCAATCCGCTGCCGCCATCCATGAGTACCTTGGTAAGACGAAAGCCGTCCACTATTGGACTGAGGACCAATGCGGCTGGTGCTCGGGCTGTTCGGAATTTAGGTTCATCACTGGCGTTAAAAGTAATAGCCGTGTCACTCCATGGGTTTATTGTTGCTACTTGGTAGACTTCGGCAAGGCTGCGGAGTGTTCTTTTTCGCATATTATTTGATGCGAAAGTCTCGAAGACTGTTAATACCGTACTGGTGTCTCTGGGGTGGCTTTCTGTGGCTTCTGGAATTAGAAGATCTTCGCCAATTTTTGCCACCTGCCGGAGTATCCAACATGCTCTAAGGCTGTGAGTTGGTGTGGCGCCCTCTGCACTGTGAATTTTACAGGGTCCATTAAGCCATCCTTCCAGTACGGTTCCGTGCCCTGTAGAGGGCTTTTGCTTTTTCGTAATGAACCCGGGTGTTTGGCGATGATGCACCCTTTTGTTTCGGACTGGGTTTGTATTTAGGGCCGGATTGTCCCAAAATTTTATTTCAGTTTTCCAGGCGCTTTCCATCGCACAGCACCTTCGTACTATGCACGCCAAGTCAGCGAAGCGTGTAATATCACGACGACTTGTGGCGTTGAGGATTCCCTTGTCCGTGCAATTATTGCAGAAGAATGAAATTGCGTCTTCCTCGCGGCAGTCCTTTATCCTGTTCATAACCAGGAGGAATCTGGCCCAGTAATGATGTACTGTTTCTTTGGGCTCTTGCCTAATTTGGGATAGATCGCTTATGTATGGGTGGGTGGGTGGAATCAAATCCGAAACCTCACCCAATCTGAGACCCAGAGGCCAAGGACTTTCCGAACTCGGAAGTTTGGATTCTTGGATGCTGTCCAATGAATCTAGCCCGTCGCCTGACTTTAAGTTCAGGTCTTGAGTGATGTCCTCCCCTCCGTTGGTATCCGGCTTGGAGGGATCAGGAATTCGGATATAGCTAGTCCGTAAGATAGATGAAGGGTCGTCGCGCTGTCCCTCTACCACGGCAATGTGATGGGTGACCTGGGGAGAGTTAATCTCTCTCAGATCGGGTTTAGGCCCAATCTGGTCGTAATCCGTAGCGACTCCCAGGGCGGCGATGCGATCCAAGAGCTCGTTTAGGGAAGAGAGCTCCATTGGATCTAGCTGCTCGGCGAATTCCGAGCTGACGTGAAGATTGCTTTCGATGACCCGAGAGGTCATCGTCGGCGCCGAGCAGCCGAACAGGCGGTCATAAGAGAAACCACCTAGCCGGAGAGTTTGGCCAATAGCCAAAGCTCCCTTAGCAACGGTGTCGTCTTTAAAGACGGGATGAGGCATCCTTCCTGATGGCGACGGCACAGAGGAACTCTCAATGAAAGCACCAATGTCGGTGTCAAAACCGGCGGATCTCGGGTAGGGGGTCCCGAACTATGCGTCTAGGCCGGATGGTAACAGGAGGCAGGGGACACGAATGTTTTACCCAGGTTCGGGCCTCTCTTGATGGAGGTAAAACCCTACGTCCTGCTTGATTAATATTGTGATGATATGGGTAGTATCTACCACGAGATCAAGGAGGCTAAACCCTAGAAGCTAGCCTATGGTATGATTGTTGTTCATCCTACGGACTAAAACCCTCCGGTTTATATACACCGGAGAGGCCTAGGGTTACACAGAGTCGGTTACAATGGTAGGAGATCTACATATCCGTATCGCCAAGCTTGTCTTCCACGCCAAGGAAAGTCCCTTCCGAGCACGGGACGAAGTCTTCAATCTTGTATCTTCGTAGTCCAGGAGTCCGGCCGAAGGTATAGTCCGGCTACCCGGACACCCCCTAATCCAGGACTCCCTCAGCGCCTGCTCACCGCCCGCTCCTGTTGGCCGCGACGCCCGGGACCACGTCGACCTCCCCGGCTCGCCTTCTGCGTCGTGCGTCGACACCATGCCAAGCCGCCACCATCCCCGCGATGTCCCTGCAGCCAAGTCGACGCCGCTGTCCTCTGCATCGCCATGGACGCGCAGCTGGAGCTCCGCGCCCCGCCTTCCTCCGCCTTGCCTGTGGTCTCCGATGCACCAGGTCCGGTAGCCCCGCGTCGAGCATCGCCTCTTCCCCGACCTCCTCGCTCGATTTCTTGTCGAATCCGGCAGGTTCCCGTCGCTGCGCCGCCCGGGTCGCCCCTGCTTCGCGCCTGCGCCGCCGTGCCCTGCATCCCGCAGCCAGCCGCCTCTGCCTCGTCCGGTTCGAGCGAGACGAGGAGCGCCGAGCCTGCAAGCCCCTGCGCCTCAAGCATGTTCAGCCGGAAAGCCCTGACACCACCGCCGTGCCAAGTTCCCGCTGCCGCTGTGAGCCACCTCTTCTGCATCTCTCTCCAGCGAGGACGAAGCTAGCACGCGTCGATTGATTGGGTCCTGCTCGCGTTGACCGCGCCTGTCTTCCTCACGGGCCACAAGCCACGCCTAGGCCCAGCGCCTCCTAGGCCAGTCAGACCCGCCGGCCTGCTACTTCCACTGGACCGGGCCTTGGCCCAGGGTGAGCCACCCCGCCCTCTGTATGCTCCTGTTGTGGCCCAGTTTGCCTCAGATCTGGCCCGTGTTGCCTTTTTTTTCCTGAGAGGACGATTTTTCTAATTTCCAGAGACTGCAGTTTTACAGAAAAGTCCTCCTAGTTCATACATTTAATAACTTCTCGACCGTGCATCGATTTAAAATAATTTATATATGTAAAATGCTTAGAATTTTGTGTAGTTTAATAATATGCAACTTTCATGCATGTTAAAAATGTATAAAATGTTGTTTGTTTAAATTTGCTTAAATAACTTGTTAAAATGCGTTAATTCATAACTAAATAACCGTAGCTCCAAACCTAACAAACTTTATATGTAAATGGGGTAAAAAATGCCTAGTTTATCATGGTGACCTTACTTTGCATGTTTAACAACTTTAAAATTGTGTTTAGGGCAGAACAGTACCAAATCCATAAATATGCACATGAGGATTTTCCGGACTTGTTGCTTGTTGTTGCAGCCTCATTTTAAACTTGCCTAGTTAGGTAGTTTTGTTGTGTTTCACCTCTTGCCATGTTAATCAACATTTAATATTGTTGGGTACATAAACGAGATCGAACTAAATAACTTGAATGTGGTGTTTCTTCAACATGCAACTCGGTGCAAGTTGAGCTCCACTTAATTTTTAGTATTGTTTGTGCACTTTGCCATGCCATGCATATTTAAACCGGACATGCATCATACTTGGTTGTGAATCATGCCATGTTATGTGATGGTTGTTTACTATGTTGTTTGCTTCTTTCCGGTGTAGCTTCTTTGGGTTGGTTCCGATAACGTTGCGTTTGTGAGGATTCATTCGACTACGTCTGTTTGTCTTCTTCATGGACTCGTTCTTCTTCCTTGCGGGATCTCAGGCAAGATGACCATACCCTCGAAATCACTTCTATCTTTGCTTGCTAGATGCTCGCTCTTTTGCTATGCCTATGCTGCGATACCTACCACTTGTTTGGCTATGTTACCGCTTTTCTCAGCCCCTCTTATAGCGTTGTTAGTTGCAGGTGAAGATTGGAGTTTGTTCCTTGTTTGGAACATAGATATTTTGTTGGGATATCACAATATCTCTTATTTAATTAATGCATCTATATACTTGGTAAAGGGTGGAAGGCTCGGCCTTATGCCTGGTGTTTTGTTCCACTCTGGCCGCCCTAGTTTCCGTCATATCGGTGTTATGTTCCCGGATTTTGCGTTCCTTACACGGTTGGGTTATAATGGGAACCCCTTGACAGTTCACCTTGAATAAAACTCCTCCAGCAATGCCCAACATTGGTTTTACCATTCGCCACCTAGCCTCTTTTTCCCTTGGGTTCCGCGGACTCAAGGGTCATCTTTATTTAAACCCCCCCCTCCCCGAGCTAGTGCTCCTCTGAGTGTTGGTCCACCTTGTCAGCCGCCGGTGGCCACCAGGGGCAACTCTGGGCTGGCCTACCTGAAGTTTGGACAATCTGAGTGTGCCCTGAGAATGAGATATGTGCAGCTCCTATCGGGATTTGTCGGCACATTCGAGCGGTGTTGCTGGACTTGTTTTACCATTGTCGATGATGTCATGTAACCGGGATGCCGAGTCTGATCGGATTGTCTTGGGAGAAGGAATATCCTTCGTTGACCGTGAGAGCTTGTGATGGGCTAAGTTGGGACACCCCTGCAGGGATTGATCTTTCGAAAGCCGTGCCCGCGGTTATGGGCAGATGTGAATTTGTTAATGTCCGGTTGTAGAAGACCTGAAGTTGATCTTAATTAAAATACATCAACCGCGTGTGTTACCGTGATGGTCTCTTCTCGACGGGGTCCGGGAAGTGAACACGGTGTTGGAGTAATGCTTGACGTAGGTTGTTCTAGGATCACTTCTTGATCATAGTTGTTCGACCGTGCTTTTGCTCTCTCTCCTCGCTCTCATTTGTGTATGTTAGCCACCATATATGCTAGTCGCTTGCTGCAGCTCCACCTCATACCTTTTACCCTACCTATAAGCTTAAATAGTCTTGATCGCGAGGGCGTGAGATTGCTGAGTCCCCGTGACTCACAGATTCCTTCCAAAACCAGTTTGCAGGTGCCGATGAAACAGTGCAGGTGACGCAACCAAGCGGTGAAGATCTTGTCATTTGTGTTGTTTCCTTCTAGTTGATCAGTAGTGGAGCCCAGTTGGGGTCGATCGGGGATCTGTGTAGCATTTGGGGTAGTCTTCTTTTATTTTGGTTCCGTAGTCAGACCTTGAGTGTATTTGGATGAATGTAATGCTTTAACTCATGTCTTGAGTGAAGTGTCGATTGTAAGCCAACTATGTATCTCTTTCCCTTATGTATTACATGGGTTGTGTGAAGATTACCTCACTTGCGACATTGCTTTCAATGCGGTTATGCCTCTAAGTCGTGCTTCGACACGTGGGAGATATAGCCGCATCGAGAGCATTATAGTAACGCTTCTCCTCTTGCACCTGCCGGAACGCTGACACTGTCTACGGCGCCGGATGCTCCTCCGCCATGACGCGTTGATGTGCTCGTGCGCCTGCTCCGTGCTAAGGGAGGCATGGATCGATGTAGGAGGGGTGCTGGCTCATCGTCGGACGCCTCCTCCATCGTTGAATCTTCGTCACTCAGCTCTGGCGAGCTCGCGGCAAGCCAGCCTCTATCCGTCTGGCAGGACGGGTGTCAGTGTCAAAACCGGCGGATCTCGGGTAGGGGGTCCCGAACTATGCGTCTAGGCGGATGGTAACAGGAGACAAGGGACACAATGTTTTACCCAGGTTCAGGCCCTCTTGATGGAGGTAAAACCCTACGTCCTGCTCGATTAATATTGATGATATGGGTAGTACAAGAGTAGATCTACCACAAGATCAAGGAGGCTAAACCCTCGGAGCTAGCCTATGGTATGATTGTTGTATATATTGTATATCTATCGACTAGCCTGGCCTCGGTTTATATAATGCACCGGAGGCCTAGCATAACAAGAGTCCTAGCCGAATACGCCGGTGGGGAGAAGTCCATGTCTTGATCGCCAAGTCTTGTGGAATCTTCCTTGTATGCGGTAGCCGTCCGAACTGGCCCATGAGTATACGGCCACGGGGGTCCTCGGCCCAATCTAATAGATCGGGAGACGACGTGGTGAGTACCCCCTAGTCCAGGACACCGTCAGTAGCCCCCTGAACCGGTCTTCAAGTTAGGGACGCTCCTCGATTCTTCCGAACTATTCTTCATCTTCGGTTGCCGGTCTTGAAAACTGGTTCAACAAATCTTCTTTATCTTCGATCTTGAGGATCGCCGAAATGCATTCGACGAGTTTACACGTCGGGTATCCGAGGAGCCCCTTTAAGTTTCCAGCCTTTATCAATGCCTTGTTTATTTTTATGCCACACCTCGGGTTTGAAGTTGTTCCCGGGAGGCAGGGTCCTCTTGTGTCCGAGCTCCAACGCCGGACTGCATTCAAGGTATCTTTTGCAGCCGAGCACCAACGCCGGACCGCTTCCTAGCTCTAGCGCCGGAATGTATCCGAGCTCCAACGCCGGACTATGTATCCGAGCTCCAACGCCGGACTGTATATCCGAGCTCCAACGCCGAAATATATCCGAGCTCCAACGCCGGACTGTGTCCAGGCTCCAATGCCGGACTATATCCGAGGTGTCATATCACCTTGGTTCAAAAAAGTTGAAGGAGTTTAGCCGAGCTTAATGCCAGAAATGCCCTCTATGGAGCCAGCCACTAGCGCCCGAGCTTTATGCCGGACTGCTTCCGAGGTGGTGCACCACCCCGACTATGGGCCGATTTTTTGTCAATATTTTTATTGGTGCAATTTATTCTCTGCCGAGATATATAGCCAGTAGCCCTCAAGGTGTGTATCGGTCTAAAACCCAAGATGCACATGAAGGATGACATAAGACCGCTGATCCCAGTAGCCGCTGAGACTCAGGTTGATTTGCAAAATCGGCTTGAGGATCAAGTCCTAGCTCGGCAGAATACTTCGGGACACAAAAGCGGCGTGCTAAGTCCTCAAGACTCAGGTTGGGTGCGGCCGACCAACCTGAGGATCAAAATCTCCTCGGAAACTATATTGCACATAAAATTTTCTACATTGGACAAGCAATGCAGTAGCCCCCGAGACACTGGTCAGGTGGCAACACCAGATCAGGGGATCGATGTGCCCCTTTAATATTTGTAAATAATAAGCCCGAAGCCCAGTAGCCCCCGAGCCTTGATGCGGGCACGGGTGGCCGAATTAAGGATCAATATCCATAGTAAAATCACAAATTATGTGTAATGACTCTATGTATCCAAGTACTTTACATCATTAATGCTCGGATCCGCATTGTACAAAACTTTGTTGACCGACCATCGGCTTCCACCTCCTTGGCCAGTAGCCGAGGAGTGTTTGTCCTACTTTATAAAGCCTTTATGAGGGAAAAGATTTACGACAAACAAGGCAATCTGGCCACACGGTTTTATAAACAAAGGTACGCAGAGAGATATGTTATATTACTGTTTGACAGAAGAAATGTATTCCAAAGAAAATAGTCCCGCTATCGGTTCCTTTCTTTGGGTTGTCATGCTAAGCATGATCATGAAACCTCAGCTCGAATGTAAGAGCAAAATATCGAGGATTTAGTTTGGGAGGCCAGTTAATAGCCCTGGTAGTGTTCGGCGACAGTCGAGGTCAAGCCGTAAACACTTTGGCCAATGTTATGAATGGCCCGTCATAGTCATCGGATCGCTGACCAGTTTACGCTTATTGTGACAGTCAGTTTTCAGCTTTCTCCACTAAGGTGCTTAACCATGTGAGATGGAAGCACAATCACAGTGGTTCTCCCTTTGCACGCCTAGCCGAACAAAACGGAATATAGGAAGCAAGTGCAGGAGCCGGGCAACCCAACTATTGACCGAAGACACAATTCGAAACCGATGCATATATAGCAATATCTGAGAATGTTTTTGCCGAATCCCTAAAGGTGTCCGGCGTTGCACTGCGAGACTAATGCTGGAAAAGCACAAATAGTTTAAAAGTGCCAAAATGCTTGGAAAACCAAGAAACGTCAGTAAAAACATGACGTCCGAACAAGATCAAGTGTTCGGTGCCAATCCGAAAATTGGTCTTAGAAAAAAGAAGTGCTTCTGTCGTCCTTTAACATGACACATCCTATCTCAAGACTTCGAGCGGGTCAGTCTACGGCTTCAACCTCCTATCCCGAGGGCGGAGTACTTCTCATTAGGCCAGTTTAGCAAACTAAACTCTAGCGGCTTTGAGAGAGAAATTAGGCTCCCCGGTTAGTGACCGCACACTTGCGTCGAAAAAAGGAGTGATAAATAATAATAATAATAATAATAATAATAATAATAATAATAGAACTTTGCAACGACTGAGAAGAAGAACACTTATTATAAAATGGCTCAAATAAACTTAAGAGCCCCCAAGTGACTTGGGTAGAAGAATGATTGCATGTACCGAAGTACTTATATCATATCTATGTTCAACCGAACTTTAAACGCGTCTTAACCAACCGTCGGCTTCTCCCTCTTCGGTTAAGGACCGAAAAGTGTTATGTACTCCATCGGTCGAGAATATCGACAGTGTTTCCAATAACCAGGCAATCAGGCCATAAGGCTGTAACAGACAAAGCGCGCTCAGGGAACTTATGCTATATTACTGCGAAGAGTAAGAAGCATCTTCGAAGAAAATAGTACCCCCACCGATACCTTTCTTTGGTCCTCATTGTTATTATGAGACTTGTGCAATAGATTTTTTGTACTCATGAGTTCCGTTGTGTGCCGACCATCATTGAATAACTATAAGAGCGCTAGCTTTCGGCTTCACCCAGTCTGAGGTCCAGCTCGGGTGACCCGATCGTGACAATCGCAGAGGTGCTCCCTTTACTCCCTAGCCGAACAATCGGGAACGTAGGGGTAAATGCAGGAGCGAGGCAACCCAGCTTGCAAATCGCTTAAGTCAATATGGTGCATATTGTGGCGTAATACACGAACAAGGAACGAAGCCGTACAAGTATAATCATATGCAACAGGAAAAGCTTCATAAAGGAAGCCCCCAAGTAAACGGGGTATTTGAATTTATGCGTCACAAACAAAGTTTGGACAAGGAAATTTTTTAGAAGCAACTTTTTTCTAAAAAAGTATAATGCTTGGTCGAACCGAACGCAAGTTAGAAATTAAAGCTTTGAGCATGAAAGCGACTTAGCTGGTTAATGTGTTCGGTATTGATGACGCGGTCCGAGCTTGATGCGGGGCAAGGTTCCATCCCTCAAGCCGGTCCCGAGGTGGCGGAGCGGAGAGCTTGACACACTGAAGTGGTGACATAGCACGATCAATGCAGACCGACAGAGTGACGCCAAAGTCGCCGGATCATTTTCCTGTGCACAAAAAATAGTGCAAACCGGAGATGATAGTAATAATGATAATTAAAAAAAATTGTTGCATAATAAATAATTTATGCAAAGTGAGTAATAAAAGAAATATGGCCTAGCGCCAAAGTCAATGTCGATGCAGGGCGTCGGCGTGATGCGGTAAAGGCGTGGCAAAGCCTGAATTCGCAGGTCGGTCCGAGCTCCGAGTGCGGCGTTCGCCGGACTATGTACGGAAACTGACCGAACCACCATGCGACTGTCGTTAATGTGGCCATCATTTGATAGACCTGTGTACATATGACGGACAAACCAGAGTAATAATTCCTTGGGAAAAATGAACCCAAACAAGCAAAAAATACTGGGATTAATAGCACCTGGTTTATTTGTTGTAGCAATCCGAAGGAAGGTGATTCCTAAAATTGGGACCCGCTCCGCACACCTATTGCCTGATGGGCGATAAAACGACGGCATGGCAATGCTGGTAAAGGTTGACTCGCCGAGGCAAAGCCCTCGGCCCAGCTAACGTGACGGAGCTGGTCGGCTAGTGACGCCGAAGTGTCCGGAGTAGGTTGATGAAGAGATGGCGAAGCCCCCGGTCCAGCCGAGATGTCGAAGCCTCGATGTCAGCCGATGAGTCGAAGTAGGTCGGCGTGATGGACACCAGCTTGAAGAAGCAATAGTGCGGCCCTGTCGATGCAGGTCATGACGTGGTCGATGCCGTCTTGATGAAGCGACCATGTGGCGATGCCGGTATGCCCGCTCCGTGTAATCCGTGGGGCGGTGATGTTGGTGATGATTTATCCGTCGCGATGCCGGGCTCTTGTTCGGCTTGCCGAGATGATGATCTGAAGAAGTTGAGCTCGGCTCAACAAAGTGACGCCGTGTCTAGCGCAGGTCGGCAGCCGTGGAGTAATATTGCCGGACTGGTTTGACACCAACATGATGTTGAAGATCATGTTCAAAAGATCTTACAGTTAGTGGGATGTGTTCGGGAACAAAACAGAATACCCCATACAAAACTTCCTTCAAAAGGGATGTCTGAAATCCTGTTCATAAAAAAGATGAACTCGGGTCGGATTCGTTTTCGCGCACAAAACAGATCCGAAAAGTGATGCACTAATCGGAAGGTTTCCGGAGTTTGGACGGTCGGATCGAGCCGAAATTTTGAGAGGTGGTAGATATAGGAATTCCGCAGCCGATCAACGGTTGGATCTTCCAAAGGACGTCCGAGCTAGAAGCTGGACACCACGCCCTAAACTCATCCAAATTCCCGCCCAGATTTGATAGGGGCTCCGGTATATCATGGATTGCCAGAGATTCCTCCATCGGAACTCGACGAAATTTTCCAGGGTTGTTGTAGACTCAATTCCGCACAATTCCACCCAAGCGATCGTCAAAGCGATACTCGAGGAGGTGGTGGTGGCAGATACGAGTTCGCTGTCCAGAAAAACAGCACGGTCGCTTGAGGGCAATGTTGACGTTGAGCCCCCGAGCTCCATAGATGATTCCTCCTTGATCTTGATAGAGATCGGAGTTGATGTTTGATGGAGGCCCTCGTTCGGACATGGTGATCCGAACACGGGGCGCAATTCTTGGTCGAACCAAGGTGACCAGTCGAGCTGGTGACGAAGATGCCGAAGTCGCAGTTGATCTGCAGGCGAGCCATCGATCCTTTTGTCGATCACACAGCAGAACTCTCAATGAAAGCACCAATGTTGGTGTCAAAACCGGCGGATCTCGGGTAGGGGGTCCCGAACTGTGCGTCTAGACGGATGGTAACAGGAGACAAGGGACACAATGTTTTACCCAGGGTCGGGCCCTCTTGATGGAGGTAAAACCCTACGTCCTGCTCGATTAATATTGATGATATGGGTAGTACAAGAGTAGATCTACCACGAGATCAAGGAGGCTAAACCCTCGAAGCTAGCCTATGGTATGATTGTCGTATATATTGTATATCTATCGACTAGCCTGGCCTCGGTTTATATAATGCACCGGAGGCCTAGGATAACAAGAGTCCTAGCCGAATACGCCGGTGGGGAGAAGTCCTTGTCTTGATCGCCAAGTCTTGTGGAATCTTCCTTGTATGCGGCAGCCGTCCGAACTGGCCCATGAGTATACGGCCACGGGGGTCCTCGGCCCAATCTAATAGATCGGGAGACGACGTGGTGAGTACCCCCTAGTCCAGGACACCGTCAACGGGCCTGCTAGCCGCCCGCAAGGCCGACCAACTTTTACTTTTGCTCCGTTGATAGGCTCTCGCACATCGCTGTAGAGCTCACAGTTATAGCGGAGGTGGTGCACGGAGGAGGAACGAAATAGGACATGGTGCGGTGCATTATGGATCGTGTCGGGCGTGTCCATGTACAAATAGTGAGGATCGGTCATGACACATGGCCGGCTATGTGAATGCGTGGTTTCTCAGCCGCCACACCTGTTTAATACTGGGAGGTGTACGAACGATAGCCAGTTTGAATACGATAGATAGCCGTCCCCTTATGTCACTGAACATATGCGGTGACCAGGGCATGGTTCGGACGGCGCTCTCGATGCTGGCTCGAGTACGCGTTGGAGAGATGCCAAGTGAATGTGCGGCTCGCAGTGTCTAGTGCAATATCCATGGTAAATAGTCTGGATAAAAAGAGCCGGTTCTCTTGGGAAGTAGCATCCATCGTGGAAAAGGACAAGGAGATGGTGGATTTACACTCTAGCTGGCATGCACTGTGCCTGTGGGCTTCATTGTCGCTGCCGCTGATGAGTGATGGCACATGCACGCCACAGCTTCTATCTCTTCCCTTCAAGCACTGAATATTGCGTTGGTTCAAATTCCACGCCGCATCGTCTCCTTCCCTTTCTTCCTTCGGTAGCTCGTTCGGTGGCTAGTTAAACGAGTGATTCTTTTTAAATAAGTTAAACGAATGTTAGTGCGACTGCACTTGGAGACAAGGGGTGCGGGACCTCTATGGTAGAATACAGATTGCCGCGAGGACCATCTTTCTGGACGCGAGGGGCATAGTGTTACATAAAACATATACTATACAGATTTGTTATAAAAAGCATCACATATTGATGCAATACATTTCAGTTAGATCTTTTCTAAAAAAATAAATTCTGTTAGATCTAGTCTGGTGTGTGAATGCATTGATATAATTTCAGATAAATGGGGCCCGCTTATAAGTGCACACGTAGCAATAAAAACCAGCCACATCAGCCAGCATACTAGACCCACAAAAGAAAAGACTAGAGTACTAAAAAACAAACAGTTGAACAAGTGGGCTTGAAAGCCAGACTCACAAAAACAAAGTGGGCTGAAAGCCTGGGTCGATCGTAGAAACAGAACCATCTCACTCTCTCTGTTCTCAGAATCGAGCAGAGGCACGACCTCAGATAGGAGCCTCCACACACGAAGAGCAGGCGGCAACGACCGTCTCGTCAATGGCGTTGGAGCCAAGCAATTTGTTCCCTGCACCGGGTAAGCGCACCCCCACCCCACCCTTCACCCATGTTCTGCTCGTCTTCTCCCCTACCTTTGACGATTGGCTAGATCTTCTTCCCTTGACGTGAAACCCTACATTTTGGGGTAAAAATTTCGCTGTCGATCGACGTATATTTGTTTAGAATCCTATTTTTTGGGGCGTTTGTGTTGTTATTACTTAGGCTCTGCGCTCTATTTTGACATGTTTTGGTTGATGTGGCCAATTTTTATTGCCACGTATGCACTTACAAGTGGGATCCATTTGTCTAGAATTATGTCAATGTATCCAAACACTAGATTAGACCTAGTTGCAATGTATTACACCAATATATGATGTTTTCCGCAAGAAACCCATATAGTAGGTTTTTTGTGCAACACTAGCCCCAATAATTGATGATTTGTGCAATTCCCTTTTCCGGACGCAGGGCAGGCCGAATCGGCGGCGCAAACCTCTCAACTTTTGTGAGCGAACCAGCTCGTCATCTAGCAAAGCATGGACATGTATGATCAAGATAAGTTTTGCATGCTTGCATTTGAATTGTGTTTCTTTCTTTCTTCTTTTTTGCGGACTGAAACTTGTATTACTCAAACCCCACCATGAATACAATCGGAGGAGGCAAGATCCATAGCTCTAGGAGGTCCAGAACCTAACCAAGTCATATAGTTCTACCTTCTCTCTAGAAAAAATAGCTAAGCAATTCCTAACTTTGTTTTGGGGCCTATGAATGTGAGTAATACTAGTCTCACAGAGACTCGTCAAAAGCTTTATCCCTTTTACTAGATAAGCATAAATCGATCCGTCGATGTCGCTAGACTACAACAGCTTGACCAACTCCAACGAATCAACCTCCTCTTCGATAGGTAGATTGGTTCTCATCAGGGAAGACAATAAACCCTCTGATGCCTGCAAGCCAAATAGGGTAGTGTAGCACTTTCGCAGAAGTATCCCAATGAGTAATCGTCCCAACGAAAAGTGGAGGGGAGTATTTATAGTGGCGTTTCTGTCACACACAAGGTGTCACCGTTCTTGTATGAAGTAATCATTTAGGCTTCTACAAATACTGTTACTGTCCCGGATCACAGATATACCAATTTGACAAATATAAAGGGAATTGAAAGTAACAACTATAAGAACTCTTAAAAGCACATAAAATGAGTAGGGCCATAGGTTGTGTTTCCTGCAACGAAGAGATTAGATGTAGAGAGATTTCAGTTCATGGTAAGAATGTATAAAGTGTGCCAGTGCAATGGCAATACGGGTTACCTTGTATTGTACTCATAGCATCGGATATATGTGTTCTGTAGGTGGTTCACCCTAAAGTTATGAAACTCCTCTACACGGGATTATATTTCATTCTATGGTCCTACTTCACTGTTGCCACAGAGTGGTTGTTTCTGCAATTAAGGTCCTTGGACCGGAACGATGCATTAAGTTTAGTGGATCACCCTTATCTCATATTTTCTTTTATCCTCATAGATATCTCCACCTGTCACGTCATAGGGCACAGATTTTCGAAACAATATGTGTTACCTGTGTAGGTCTTGAGATCATGTTGCCTGGGCCCTTAAATTGGACAACATGCATAGAGTTCACCAAAGTATAACAACATACTAGATAGATCACACTACTATGAATGCAAATGATGACATATAGAATAGGCACAGATTAATCTTACCACTTACCTACATATCCCACACCTAGGGGGAATTACTCACACATCATAAGAAGGGAATCAATCACAACAGAGATAAACCCCATGAAAACCATATCATTAATACCGGGAAGATCCACAATAAGATGAAATGGGTAATTCAAATAGTCTTGACCTCCAGAAGAGATTGATTAGAGTTAAAATTGTTCTTCCAAATTAGGATTCCTCTTACAATAGTGAAAGGGGTGGTGGTGATGATGGAGATGAAAGGACCAAAACTAAGAAGATCTTCAATGGCTCTTCAGATCCTCTCTTCTCCTGTTTTGGGTGGTGTGACGGCGGCTAGGGTTCTTTTCTCCCCTGAGCCCTTAACGAAAGTGCCTTGTGTAGGCGTGGTGAAGCTGGTGGCAGTCCATACGACCGCTCATACAGGCACTTGCGGTCGTATGGAACACCATCTTTTGCTCTACTGCGCCTAATGACTCGAGTCTCTTGATGAAAGTTGCTCCATTTGGCTTGATTTGTAGCAATCCTTCTTGGTTTCCTTCCATAATTGATATTTCCTGCTAAACATTAGAATAATGGATTTTCTTCTGTTTCGAGGGATTAGAGTTAGAAATATCTGAAGAGTAATAAAAATCCCGATGAAACCAAGCAAGAATCACTAAGAAAACATCACAAATTCTCGAGCTATCACCCTCCATGCACGCGCATAGTTCTACTTCCAAAGCATCTCAACAGGAGAACAAAACTCTACACGCCGTGAATATAATGGCTCCCCTTGAATCTCTTAATACCATACCAGCTCCCGCATGTCCATCCATAGAAAATGATCCATTAGAGTTCAGCTTAACCTTCCCCATAGAAGGAGGGGTCCAACTAGGACTGGTCACATGCGGGTTAAGATGAGATGCAACGGGTGGAAACTTGGCATGAACATGCACTTTTCCTTTCCAAGGGTCAGTGAGCGACTCATTCTTTATAACCAACAAGGATTCCCAATAGCTGCACAGGAACCATTTTGAAACCTCCATTGGTGGTGTGGTTTTATCATGAACAACTTCATTACCTACATGCCAACTCCGCCAAAGCATCATCAGGACCATACTTCTCTCCAAATCGGGAAGGAGATCAAGTAGATGTAGTAGCTATTCCCTTCCCGTATTCTGAAATTCTTCCAGTTTCGACGGCATCCGCATAGAAGACATACTGCTCCAAAGTTCCTTTCCAAGAGGGCGTTGACAGAATGGGTGGCAATTGTCCTCTTCTTCAAGATTCCTTTTACATTTGTTCTTCCAGGTTAGTAAGGAGTCAATAGAAAGCCTCCACGCAAACTTAACATTGCAAGATCAAAGCAATTTCCAGTAGACGCGACGTCCATCTGGCAAGATACTTGATCCCACAGCATTAGTGCGAAAGGCTTCGTCAAGGCCTAAGTTATAAGCACTTTTCACCGAAAAATGCCCAACTTCCCGGCTCCCCAAGACAAAGTATCATCATCCAAGCATGGAGAAGTTCTGATTTTTAGTATCTCATCAACGTCACATGGCAGGAAATAGTTCTGAAGAAGGTCCAATTTCTAGGCACCATTCTCATTAAGAAGATCAGATACAAAACGAACCTACATCGCCCCTGTGGGGAAACTGGTTTGTAAGAGTGCGTCTAGGGATCTAATTATCTCTCCAGACCTGCACACTCCTTCCATTTCCTATTTTCCAAATTATTCCTTTCTTCAACAAGTCCAAACCATGACTGATGACAATCCACGATGATGATGCATTGCCAAAAAAACATCTTCCATGATACCATCCGGATAATAACGGGCCTTTAATACCCGAGAACATAAGCTATTTGGTTTCAAAACTAGTCTCCAAGCTTGCCTCACAAGTATTGCTTGATTAAACATACAGAAATCTCTACAACAAATATTTCCCTTGCTTTTTAGATGCAAACAATATTTCCAAGCCTTCCAATGGACTTTCCTCTTCCCTTCTTTTGATCCCCAATAAAAATTTCTCACCATTCTAGTAAGATCATCACAAAATGAGAACAAAAGCTTAAACACCCCCATGATGTAAGTGGTAAGTGCCTGAGATACCGATTTAATTAGAACTTCCCTTCCTAGTTGTGCAAGAAAACCATCTCCCCACTGTAACAACCTTTTCGTTAAGCTGGCTTGCAAGTTTTGGAACCATCCTTTAGACATGCGTCCTTCTGGCATAGGAAGTCTAAGGTATTTATCCTCAAAGAAGGAACTAGAAAACATGTAGGACATCCCTTACCTGCTCCTGAACCACCGTCGGACAAGCAAAGCCAAACAAAATAGAACACTTGTCATAATTTAATAGCTAGCCTATAGCAAGTTCATAGAGATCAAGACCCTGTTTAATTTTCACAGCCTACTCCTGAGAGGCTTCAAAGAACAACATGGTACCATCTACAAATAGAAGATGCGAAATACCAGGAGTACGTCGACAGATCTTAACACGAAACATATTATTTGACTGCACTCCATTCTATAATATAGCAGACAATCTGTCAGCAACAAACAAGAACAAAAACAGGGAGAGAGGATCACCTTGCTAAAGACCACGCGATGGTGCAAATAAAGTGCAGTCAACTAATTATTTAACTAAACAAGATAAGTTTGACTGCACTCCATTATGTAATATGGCAGACAACCCGTCAGTAACAAACAAGAAACAGGGAGAGCGGATCACCTTACCGAAGACCACGTGACGGTGAAACTCATTTGTTAGCATTCAATGTTGATTAAATTATTATGCTAATGCGAAAATGATCAACGCGGGCGGTCACAGATGTGTTCACCTCCGTCCCTACCAGAAAGGAGGAAATTGAAACAATACTACATTAACTCAAACTTTAAGAAATACTACTGGGTTTATTAGCCCCCATCATATTTTGGTTTAAACTTTGTTCATATATTTGATTAGGAAAGTATTAATGCATGTCACCAAAACAATTATTGCTGGATACATATTTGAATGTTTTTTCAATGATACTATTTTTGATATGCATAACTTATATTTTATTAGTTAAATAATAGTCAAAATATGACCCCAATCACATGGGGAGCTAGTAAACTAGGACAGAGATAGTAGTTCGGTGCTCCCATGTCTTGGATGCTAGTACTTTGCTCCCATCTTTGGTGTCACTTTGATGTATCAATAAAACATCCCTTTTGTCCCCTTTGTTGATATTTTCTGATGTTTATAGCTGCCACAAGTTGTGTTCTACTACACTACTAGTGCAACATATGTGCAGTACAGCGGGGGGAAGAAAATATTTTACTAGCTAAAAGGCAGGCTCAGACACACTAAGATTCAGGTACACATTGAAAAAGGTTAGGGACGGATGAAATTATTAATAGAGCCTGCGATGTTAATCATGCTGGTAAGGAGGACATGGAATTCTTCTATTGCCAGACTAGGATTTGTCCAGTTTGGGCCCTCTGAATGCTCGGGAGATGATTGTAGGATCGAAAGTACGTCTAGAGGGGGGGTGATTAGACTACTTGACCAAATAAAAATCTACCTTTTCCCAATTTTAGTTCTTGGCAGTTTTTAGCAACTTAGCACAAGTCAAGCAATCTTAACACAATTCAATGAAGCATGCAAAGAGTCTATGAGCAGCGGAAAGTAAAGCATGCAACTTGCAAGAATGTAAAGGGAAGGGTTTGGAGAATTCAAACGCAATTGGAGACACGGATGTTTTTGTCGTGGTTCCGATAGGTGGTGCTATCGTACATCCACGTTGATGGAGACTTCAACCCACAAAGGGTAACGGTTGCGCGAGTCCACGGAGGGCTCCACCCACGAAGGGTCCACGAAGAAGCAACCTTGTATATCCCATCATGGCCATCGCCCACGAAGGACTTGCCTCACTACCGGTAGATATTCACGAAGTAGGCGATCTCCTTGCCCTTACAAACTCCTTGGTTCAACTCCACAATCTTGTCGGAGGCTCCCAAGTGAAACCTAGCCAATCTAGGAGACACCACTCTCAAAGAGGTAACAAATGGTGTGTTGATGATGAACTCCTTGCTCTTGTGCTTCAAATGATAGTCTCCCCAACACTCAACTCCCTCTCACAGGATATGGATTTGGTGGAAAGAAGATTTGAGTGGAAAGCAACTTGGGGAAGGCTAGAGATCAAGATTCATATGGTGAGAATGGAATATCTTGGCCTCAACACATGAGTAGGTGGTTCTCTCTCAGAAAATGTGTATTGGAAGTGTAGGTATGTTCTGATGGCTCTCTCCACGAATGAAGAGTGGGTGGAGGGGTATATATAGCCTCCACACAAAAACTAACCGTTACACACAATTTACCAATCTCGGTGAGACCGAATTGAGAAACTCGGTCGGACCGATTCAGCAAACCTAGTGACCGTTAGGATTTTCGGTGGGACTGAGATGCAACTCGGTAGGACCGATATGGTTAGGGTTAGTGCATAACGTAATCTCGGTGTGACCGATTACACAAACTCGGTGGGACCGATTTTGGTAATAAGCTAACCAGAGAGTTGGTCAGGTAAACTCGGTGGGACCGATTGCTCATTTTGGTGGGACCGAAATGTTACAAAAGGGAAACAGAGAGTTTACATTGCAATCTCGGTGGGACCGATTGCTCATCTCGGTAGGACCATAACGTTACGAAGGGAAACAGAGAGATTACAACCCCATCTCGGTGTGACCGAGATCCCTATCGGTGAGACCAATTTGCCTAGGGTTTGTGGCAGTGGCTATGACATCTAAACTCGGTGGCGCCAGATAGAAAGAATCGGTGGGGCCGAGTTTGACTTTTGGTTTAGGTCATATGTGGATGTGGGAAGGTAGTTGAGGGTTTTGGAGCATATCACTAAGCACTATGAAGCAAGAACCTCATCAAGCAACACCTCATCCCTCCTTGATAGTATTGGCTTTACCTATAGACTCAATGCGATCTTGGATCACTAAAGTATAAAATGTAGAGTCAATCTTTTTGTCCTTAGTATTTTGAGGGGTCCACTTTCCTCATCCATGCCATGCCATTCATTGAGCTTTTCCTGAAATATTAATCTTGGAATAGCATTAGCTCAATGAGCTATATGTTGTTAGGAATTACCAAAACCACCTAGGGATAGTTGCACTTTCAATCTCCCCCTTTTTGGTAATTGATGACAACATATAGATCAAAGCTTCGACAAATGATAATAAGAGTGAAAAACATTGTCGCTTTGAGAAGTATGTGAAAAGCAAGAGCTCCCCCTAAATTTGTGCATAGTTTATGATTTGCTTTGGACTGCAAATGCACAGAGAATTAGGCTCATGGGTTACTCTTCCATGTCACATACATCTTGGTGGAGTGCTCAAAATGATAATAATGGAATACACGCACTCCTCACCAAGCAAAGTGAATGATCATATAGGGATAAAATGATAATGTCATCCAACAAGCATTAATGTAGCATATGATCAAACACACATGATCATCCAAGTAGCACACAGACAGAAAGTATCTCAAACAAGCAAATAAAATAAAGTTCAACCACCAAAGCAAGAGAGAATAAAAAGCAACGCTCTCTCTCGAAGCCTATGATCTATACATTTTTCTCCCCCTTTGGCAACAAGTTACCAAAAAGTTCCTAGAAAATGCATAGCACTAAATCGTCTCTCAGGCTTGGTCTTCAGGTGGTGGTGTCCGGATAACTCCAAGAATGAAGGCTTCAGTCGATGTAGATGGAGCTGATGGAGTAGGTGTTGGAGCTGGTGGCACTGAAGCTGTAGCTGGTGCAGATGAAGTGGCTCTGATGTCTGGAACAAGCACTGTAGCAGACCTCTGAGCTCTAGGCACTCTGGCAAATGCATCAGTGGTTGTCTTGCCCTTCCTCTCCTGCATATCATCCTGAAGTTGCTCCACAACAGACTGGATCTCAGTTACCTTCACATCCAAGTCATAGAACTTCTGCTCCATGATCCTTTCCAAGCTCTCCTGGTTTTGAGTCAGGGTGGCCAGTCCCTTCTAAATCCTCAGAGTGGATGCAATCAAGCAGCCAAGTTGATCTTGCTTGCTCTACAGAAGATACTGAGATGCTTCTTCAGTAGTTGGCATCCTTGCAGCCTTTTCAGCCTTTGCCTTCTCCTTCTTGGCTTGGGCGTGCACAGAAGATGGTTCATTTTCATCCATCACCACTGTGTTGTCCTCAAATTCTGGGTAGATGGGCAGGTGCTCCTTGTCCAGCAGATATGTGCCAGTGCCCATCTTGGAGTTAATCAGCTCCTGGATCTGTGGGGCATACCCACAACTCCTCTTCCGATCTGCAGCTATCCTCTTTATGGTTTCCACTATTAGGCTCAGTTGCAGTAGCAGTGCTATATTCCTTCTTAACCACTTTCTTCTTGGAAGTGGCCTCATCCTCAACTACCACATAGTCTTCATCCTCAGATTCAGAAGTTTTCTTCTTTCTGGCCCTAGTGGCAGCCTTTGGCAGATTGCTTGGTGTGCTCCTGCTGCCATCATCTGAGCTGCTAGAGGGACTAGTGCCCTCACTCAAGTGAACCTGCTCCTCTGACTTGTTCTGGCTGTCACTTTGATCAGACATATTGCAATCTCTGACAACTGACCCTGTGAATAGATTATAGATGAGGTAGGGTGGATGAGCATCTCAAAATACAAAGGTTTTTGCAAAATAATGAATCAAAAACTTAGTTTTAGTTTTCCTCAGAAAGCATTTCGCATCAACCGATTTGTAAACTCGGTGATACCGAAGCAGCTTTTGGAACCTAAACTAGTGAACTCAGTCAGACCGAGTCACAGTTCGGTGGCACCGAGACTGCTAGGGTTTCACAAAGTCCCGAACTCGGTTGGTCCGAAATGTTTCGGCGGAAACCTAACCCTAAATTTTCAAATCATCTCTAATCTACGGAGTGTTTTGACAGGATATGATAGTTTCAATCGTGGAAAGATTCATGGCGAACACAATGTGCTAGGAATCAGATAAGGATAGCACAGTGATCAAGTTCATACCCTAGTTCGGCGATGAACTCGCTATGGCGGCAACGACGGCGATGATTCCCGTTGACGGCGGCGGAGACCAGCGGCAGGAGGCAACTGGCGACGAGGAGGACGATCCGGAGACCCTGGAGGCAGAGCGGGCTAAGCGCGGGCGAAAGAGTTCGGAGAAAATTTCCAAAATTTTGCCCGTGGGTATATATAGTCTGACCCTGTCAGTGTGACCGAATGGAACAGCTCGGTGGCACCGAGATGCATAACTGCAAGCAGTTGCTGCAACTCGGTGTGACCGAAAAGTTCAAATTGGTTGCACCGAGATTGAAAACCTAGATCGACTTAGTGATCTCGGTATGACCGAAATGGGTGAATCGGTCAGACTGAAACGCACAAATAAGTTTTGGAAGTTTAAGTCTATGACGAATCGGGGACTCCGAGTGCTCCTCACACAGAGTGGTTCGAATCTGAATTGATCAAATTTTGTGATGTAGCATGAATAGAGTTTGAGACAAGAAAAGCATAGATAGCTAGAGAAGGTTCTTAGGCATTCTTGTCCATCCACTTGGCCAAAAGAAAAGGAAACCAATCAATCAAAACAACAAGTGGATGTCCTCAAATGAGTAAATTATGCAACCAACATGCTCACACGATAAAAATGACAAATGAAATATGTGGCAAAGCATGCACAAACAATTCTAGCATCTATCAAGCAATTGGCGATGACTAGGTCATCTATATATTTGTATATTGACTTAGGAGTCAAATGAGAACATTTGATCATAGGTCATACTCATCGTTTAAGAACAAGTGGGGTTACCACTTTTACATAAAGCGTTGTTGTGTTCACACCATTAGAGTTGCTTTAACTCGATTGTTAGAGTAAAGCTCCCCCTAGATGTGAGATCCCCCCTAAGAGGGATGAACTAACCTTGGGTTTTATCGATGATGACTTCATGTAGGTGTTGAAGATGTGGATGCTCTATGTTGATGTAGATCATTTGGAGCTATCCTTTGGAGTGAGTTGTGATGTCTACTACACATCCTTCTTCTTGTAGACATTGTTGGGCCTCCAAGTGCAGAGGTTTTTAGGACAGTAGCAAATTTCCCTCAAGTGGATGACCTAAGGTTTATCAATCCGTAGGAGGCGTAGGATGAAGATGGTCTCTCTCAAGCAACCCTGCAACCAAATAACAAAGAGTCTCTTGTGTCCCCAACACACCCAATACAATGGTAAATTGTATAGGTGCACTAGTTCGGCGAAGAGATGGTGATACAAGTGGTATATGGATAGTAGATAATAGTTTTTGTAATCTGAAAATATAAAAACAGCAAGGTAACTAATGATAAAAGTGAGCGTAAACGGTATTGCAATGATAGGAAACAAGGCCTAGGGTTCATACTTTCACTAGTGCAAGTCCTCTCAACAATAATAACATAATTGGATCACATAACTATCCCTCAACATGCAACAAAGAATCACTCCAAAGTCACTAATAGCGGAGAACAAACGAAAAGATTATGGTAGGGTACGAAACCACCTCAAAGTTATTCTTTCCAATCAATCTGTTGGGCTATTCCTATAAGTGTCACAAACAGCCCTAGAGTTCGTACTAGAATAACACCTTAAGATACAAATCAATAAAAACCCTAATGTCACCTAGATACTCCAATGTCACCTCAAGTATCCGTGGGTATGATTATACGATAAGCATCACACAATCTCAGATTCATCTATTCAACCAACACAAAAGGACCTTAAAGAGTGCCCCAAAGTTCTACCGGAGAATCACGACGAAAATGTGTGCCAACCCCTATGCATAGGTTCATGGGCGGAACCCGCAAGTTGATCACCAAAACATACATCAAGTGAATCACGTGATATCCCATTGTCACCACAGATATCCACGGCAAGACATACATCAAGTGTTCTCAAATCTTTAAAGACTCAATCCGATAAGATTACTTCAAAGGGGAAACTCGATTCATTACAAGAGAGAAGAGGGGGAGGAGAAACATAAGATCCAACTATAATAGCAAAGCTCGCGATACATCAAGATCGTGCCAAATCAAGAACACGAGAGAGAGAGATCAAACACATAGCTACTGGTACATACCCTCAGCCCCGAGGGAGAACTACTCCCTCCTCGTCATGGAGAGCACCGGGATGATGAAGATGGCCACCGGAGAAGGATTGCCCCCTCCGGCAGGGTGCCGGAACGGGTCTAGATTGGTTTTCGGTGGCTACGGAGGCTTCTGGCGGCGGAACTCCCGATCTAATGTGTGTTCTGGAAGTTTTAGGGTACGACGATATATATGGGTGCAGGAAGTATATCGGAGGAGCCACGAGGGCCCCACGAGGCAGCGGGGCGTGCCCCCCACCCTCGTAGGCAGACCGTGTCTCCCCTGACGTGCACTCCAAGTTCCCTGGGTTGCTTTCGTTCCAAAAATAACTTCTCTAGTTGATTTCGTTACGTTTTGACTCCATCTGATATTCCTTTTCTTCGAAACACTGAAATAGGCATAAAACAGCAAATCTGGGCTGGGCCTCCGGTTAATAGGTTAGTCCCAAAAATAATATAAAAGTGGATAATAAAGCCCAATATTGCCCAAAACAGTAGATAATGTATCATGGAGCAATAAAAAATTATAGATACGTTGGAGACGTATCAAGCATCCCCAAGCTTAATTCCTGCTCGTCCTTGAGTAGGTAAATGAATAAAAAAGATAATTTTTGATGTGGAATGCTAGTTCGCATAATTTCAATGTAATTCTTCTTAATTGTGGCATGAATATTCAGATCCATAAGATTCAAGACAAAAGTTCATATTGACATAAAAATAATAATACTTCAAGCATGCTAACTAAGCAATCATGTCTTCTCAAAATAACATGGCCAAAGAAAGTTCATCCCTACAAAATCATATAGTTTAGTCATGTTTCATTTTCATCACGCAAGAATGCTCTCATCATGCACAACCCCGATGACAAGCCAAGAAATTGTTTCATACTTTAGTAATCTCAAACTCATAACTTTCACGCAATACATGAGCGCGAGCCATGGATATAGCACTATGGGTGGAATAGAATATAATGAGGGGGGTTATGTGGAGAAGACAAAAAGGAGAAAGTCTCACATCAACGAGGCTAATCAATGGGCTATGGAGATGCCCACCGATTGATGTTAATGCAAGGAGTAGGGATTGCCATGCAATGGATGCACTAGAGCTATAAATGTATGAAAGCTCAACAAAAGAAACTAGTGGGTCTGCATCCAACTTGCTTGCTCACGAAGACCTAGGGCACTTGAGGAGGCCCGTTGTTGGAATATACAAGCCAAGTTCTATAATGAAAAATTCCCACTAGTATATGAAAGTGATAACATGAGAGACTCTCTACCATGAAGATCATGGTGCTACTTTGAAGCACAAGTGTGGTAAAAGGATAGTAGCATTGTCCCTTTTATTTTATTTTTTTATTTTTATTTGGCCTTTCTTTTTTATTTGGCCTTCCTTTTTTTATTTGGCCTTTCTCTTTTTTTGGGGCAATGCTCTATTGGATGATGATCATCACACTTCTATTTATTTACAACTCAATGATTACAACTCGATACTAGAACAAAGTATGATTCTATATGGATGCCTCCGGCGGTGTACCGGGATATGCAATGAATCAAGTGTGACATGTATGAAAAATTATGAACGGTGGCTTTGCCACAAATACGATGTCAACTACCTGATCATGCAAAGCAATATGACAATGATGAACTGGATGGTGGAAAGTTGCATGGCAATATATCTCGGAATGGCTATGGAAATGCCATAATAGGTAGGTATGGTGGCTGTTTTGAGGAAGATATAAGGAGGTTTATGTGTGAAAGAGTGTATCATATCACGGGGTTTGGATGCACCGGCGAAGTTTGCGCCAACTCTCTATGTGAGAAAGGGCAATGCACGGTACCGAAGAGGCTAGCAAGGATGGAAGGGTGAGAGTGCGTATAATCTATGGACTCAACATTAGTCATAAAGAACTCGCATACTTATTGCAAAAATCTACAAGTCATCAAAAACCTCGGCACTACGCACATGCTCCTAGGGGGATAGATTGGTAGGAAAAGACCATCGCTCGTCCCCGACCGCCACTCATAAGGAGGACAATCAAATAACACCTCATGTTTCAAATTTGTTACACAACGTTTACCATACGTGCATGCTACGGGACTTGCAAACTTCAACACAAGTATTTCTCAATTTCACAACTACTCAACTAGCATGACTTTGATATTATTACCTCCATATCTCAAAACAATCATCAAGCATCAAACTTCTCTTAGTATTCAATACACTCATAAGAAAGTTTTTACTAATCTTGTATACCTAGCATATTAGGATTTTAAGAAAATTACCATGCTATTTAAGACTCTCAAAATAATCTAAGTGAAGCATGAGAGTTCATCTATTTATTCAAAATAAAACTACGACCATGCTCTAAAATATATAAGTTAAGCACTAGAGCAAATGACAAACTACTCCGAAAGATATAAGTGAAGATCAATGAGTAGTCGAATAATTATGCAACTACGTGAAAACTCTCTAACATTTAATAATTTCAGATCTTGGTATTCTATTCAAACATCAAGCAAAGCAAAATAAAATGACATTCTAATAATAGCAAACATCATGTGAAGAAGCAAAAACTTAGGATCAACTGAAACTAACCGATAATTGTTGAAGAAGAAAGGTGGGATGCCAACCGGGGCATCCCCAAGCTTAGATGCTTGAGACTTCTTGAAATATTATCTTGGGGTTCCTTGGGTATACCCAAGCTTGAGCTTTTGTGTCTCCTTAATTCCTCTCATATCACGGTCTCCCTAAATCTCAAAAGCTTCATCCACACAAAACTCAACAAGGACTCGTGAGATAAGTTAGTATAAACCATTGCAAAAACCTTATCATACTCTAATGTAGAAAATCACTAAAATTATTATTCAACATTGCATACTAAATGCCTCTGCATATTTAATAGTCCTATCCTCAAATAGAATCATTAAAGAAGCAACCATATGCAAACAATGCAAACATAACAGCAATCTGCCTAAACAGGACAGTCTGTAAAGAATGCAGAAACATCCATACTTCCCTAGCTCCAAAAATTATGAAAGAAAATTTCCACTGTAGTAAATTTATCAGATCTTAATATGCAAAAGGTTTCAACATTTTATCACATCCTGACTTTTCTAGGTAATTATTGCAACAGCGGTAAACTTTCTGTTTTCAAACAGCAACATGTATACTTGTAACATAGGCATAGTAAAGGCTATCAATGCCACTTTTATTGAAATAAAAGATGCAAAACATTGTTATAAATAACATCAATCAAATTCAAACAAAATAAATTGACGCTCCAAGCAAAACACATATCATGTGGTGAATAAAAATATAGCTCCAAGTAAAGTTACCGATGAACGAAGACAAAAGAGTGGATGCCTTCCGGGGAATCCCCAAGCTTAGGCTCTTGGCTATCCTTGAATATTACCTTGGGGTGCCTTGGGAATCCCCAATATTAGGCTATTGCCATTCCTTATTCCATAATCCATAGAATCCTTACCCAAAACTTGAAAACTTCACAACACAAAACTTAAAAAGAAAACTCGTAAGCTCCGTTAGCAAAAGAAAACAAAACACCACTTCAAGGTACTGTAATGAACTCATTATTTATTTATATTTGTGTTAACACTACTGTATTCCAACTTCTCTATGGTTTATAAACTATTTTACTAGCCATAGATTCATCAAAATAAGAAAACAACACATCGAAAACAGAATCTGTCAAAAATAGAGCAGTCTGTAGTAATCTGGATCGAACATATACTTCTGGAGCCCCAAAAATTCAAAAATAAATTGCTGGACCTGAGGAATTTATCTATTAGTCATCTTAAAAAATAATTAACTAAATATAACTCTCCAATAAAAAATGGCAGCAATTCTTGTGAGCGCTAAAGTTTCTGTTTTTGACAGCTTGATCAACAAGACTTTCCCCAAGTCTTCCCAAAGGTTCTACTTGGCACAAACACTAATTAAAAGCATAAAAGCACATCTAAACAGAGGATAGATGAATTATTTATTACTAAACAGGAACAAAAAGCAAGGAATAAAAATAAAATTGGGTTGCCTCTCAACAAGCGCTATCGTTTAACGCCCCTAGCTAGGCATGATGATTTCAACGATGCTCACATAAAAGATAAGAATTGAAACATAAAGAGAGCATCATGAAGAATATGACTAGCACATTTAAGTCTAACCCACTTCCTATGCATAGGGATTTTGTGAGCAAACAACTTATGGAAACAATAATAAACTAGCATAGGAGGGCAAAACAAGCATAACTTCAAAACTTTAAGCACATAGAGGGGAAACTTGATATTATTGCAATTCCTACAAGCATATATTCCTCCCTCATAATAATTTTCAGTAGCATCATGAATGAATTCAACAATATAACCAGCACCTAAAGCATTCTTTTCATGATCTACAAGCATATATAATTTACTACTCTCCACATAGGCAAAATTCTTCTCATTCGGAATAGTGGGAGTATCATAGGAAACTCGAATACTATAAATTGTTTCCATATTAAAAGAGTAATGTTTAGAGAAGGGGTAATCATAATCATGACAAGTTTTATAAATATAATCACTACTTTTTATATCATAAGTATCATCACAATAATCATCATAAGTAGGAGGCATGCTATCATCATTATAAACTTGCATATCAAAAGTTGGGAGACTAAAAATATCATCTTCATTAATCATAGCTTCCCAAAGCTTGGGGCAAACATTAATTGCAGAAAATATATTCTCAAATATGTCATCCTCATCAAACATAGCTTCCCCAAGCTTGGGCCTTTTCATATCATAAGCATAATCACTCTAATCATTAATAGTATAGATAGCACCGGTAGTATAGCAATTATTATATTCTTCCAAGCAAGTACCAAAAATATTTTCAATATCATAAGAAGTATCATTATCTTCCCAATCATAATCATCACAACAAGCAATAGGCATAACGAGATCATCATCGAGTGTATCATCTTCATTTTCATGAGGCACAGGAATAATAGGAGCAACTTTATTTGGGAGAGATACCTTTTTACCTCTCTTCCTTTTTCTTTTCTTCTTATTCACCACATCATGTGTGGGTTCAATCCTCTTTTTGGATCTCCTTATTAATGAGATTGGTTGGATAGAAAGATCCTCCTCGTTACCTGATTCATCATAAGAAATAATAGGAGGATATTGGGAAGCCTCTTCCCTTTCATTAGTATTCTCTTCATCCTCTATTTGTTTTCTTTTCTTTATGTAATTGGAAATATAAGGATTTTCAATGCAATTCACCGTGCAATACATATAAATTTCCTCTAGATCAAAACGAAGAACTTTATCAAGGGCAAATTTTGGAATATCCTTAGTTCTATGTTTAATTTCTTCATAACCCAAGAGCAAACTAAGTTCATTATGATGTGCAAGGGAAATCAAATCATCACAATTTTTGGACACGATACGCTCATGAAACAATTTGCATTGGGTACTAAAATGATCACGTTCATTGCAAAGTTCACAAGTAGGGCTAAGAAAAGATAAATTTTCAGCACATTCATCTAGCTCTTCTTGCAACAATTTGATTTCTAAGTACTTATGCCTCTTGCAATATCTATCTTCCCTATTTGGTGTGTACATGCAAACCCAATCTACTCCACAAAAATTGACATGTTTATAGGAGGTATTTTCATCATAACTAGTGCAATCATCATTAGCATCATGGATATTCAAAGAATTTGTACTAACAACATTGCAATCATGCTCATCATTCAAAGATTTAGTGCCAAACATTTTAATGTATTCTTCTTCTCACACTTTGGCACAATTTTCCTTTCCATCATACTCACAAAAGATATTAAAAAGATGAAGCGTATGAGACAAACTTAATTCCATTTTTTGTAATTTTCTTTTATAAACTAAACTAGTGATAAAACAAGAAACTAAAATACTCGATTGCAAGATCTAAAGATATACCTTCAAGCACTCACCTCCCCGGCAACGGCGCCAGAAAAGAGCTTGATGTCTACTACACAACCTTCTTCTTGTAGATGTTGTTGGGCCTCCAAGTGCAGAGGTTTGTAGGACAGTAGCAAATTTCCCTCAAGTGGATGACCTAAGGTTTATCAATGCGTAGGAGGCGTAGGATGAATATGGTCTCTCTCAAGCAACCCTGCAACCAAATAACAAAGAGTCTCTTGTGTCCCCAACACACCCAATACAATGGTAAATTGTATAGGTGCACTAGTTCGGCGAAGAGATGGTGATACAAGTGGTATATGGATAGTACATAATAGTTTTTGTAATCTGAAAATATAAAAACAGCAAGGTAAATAATGATAAAAGTGAGCGTAAACGGTATTGGAATGATAGGAAACAAGGCCTAGGGTTCATACTTTCACTAGTGCAAGTCCTCTCAACAATAATAACATAATTGGATCACATAACTATCCCTCAACATGCAACAAAGAGTCACTCCAAAGTCACTAATAGAGGAGAACAAACGAAGAGATTATGGTAGGGTACGAAACCATCTCAAAGTCATTCTTTCCAATCAATCTGTTGGGCTATTCCTATAAGTGTCACAAACAGCCCTAGAGTTCGTACTAGAATAACACCTTAAGATACAAATCAATCAAAACCCTAATGTCACCTAGACACTCCAATGTCACCTCAAGTATCCGTGGGTATGATTATACGATAAGCATCACACAATCTCAGATTCCTCTATTCAACCAACACAAAGGACCTCAAAGAGTGCCCCAAAGTTCTACCAGAGAATCACGACGAAAACATGTGACAACCCCTATGCATAGGTTCATGGGCGGAACCTGCAAGTTGATCACCAAAACATACATCAAGTGAATCACGTGATATCCCATTGTCACCACATATATCCACGGCAAGACATACATCAAGTGTTCTCAAATCTTTAAAGACTCAATCTGATAAGATTACTTCAAAGGGGAAACTCGATTAATTGAGAGAAGAGGGGGAGGAGAAACATAAGATCCAACTATAATAGCAAAGCTCGCGATACATTAAGATCGTGTCAAATCAAGAACACGAGAGAGAGAGGTCAAACACATAGCTACTGGTACATACCCTCAGCCCCGAGGGAGAACTACTCCCTCCTCGTCATGGAGAGCACCGAGATGATGAAGATGGCCACCGGAGAAGGATTGCCCCCTCCGGCAGGGTGCCGGAATGGGTCTAGATTGGTTTTCGGTGGCTACGGAGGCTTCTGGCGGCGGAACTCCCGATCTAATGTGTGTTCTGGAAGTTTTAGGGTACGACGATATATATGGGTGCAGGAAGTACGTCAGAGGAGCCACGGGGGCCCCACGAGGCAGGGGGCGCGCCCCCCACCCTCGTGGGCAGCCCATGTCTCCCCTAACATGCACTCCAAGTTCCCTGGGTTGCTTTCGTTCCAAAAATAACTTCTCTAGTTGATTTCATTCCGTTTCGACTCCGTCTGATATTCCTTTTCTTCGAAACACTGAAATAGGCATAAAACAGCAAATCTGGGCTGGGCCTCAGGTTAATAGGTTAGTCCCAAAAATAATATAAAAGTGGATCCCAATATTGCCCAAAACAGTAGATAATGTAGCATGGAGCAATAAAAAATTATAGATACGTTGGAGACGTATCAAGTTGCACTTTCAATACCTACACGGGTTAATCCCACAAGGAACAAACAAGGATATCCATAGACATAGAGTGATGCACACACAAGATGATGTCTATGAAAGCTTTAGGTTACCTTGTCCTTTGTCTTACCAACAAGAGGGTTTGTGACTCCTTGAACTAGTGCAAGATGTGGAAGTTGATTGCACTTGTTCTTGCCAAAATGATAAGAGTGAAGTATGTTGGCGGAGTCACCCTCAAGAACTCTCTAGTTCTTCTTCTTCGGGATCCACACCATCTTGATGGGAATCCTCGAAGTTGTAGTTGTACTAGATGAAGTGGAACTTGATGTAGTCTTGGGAACCCACTTGACCAAGGCCTTAGGAGCTTCTTCAAATGCATCAATTTCCTCTTGAAGCTTGTCCTTGCCTCTTTGCTTGTGGTCTTGTGGTGGAAGATCATCTTGAGCTTGTGTCCCTTTGAAAGAAGTAGGATCATACTTCTCTTGTTGAGGAACAAACTTCGTCTTGGGGTATTGATCTTCTTCCCACTCAACTCCATTGGCATTGAACTTTCGTTCAAAACCAATACCTTGATTCTTCCGGTGCCTTCCTTGCATGCGTACAATTTCCTCGGATTGCTTACTTCTGGCAAGGCTCTTGTAAACACCTTTCTCTATAATTCCCTTCAATAAGCTATTTTCTTTCTCAAGTGTAACTTGGCTAAGAGAATCATTAGTGGAATCAAGAGAACTACTAGAAGCAACAACATTGGATTTAGCATGATTATTGTTACTACTAGAAGAAGAATCCTTCTTGTTCTTGTTACTGGACTTGACTTGAGGCATGTAAGTGGATAAGAGTAAATGCTTGGCAATGTAAGAAGAACTTTTCTTGCGAAGATCATCATTGATTGCCTTTAAGAACTCATGCTCTTGCTCAAGGTTGAGCTTTTCAAAACGTAATTTCTCATGAGTCCTTAAAAGTTCTCGATGATCTCCTAAGATAGTTTCATGAGCTAACTTAAGAGTGTTTAGTTCTTTAGTTGGACTCAATCTTCTCCTTATCATTGTCATTCGTTTCATCATAGTATTCATCACTATAGTTGTCAACAAGTAAATCATCATCACCTAACAAGTCATCTTCATCATATTGAAATCAACATACTCGGGGTGTGATACCTTTGGACCTTTGGCCATGAAGCATCTTCCAATTCCTTCATTTGGTGAATCAAATATGTTGTAGGAGTTGGTTGACACAAGTGCTAGACCGGCAACACCTTCATCTTGAGTATATTTGGAGTCGGAGTGATAGCTTCTCTCGGAGTCATTGTCGTAGTCGGAGCCGGATACCCATTCACCAACATGAGCTTGATGTCTTTGTTTTATGTAGCTCCTTGATGACTTGTCCTTCCTTTCCGAATCCTTGCTTCTCCATGAGGGTCTTCGTTCATATCGATCATCTCTACTCCTTCTCTCCCTTGATGTTGATTCTTCTCTTCTACTTCTTCTTTTGGGAGAATCTTCTCTTCTCTTGTGGGGAGCCGTACACTCATTGGACTAGTGTCCGGGTCTTCCACAATTGTAGCAGTTTCGCTCTCGACTAGAAGATCTTTTGTCATTGTAGGACCTTGACTTGGAACTTCTCTCTTTGCTTCTATTCTTGTAGAACTTGTTGAAGTTCTTCACCATTAAGCTCAATTCTTCATTGAAGGTTTGTTTCTCAATTGATGATGTGGGGGCTTCACATGAGGCTTTGTAAGCACCACTTGACTTGTTATGGAGCTCCTCCTTATCCTTGAGTGACATCTCATGAGCAACAATTCTTTCAATGACTTCCGTTGGCTTGAGATCTTTGTAATTTGGCATCATTTGGATCAATGTGCATACGGTATCGTATTTTCCATCCAAGGCTCTTAGGATCTTCTTGATGATGAATTTGTTGGTCATCTCTTCACTTCCTAAGCCGGCAATCTCATTTGTGATAAGAGCAAGCCTAGAGTACATTTCAGCGACACCTTCACCATCCTTCATTTTGAACTTGTCAAGTTGACTTTGAACCACATCCAACTTGGATTCCTTGACGGAGTCGGTACCTTCGTGCATATCAATCAAAGTATCCCAAATTTCCTTTGCATTCTTAAGATGGCTGATTTTGTTGAATTCTTCGGGGCACAATCTGTTGAAGAGGATATGACAAGCTTGAGCATTGTATTGTAGCATCTTCAACTCTTCCGCGGTAGCTTCACGATTCGGTTCTCTCCCATCAAAGAATTCACCTTGCAAGCCAACACACTCAATAGCCCAAATGGCAGGGTTATGTCCAAGAATATGCATTTTCATCTTATGCTTCCAACTAGCAAAATTAGTACCATCAAATTAAGGACCTCTACGGTGGTAATTTCCCTCGCTAGACGCCATACTCTCCTAGGTTGTGAAACCAAGGCTATGACCACCAAAAGCTATGGAAATCAAAGCAAATGGAGACCAAAGCTCTGATACCACTTGTAGGATCGAAAGTATGTCTAGAGGGGGGGTGATTAGACTACTTGACCAAATAAAAATCTAGCCTTTTCCCAATTTTAGTTCATGGCAGTTTTTAGCAACTTAGCACAAGTCAAGCAATCTTAACACAATTCAAGCAAGCATGCAAAGAGTCTATGAGCAGCGGAAAGTAAAGCATGCAACTTGCAAGAATGTAAAGGGAAGGGTTTGGAGAATTCAAATGCAATTGGAGACACGGATGTTTTTGTCGTGGTTCCGATAGGTGGTGCTATCGTACATCCACGTTGATGGAGACTTCAACCCACAAAGGGTAACGGTTGCACGAGTCCACGGAGGGCTCCACCCACGAAGGGTCCACGAAGAAGCAACCTTGTATATCCCATCATGGCCATCGCCCACGAAGGACTTGTCTCACTACCGGTAGATCTTCACGAAGTAGGCGATCTCCTTGCCCTTACAAACTCCTTGGTTCAACTCCACAATCTTGTCGGAGGCTCCCAAGTGACACCTAGCCAATCTAGGAGACAGCACTCTCCAAGAAGTAACAAATGGTGTGTTGATGATGAACTCCTTGCTCTTGTGCTTCAAATGATAGTCTCCCCAACACTCAACTCTCTCTCACAGGATATAGATTTGGTGGAAAGAAGATTTGAGTGGAAAGCAACTTGGCGAAGGCTAGAGATCAAGATTCATATGGTGAGAATGGAATATCTTAGCCTCAACACATGAGTAGGTGGTTCTCTCTCAGAAAATGTGTATTGGAAGTGTAGATATGTTCTGATGGCTCTCTCCATGAATGAAGAGTGGGTGGAGGGGTATATATAGCATCCACACAAAAACTAACCGTTACACACAATTTACCAATCTCGGTGAGACCGAATTGAGAAACTCTGTTGGACCGATTCAGCAAACCTAGTGACCGTTAGGATTTTCGGTGGGACTGAGATGCAACTCGGTAGGACCGATATGGTTAGGGTTAGGGCATAACGTAATCTCGGTGTGACCGATTACACAAACTTGGTGGGACCGATTTTGGTAATAAGCTAACCAGAGAGTTGGTCAGGTAAACTCGGTGGGACTGATCGCTCATTTCGATGGGACCGAAATGTTATAAAAGGGAAACAGAGAGTTTACATTGCAATCTCGGTGGGACCGATCGCTCATCTCGGTAGGACCGAAACGTTACGAAGGGAAACCGAGAGATTACAACCCCATCTCGGTGTGACCGAGATCCCTATCGGTGAGACTGATTTGCCTAGGGTTTGTGGCAGTGGCTATGACATCTGAACTCGGTGGCGCCGGATAAAAAGAATCGGTGGGGCTGAGTTTGACTTTTGGTTTAGGTCATATGTGGATGTGGGAAGGTAGTTGAGGGTTTTGGAGCATATCACTAAGGACTATGAAGCAAGAACCTCATCAAGCAGCACCTCATCCCTCCTTGATAGTATTGGCTTTTCCTAAGACTCAATGTGATCTTGGATCACTAAAATATAAAATGTAGAGTCTTGAGCTTTGAGCTTGAGCCAATCTTTTTGTCCTTAGTATTTTGAGGGGTCCACTTTCCTCATCCATGCCATGCCATTCATTGAGCTTTTCCTGAAATATTAATCTTGGAATAGCATTAGCTCAATGAGCTATATGTTGTTAGGAATTACCAAAACCACCTAGGGATAGTTGCACTTTCAATGATCGACATTGCATCCTGATATTTGTGGTGAGTAAGGGGTAAGTTGGTTTTGAAGGGGTACGTTGGTTTTGAAGGGGTACTTCAAGATGATTATCAGGTTACCATGGGGATTTGTGCCATTATGCCAAACTATGTTACCACGTCCTATCCAAAAACTACCATGAGAAGAGGGGTGGATTCGCTCCCGGGGTTTAGTCAAACTTAAGTTTGATGCTTCTTTTGATCAAGGCTTGCTTAGGTGTACGTTGGGGGCGGTTTAGAGGCATGATAAAGGAAACTTCATCGCTGGAAGGAATGATAAAATCGACAACTGTGCGGATGTCCTGACGGTTGAAGCTTTGGCACACAGATTGGTATTGCCCTTGCACAAAGGATAAGATGCCATGTAGGAAATATGCCCTAGAGGCAATAATAAAGTTGTTATTTATATTTCCTTATATCATGATAACTATTTATTATTCATGCTAGAATTGTATTAACCGAAAACTTGATACATGTGTGAATACATAGACAAAACAAAGTGTCCCTAGTATGCCTCTACTAGACTAGCTCGTTAATCAAAGATGGTTAAGTTTCTTGACCATAGACATGTGTTGTCATTTCATGAACGGGATCACATCATTAGGAGAATGATGTGATGGACAAGACCCATCCGTTAGCTTAGCATAATGATCGTTAAGTTGTATTGCTATTGCTTTCTTCAAGACTTATACATATTCCTTTGACTATGAGATTACGCAACTCCCAAATACCGGAGGAATGCCTTGTGTGCTATCAAACGTCACAACATAACTGGGTGATCATAAAGATGCTCTACAGGTATCTTCGAAGGTGTTTCTTGGGTTGGCATAGATCGAGATTAGGATTTGTCACTCCGAGTATCGGAGAGGTATCTCTGGGCCCTCTCTGTAATGCACATCATGATAAGCTTTGCAAGCAATGTGACTAATGAGTTAGTTACGGGATGATGCATTACAAAACGAGTAAAGAGACTTGTCGGTAACGAGATTGAACTAGGTATGAAGATACCGACGATCGAATCTCGGGCAAGTAACATACCGATGACAAAGGGAATGCCATATGTTGTCATTGCGGTTTGACCGATAAAGATCTTCGTAGAATATGTAGGAACCAATATGAGCATCCAAGTTCCACTGTTGCTTATCGATTGGAGATGTGTCTCGGTCATGTCTACATAGTTCTCGAACCCGTAGGGTCCGCACGCTTAACGTTCGATGATGATTTGTATTATGAGTTATGTGTTTTGGCGACCGAAGATTGTTCGGAGTCCCGGATGAGATCACAGACATGACGAGGAGTCTCGAAATGGTCAAGAGGTAAAGATTGATATATTGGACGATAGTATTCGGACACCAGAATGGTTCTAGAGTGTTTCAGGTATTTATTGGAGTATCGGGGGGGGGGGGTTACCGGAACCCCCTGGGGAAGTAATGGGCCACATGGGCCTTGGGAGGGAGGAACACCATCCCACAAGGGGCTGGCGCCCCCCTGGAAGTGGTTCGAATTGGAGTGGGGAAGGGGGCGGCGTCCCCCTTTCCTTCTCCTTCTCCTTCTCCTTCCCATTTCCCTCTCCGGTAAAAGGAAGGGGGGTCCGAATTGGACTTGGAGTCCTAGTAGGACTCCTCCCCACTTGGGGGCGTGCCTAGGCCGGCCTCCTCCCCTCTCCTCCTTTATATACGGGGGCTGGGGGCACCTCTAAGGCACATCGATTGTTCTTAGCAGTGTGCGGTGCCCCCTCCACTGTTTACTCCTCCGGTCATATTGTCGTAGTGCTTAGGCGAAGCCCTGCGCGGATCACTTCACCATCACCGTCACCACGCCATCGTGCTGACGAAACTCTCCCTCAACACTTTGCTGGATCAAGAGTTCGAGGGACATCATCGAGCTGAACGTGTGCTGAACTCGGAGGTGATGTACGTTTGGTACTTGACTGGTTGAATCGAGAAGACGTTCAACTATATCAACCGTGTTAAACTAACGCTTCCGCTTTCGGTCTACGAGGGTACGTGGACACACTCTCCCCCTCTCGTTGCTATGCATCTCCTAGATAGATCTTGCGTGATTGTATGAATTTTTTTGAAATTGCATGCTACGTTCCCCAACATGCCATTGTCTCATAATTAATACTAACAACCTGGAGTCCATTGAAATGGTGAACATGAGTGGTCATTATTTGGGAGGGGCGGCAGCGATTTATGATGACTGCTATCATCTTGTTTGTGATTTTACTATAGCTAGGTTCGAACATTGCAGTAGAGACGCAAATAAAGTTTCTCACGAGCATGCTATGTTGGCAAAAATTTCTATGACGTTGGATTGGTTTGAGGAACCTTCAGTTGCAATTGTATCTCTCCTCATAAATGATGTAACTATTATTTCCAATGAATAAAGTCTTGGGCGTTTTGTTTAAAAAAAACTCAGGTACACTTGGACAACAAAATTAAATAAATCAAAAAATGATTTTTTTCTAACATGCAAAAAACTCATAATTACGCACAAACATTCACCCCTATGAACGCACACCTAACACTATGAGTACCTCCGAGAGGCTAAGCTGACACTTTATTTTGACATTGATGAAGCCACCACGATTTTTTTTCATAACTTTCCTTTGGGGGTGAAAAGAAATTTACAAAGAGTTGAAGTCGCAAGCGGCTGCCCTCCGCCCCTCTGCCCGCGCCGCTGGCCCCTCCGGTCGCGGCGGCCACCAAATCCCGGCCGTTATGGCGGCCAGCTGCGCCTCCTGCTCCCTCGCGCAGGCCCGTCGGAGCCCCTCCCCGCCCACTGGGACAGCGCTTCGATCCGGCGGACCTCGACGGCAGCTGCGTCAGATCCGGCCTCGACGCCGCGAATCCTGCGGCGCGGCGAGCCATCCAGGGCCGGGGCGCGGCTCGGACCGCTGGATCTGGGGGCCTCTCCCTATGGGGGCCAGGCATGCCTTAAATCCGTTATGGTTCGCCCCTCCTCACCGGCCATTCTTTCCTCTTCGGGCCAGGCCAGCCCGGTGGGGGGGATGGACGGAGGTCAAGTCCCGGAAGAAGGGGAGGGCCGGCTCCCGCTCGGTGGATCGAGGCGGGCATGCTCCGATCCAGCGCTCGGACCGCCGCAGATCAATCAATGCAGATGCGGGGAGGGAGGCCTTTTTAAGCAAGTTCAAAGGTAAATGCTTCTGTTGCCTCAGTAAGCGCCACCGCCGTGTAGATTGCCGGGATCCCCTCCGCTGCATCATCTGCAAGCGCGCGGGTCATTTCGGCAAGGAGTGCCCTCAAAACCCAAGAAACAGTGGCCCGGGAGGGGCTGCCCGTGCTCGCTTGACCTTCCTAGCTGCGCCAAAAGCTCCGGTCCGCGACCGCGTCGTCTTCCCGCCAGCGCCACCCCACCCCGCTCCCCTGCCGCCATGGCAAGCCTCGCCCTCTGCAACCCGGCTAGGAGGCCGCGGGAGAGCAGCAAGATCATCGTGGCCTCCCCGGCGTTGGAGATCGAGGAGCACGTGCTGCGCCAGCACGCGGTCACCCTCACCGTCGTGGACCGCTCGCACTCCACCACCCCCGCCGCGGTGGGCAGGGTCATCCTCGAGCAGCTCTCCACCCCTCCGCACCTGCTTCGCGTCAGCGCCCACCAGCCAGAAGCCTTCCTAGTCCACTTCGACCTCCCTGCGCACCGGGACAACGCCGTGCGCCGGGGCGTCATCAAGGTGGAGGGGTGCAAGTACTTCATCAGGGCTTGGAATGAAGACGACCACGCCATGCTACTCAAGTTCCACCACCACGTTCGCATCGTCGTTGAAGACCTGCCCATGCAGTTCTGGTCGCTGCTGGGTGCGGAGGAGGCCCTCGGCGACGTCGGCCACGTCGACCGGCTCGACTCGCGCACCCTGGAGAGAGGGCACACCAAGACGTTCGCGTTCTGGCTCTGGGTGTGGGATGTTGCTCACATCCCCACCAAGCGCGCGCTCTGGGTGCTCAAGTGGGGCGCGGACCGGGCGGACGAGATCGTCGGCCTCGCCCCCGCTGATCGCCGCATCCCCCCGCCGCCAGGCGTTCGGCGCTACGACCTCCTGATCCATGTCGACCTGTTGGAGGACTCGACCCCCCTCTCGCCGCGCTCTTCGCACTCTGGCCAGAGCGGGCTGCCATCCTCAGATGAAGATGACGACCGCCCCTTCCCGTGCTTCGAGCCTGGCACCTGGGTGGCGCATGTTGAAGATGGGCAGGGCAAGCCCCGAAGCCGGGCGCCGCGCGTTGGGGCTGCGGCTTGCGGCCCTGTGCTCGGAGGTGGTGCCCGTGACTGCGAGGAGGATGGCAGAAGTGGCGGCGCTGGGGCAAGCCGCTCCTGGAGGACGGCAGAAGTGCCCGTGATCGCCTGCTTGGCGATGGCTACCACGCCAGGGGCTGCAACGAGGACGTCGTCAGGGAGGCGCATCAGTGCCGTAGTAGATCCCCTGCCGGGCGTCGCCATGGGGCGGACCGGCGTGGCCGTCAGGCGGGCGGCAAGGCCACGGGTGCTCAAGTCCTGCGCGCAACACCACCGCTCCCCCTATGCTTTGCGCCTCCTCCTCCCCCCGCGGCGGAGGCGGACCCAGTGGCCCAGTTCTTCTCCTTCTCTGACAATGGGCGCGCTCTGTCTCCACCCCCACGCACGGACTGCATGCAATTAGAGCTTGATAGCACCATGCAGGAAGCCCTGGTCACCCCGCTGGCCTTCGAAGACGGTGGCCGCTCCCCTCCCCCTCAAGCCGCAAACCCTCCCGAGCTGGAGAGCCCGGAGATGCTGCCGTGCCTGCTGCCCTGCATCGCCTCCCCTGCTGGGGCGACGGTGGGCTTCCAGATGGAGGCGGTCACCCACCAGGTGGGTGCCATGTGCATCGACAACGGGAAGGCGCAGGTTGAGGAGTTGTTCGCCCTGGTGCCACCCCCGATCCTCTCTACCCAGCCCCCTCGTCCTCGCCTCTCCGCCCCGCCCAAGTCCAGGGACACCTCCGCCCCATCTCGCGGCAGCGCTCGGCAGGCGGCCGCAGGCACCTCCACCCCTATGGCGCAAAGGGCGGTGCTGCGCCTCGTTCAGGAGCTGGGAGAGCTCGGCCCAAAGGACAAGATGACTGAAAGAGCTGCAGCGAGGATCATGAAGCGCTTCCAGGAACCACTCTCCAACGGCAACATTGCTGCGATCGCCAAGCTCACGGGGCTCGACCAGGGTGCTCTGAAGATCGCTGCGGGCATGGCAGGAATCGCCGATGCGGAGGAGATCATGCAAGGCTGATTATGTTGGTAGTTTTAGTGTTAGCTAGTCTCCGCCAGCGGCTGGTCTTAAACCAGTTCGAGTTAGGATTAGTTTCTATGATTAGTTCTCCAGTGTTGTGGACGGCTCGACGACGACGGGGTTTTGGGGCTACTGGTGGCCGTCGTCGCCCTGGTTTCGCTGTATGGTGTCTCCGTTTGTTTCAAGTAGATGGTTCAGATGGCGGTGCACTTTTATTTTCTTCGATGGATGACGGCAATCTAACCTTCATGACCTGGAACGTTAGAGGTTTAAACTACCCGGCAAAACACATGGTCGTCAGCGACGTAGCATCCTCCCATAGAGTAGCAGTGCTCTGTTTACAGGAAACCAAGATTGATACTTGAACGACTGTGGTAGCTAGCGAGATAGGAGGTAGCAGATTGCAGGGGTGTGTGGTGCTGCCGGCGATCGGGACTAGAGGAGGCGCAGCGATTTTTTGGGATAAGGATGTAGTCGACGTAGCTTCGCACTACCTGGGTAGTTTCTCCATTATGGCTAGGGTGCACGAAAGGAGTTCAGGGAAGGATTTTTGGATGACCACGGTCTACAGCCCAACGGATGATGCACAAAAAGAGAGCTTCCTATCGGAGATAGCTGCTACCGCCCCTCCTGCTGACGAGCCGTGGATGATCAATGGTGATTTCAACATGATATATCAAGCGCGAGACAAGAGCAACTCCAACATAAATAGAAGGATGATCGAGAAGTTTCGTCGAGCCATTGATTTAGCAAGGCTCAAGGAAATCAAGTGCAAAAACTGGCGTTTCACTTGGAGCAATGAGAGAGAAAGCCCTACCATGTGTAGCATCGACAAGATTTTCTGCAACGTGCGCTGGGAAGAATCGCACCCAGACCACATGCTGGTTGCTGCTTCTACTTCTTTCTCAAATCACTGCCCCCTGGTTCTCACTGCTGTGGATGCACCGCGAAGAAGCGCTAGGTTCAGATTTGAAAACTTCTAGCCTAAATTTCCTCATTTTTTCCAAACGGTCACTCATGCCTGGCAAAGACCGGTTCAGCACGACTGCCCTTTCATCAGAATCAAGAAGAAGCTTGACAAAACAGCGGCTGACCTGAAAATTTGGAGCAAGGCTTCTTTTGATAAAGGAAAAATGTAGCTGCACATCGCAAATGAGGTCATACATCTGTTTGATGTGGCGCAAGAAAACAGAGTGCTCACGCCTACAGAATTTCATCTGAGAAAGTAGCTCAAGATAAAAGTGCTCGGATTAGCAGCCATCGAGCGAGCAAGAAGAAGGCAAGCCTCTAGGATTACCTGGCTAAAGGCAGGAGATGCGAACATGAAGTTTTTCCACGCAAGAGTGAGAGCTAGAAGGAGAAAAAACTTCATTCACTCCCTCAGGGAGGATGGCTCGGAGGTGTTTGATCACAACGGAAAGGAGAGGATTATTCATGATCACTTCACCAGATTTCTGGGCAAGCAGGAGGATAGAAAAGCAACCATTAATTGGGAACGACTGGCCACTCCCACCATTGATCCGCAAGGTTTGGACTCGCCGTTCTCCATGGCCGAGGTTTGGGCAGCCATCGTCTCCTCCCCAACGGAAAAAGCTCCAGGCCCTGACGGGTTCATGGGACAATTCTATCGCTCCTGCTGGCACATCATTCAGGATGACATCATGGCAGTGTTTAACAAGTTCCATCTGATGGCTGGGCAGAATTTCTAAGAGATCAACACGGCCTTGATTACACTGCTGCCAAAGAAAAATGGAGCCTCAGAGGTCAACCATTATCACCCAATTATCTTGATACACTCAGTTGCCAAACTAATCTCCAAAGTGCTCTCTGCAAGGCTGGCCAGAGCCCTAGATAAAGTCATATCACCGGCACAGACTGCTTTTCAGAAGGGCAAATGCATCCACGAGAGCTATCAGTACATGCAAAGTTGCGTTCGGATGTTGAAACGGATGAAGAAAAAGGCACTTTTCTTCAAACTGGACATAGCAAAGGCTTTTGATTCCGTGTCATGGGAGTACTTGCTCGAGCTCAAGCAAAAAATGGGCTTCCCTCCGAGATGGAGAAACTGGATTGCACTGCTACTCTCCTCTGCCACCTCCTCCTGCTTGCTCAATGGAACATAGGGCAAATCAATATCTCATGGCTGTGGTTTTAGGCAGGGTGATCCTTTATCCCTGCTGCTTTTCATCCTGGCGATCGGCCCCCTTCACCATCTCCTTCAAGCTGTTGCAGAGGAAGAGATGATCGCTCGGCTGCCAGGCCGAGGTATCAGCATGCGAGTTAGCTTATACGCTGATGGCGTCGTCATTTTCGCCAACCCGGTGAAGGAAGAAGTGGATGCCCTACTGCACTTGCTAAGCCGATTCGGGGAAGCCACGGGACTGAGGTTAAACCAGGCTAAATCTGCAGTCATCCCAATAAATTATGCTGATGTTCAGTTAGATGTGGTTCTGCAAAACTTTGGGGGGCTACAGTCCTCGTTCCCAACCACATACCTGGGACTGCCAATCTCTCCAACGAAACTAAGGCTGGTGCATTTCCAATTTATCATTGACCGGATATGCTCAAGGTTGGTTGGGTGGAAAGGCAAGCTCATGAACATGGTAGGTAGAAGGGTACTGGTGCGTGCCGTTTTGACGGCGCTGCCAGTGTTTGCAATGACTGTACTCAAAGTGCTGAAGAAAATCCTAAAAGAGGTGGACAAAGCAAGGAGGCAGTTTTTATGGGCTCATGATGAGAATGTCACTGGCGCTAAATGCAAGGTGGCCTGGGGCAAAGTCTGTCTTCCGGTGGATAGGGGGGGCTAGGTTTGCTGGACCTCCATCGATTCAGCATAGCTCTCCGGCTGCGCTGGTTGTGGCTCTCCTGGCAACAGCCACGCCGGCCTTGGATGAACTTCCCGGCCCCATGTGTCAAGGAGGATCTGGAGCTGTTTGCATCGGCCACCAACGCGCACCTGGGCAACGGAAAAACAATGCTTTTCTGGACATGCAAATGGATCGGGCCGGTGGCGCTGCAACACGAGTTCCCTGCCTTGTTTCAACATTCCAGAAGGAAAAATAGGTCAGTCCACGAAGCGCTGGCAAATAACACATGGGTGCGTGACCTCCGGCATGCCAATGTTGGAAATATACCCTAGAGGCAATAATAAAAGCATTATTATTATATTTCCTTGTTCATGATAATTGCCTTTATTCATGCTATAATTGTATTATCCAGAAATCGTAATACATGTGTGAATAATAGACACCAACATGTCCCTAGTAAGCCTCTAGTTGACTAGCTCGTTGATCAACAGATAGTCATGGTTTCCTGACTATGGACATTGGATGTCATTGATAACGAGATCACATCATTAGGAGAATGATGTGATGGACAAGACCCAATCCTAAACATAGCATAAGATCGTATAGTTCGTTTGCTAGAGTTTTCCAATGTCAAGTATCTTTTCCTTAGACCATGAGATCGTGTAACTCCCGGATACCGTAGGAGTGCTTTGGGTGTGCCAAACATCACAACGTAACTGGGTGACTATAAAGGTATACTACGGGTATCTCCGAAAGTGTCTTTTGGGTTGACACGGATCAAGAATGGGATTTGTCACTCCGTATGACGGAGAGGTATCACTGGGCCCACTCGGTAATGCATCATCATAATGAGCTCAAAGTGACCAAGTGTCTGGTCACGGGATCATGCATTACGGTACGAGTAAAGTGACTTGCCGGTAATGAGATTGAACGAGGTATTGGGATACCGACGATCGAATCTTGGGCAAGTAACATACCGATTGACAAAGGGAATTGTATACGGGGTTGCTTGAATCCTCGACATCGTGGTTCATCCGATGAGATCATCGAGGAGCATGTGGGATCCAACATGGGTATCCAGATCCCGCTGTTGGTTATTGACCGGAGAGCGATCTCGGTCATGTCTACATGTCTCCCGAACCCGTAGAGTCTACACACTTAAGGTTCGGTGACGCTAGGGTTGTAGGGATATGTATATGCAGTAACCCGAATGTTGTTCGGAGTCCCGGATGAGATCCCGGACGTCACGAGGAGTTCTGGAATGGTCCGGAGGTAAAGATTTATATATGGGAAGTCCTGTTTCGGCCATCGGGACAAGTTTCGGGGTCATCGGTATTGTACCGGGACCACCGGAAGGGTCCCGGGGGTCCACCGGGTGGGGCCACCTGTCCCGGGGGGCCACATGGGCTGTAGGGGGTGCACCTTGGCCTACATGGGCCAAGGGCACCAGCCCCAAGAGGCCCATGCGCCTAGGGTTTCAAGGAGGAAGAGTCCTAGGAGGGGAAGGCACCTCCTAGGTGCCTTGGGGAGGAGGGATTCCTCCCCTTGGCCGCACCACCCTAGGAGATTAGATCTCCTAGGGCCGGCGCCCCCCCCCTTGGCCCTCCTATATATAGTGGGGAGATGGAGGACTTCTTACCTTGATCTTTGGTGCCTCCCTCTCCCTCTCCAACACATCCTCCTCCTCCATAGTGCTTGGCGAAGCCCTGCCGGAGTACTGCAGCTCCATCACCACCACGCCGTCGTGCTGCTGCTGGAGCCATCTTCCTCAACCTCTCCTTCCCCCTTGCTGGATCAAGAAGAAGGAGACGTCGCTGCTCCGTACGTGTGTTGAACGCGGAGGTGCCGTCCGTTCGGTGCTAGGATCTTCGGTGATTCGAATCACGTTGAGTACGACTCCCTCATCCCCGTTCTTTGAACGCTTCCGCTCGCGATCTACAAGGTACGTAGATGCATCCAATCACATGTTTCTAGATGAACTCATAGATGGATCTTGGTGAAACCGTAGGAAATTTTTTGTTTTCTGCAACGTTCCCCAACAGTGGCATCATGAGCTAGGTCTATGCGTTGTTCTTCTTGCGCGAGTAGAACACAATTTGTTGTGGGCATAGATGTTGTCAACTTTCTTGCTGCTACTAGTCTTATCTTGCTTCAACGGTATTGTGGGATGAAGCGGCCCGGACCAACCTTACACGTACGCTTACGTGAGACCGGTTCCACCGACTAACATGCACAAGTTGCATAAGGTGGCTGGCGGGTGTCTGTCTCTCCTACTTTAGTTGGAGCGGATTCGATGAAAAGGGTCCTTATGAAGGGTAAATAGAAGTTGACAAATCACGTTGTGGCTTTCACGTAGGTAAGAAAACGTTCTTGCTAGAACCCTACTTCAGCCACGTAAAACTTGCAACAACAATTAGAGGACGTCTAACTTGTTTTTGCAGCAAGTGCTTTGTGATATGATATGGCCAAAGTTGTGATGAATGATGAATGATCTATATGTAATGTATGAGATGTTCATGCTATTGTAATAGGAATCACGACTTGCATGTCGATGAGTATGACAACCGGCAGGAGCCATAGGAGTTGTCTTTATTTTTTGTATGACCTGCGTGTCATTGGGAAACGCCATGTAAATTACTTTACTTTATTGCTAAACGCGTTAGCCATAGTAGTAGAAGTAATAGTTGGCGAGCAACTTCATGGAGACACAATGATGGAGATCATGATGATGGAGATCATGGTGTCAAGCCGGTGACAAGATGATCATGGAGCCCCAAGATGGAGATCAAAGGAGCTATGTGATATTGGCCATATCATGTCACTATTATTATTTGATTGCATGTGATGTTTATCATGTTTTTGCATCTTGTTTACTTAGAACGACGGTAGTAAATAAGATGATCCCTCATAATAATTTCAAGAAGTGTTCCCCCTAACTGTGCACCGTTGCGACAGTTCGTTCGTTTCTAAGCATCACGTGATGATCGGGTGTGATAGATTCCAACGTTCACATACAACGGGTGTAAGACAGATTTACACATGCAAACACTTAGGTTAACTTGACGAGCCTAGCATGTACAGACATGGCCTCGGAACACAGAAGACTGAAAGGTCGAGCATGAGTCGTATAGAAGATACGATCAACATGAAGATGTTCACCGATGTTGACTAGTTCGTCTCACGTGATGATCGGACATGGCCTAGTTGACTCGGATCATGTTATACTTAGATGACTAGAAGAGGGATGTCTATCTAAGTGGGAGTTCATTGAATAATTTGATTAGATGAACTTAATTATCATGAACTTAGTCTAAAATATTTACAATATGTCTTGTAGATCAAATGATCAACGCGTTCCTAGAGAAAACCAAGCTAAAAGACGATGGCAGCAACTACACGGACTGGGTCCGGAACTTTAGGATCATCCTCATAGCTGCCAAGAAAGATTATGTCCTACAAGCACCGCTGGGTGACGCACCTGTTCTCCCTGCAGAACAAGACGTTATGAACGCTTGGCAGGCACGTACCGATGACTACTCCCTCGTTCAGTGCGGCATGCTTTACAGCTTAGAGCCGGGGCTCCAAAAGCGTTTTGAGAGACATGGAGCATATGAGATGTTCGAAGAGCTGAAAATGGTTTTTCAAGCTCATGCCCGGGTCGAGAGATATGAAGTCTTCGACAAATTCTTCAGCTGTAAGATGGAGGAAAATAGTTCTGTCAGTGAGCACATACTCACTATGTCTGGGTTACATAACTGCTTGACTCAGCTGGGAGTTAATCTCCCGGATGACGCGGTCATTGACAGAATCCTTCAGTCGCTTCCACCGAGCTACAAGAGCTTTGTGATGAACTTCAATATGCAGGGGATGGAAAAGACCATTCCTAAAGTATTTGCTATGCTGAAATCAGCAGAGGTAGAAGTCAAGAAGGAACATCAAGTGTTGATGGTGAATAAAACCACTAAGTTCAAGAAGGGCAAGGGTAAAAAGAACTTCAAGAAGGACGGCAAGGGAGTTGCCGCGCCCGGCAAGCAAGCTGCCGGGAAGAAGCCAAAGAATGGACCCAAGCCCGAGACTGAGTGCTTTTATTGCAAGGAAAGTGGTCACTGGAAGCGGAACTGCCCCAAATACTTAGCAGACAAGAAGGCCGGCAAAACAAAAGGTATATGTGATATACATGTAATTGATGTGTACCTTACCAGTACTCGTAGTAGCTCCTGGGTATTTGATACCGGTGAAGTTGCTCACATTTGTAACTCAAAACAGGAGCTGCGGAATAAGCGGAGACTGGCAAAGGACGAGGTGACGATGCGCGTTGGGAATGGTTCCAAGGTCAATGTGATCGCCGTCGGCACGCTACCTCTACATTTACCTACGGGATTAGTTTTAAACCTCAATAATTGTTATTTAGTGCCAGCTTTGAGCATGAACATTGTATCGGGATCTCGTTTAATTCGAGATGGCTACTCATTTAAATCCAAGAATAATGGTTGTTCTATTTATATGAGAGATATGTTTTATGGTCATGCTCCGATGGTGAATGGTTTATTCTTCCTCGAACGTAATGCTACACATGTTCATAGTGTGAAAACCAAAAGATGTAAGGTTGATAACGATAGTCCCACATACTTGTGGCACTGCCGCCTTGGTCACATAGGTGTCAAACGCATGAAGAAGCTCCATGCAGATGGACTTTTAGAATCTCTTGATTATGAATCATTTGACACGTGCGAACCATGCCTCATGGGTAAAATGACCAAGACTCCGTTCTCAGGAACAATGGAGCAAGCAACCAACTTATTGGAAATCATACATACTGATGTGTGCAGTCCAATGAGTGTTGAGGCTCGCGGTGGCTATCGTTATGTTCTCACCCTCACTGATGACTTGAGTAGATATGGGTATATCTACTTAATGAAACACAAGTCTGAAACCTTTGAAAAGTTCAAGGAATTTCAGAGTGAGGTTGAGAATCAACGTGACAGGAAAATCAAGTTTCTACGATCAGAACGTGGAGGAGAATACTTGAGTCAGGAATTTGGCACACACTTAAGAAAATGTGAATAGTTTCACAACTCACGCCGCCTGGAACACCTCAGCGTAATGGTGTGTCCGAACGTCGTAATCGCACTCTATTAGATATGGTGCGATCTATGATGTCTCTTACCGATTTACCGCTATCTTTTTGGGGCTATGCTTTAGAGACTGCCGCATTCACTTTAAATAGGGCTTCGTCGAAATCCGTTGAGACGACACCGTATGAATTATGGTTTGGGAAGAAACCTAAGCTGTCGTTTCTAAAAGTTTGGGGATGCGATGCTTATGTCAAGAAACTTCAACCTGAAAAGCTCAAACACAAGTCGGAAAAATGCGTCTTCATAGGATACCCTAAAGAAACTATTGGGTATACCTTCTACCTCAGATCCGAAGGCAAGATCTTTGTTGCCAAGAATGGATCCTTTCTAGAGAAAGAGTTTCTCTCGAAAGAAGTAAGTGGGAGGAAAGTAGAACTTGATGAAGTGTTACCTCTTGAACCGGAAAATGGCGCAACTCAAGAAAATGTTCCTGAGGTGCCTGCACCGACTAGAGAGGAAGTTAATGATAATGATCAAGATACTTCTGATCAAGCTCCTACTGAAATTCGAAGGTCCACAAGGACACGTTCCGCACCAGAGTGGTACGGCAACCCTGTCTTAGAAATCATGTTGTTAGACAACGGTGAACCTTCGAGCTATGAAGAAGCGATGGCGGGCCCGGATTCCGACAAATGGCTAGAAGCCATGAAATCCGAGATAGGATCCATGTATGAAAACGAAGTATGGACTTTGACTGACTTGCCCGTTGAACGGCGAGCCATAGAAAATAAATGGATCTTTAAGAAGAAGACAGACGCGGATGGTAATGTGACCATCTATAAAGCTCGGCTTGTCGCTAAGGGTTATCGACAAGTTCAAGGGGTTGACTACGATGAGACTTTCTCACCGGTAGCGAAGCTAAAGTCAGTCCGAATCATGTTAGCAATTGCCGCATTTTACGATTATGAGATATGGCAAATGGACGTCAAAACGGCATTCCTTAATGGTTTCCATAAGGAAGAATTGTATATGATGCAGCCGAAAGGTTTTGTCGATCCTAAGAATGCTAACAAGGTGTGCAAGCTCCAATGCTCGATTTATGGGCTGGTGCAAGCATCTCGGAGTTGGAACATTCGCTTTGATGAGATGATCAAAGCGTTTGGGTTTACGCAGACTTATGGAGAAGCCTGCGTTTACAAGAAAGTGAGTGGGAGCACTGTAGCATTTCTCATATTATATGTAGATGACATACTTTTGATGGGAAATGATATAGAACTCTTGGACAGCATTAAGGCCTACTTGAATAAGAGTTTTTCAATGAAGGACCTTGGAGAAGCTGCTTATATATTAGGAATCAAGATCTATAGAGATAGATCGAGACGCCTCATAGGTCTTTCACAAAGCACATACCTTGATAAGATATTGAAGAAGTTCAATATGGATCAGTCTAAGAAGGGGTTCTTGCCTGTGCTGCAAGGTGTGAAATTGAGTTCAGCTCAATGTCCGACCACGGCAGAAGATATAGAAGAGATGAGTGTCATCCCCTATGCCTCAGCCATAGGTTCTATTATGTATGCCATGATGTGTACCAGACCTGATGTAAACCTTGCCGTAAGTTTGGTAGGAAGGTACCAAAGTAATCCCGGCAAGGAACACTGGACAGCGGTCAAGAATATCCTAAAGTACCTGAAAAGGACTAAGGAAATGTTTCTCGTTTATGGAGGTGACAAAGAGCTCGTCATAAAGGGTTACGTCGATGCTAGCTTCGACACAGATCTGGATAACTCTAAGTCTCAAACAGGATACGTGTATATTTTGAATGGTGGGGCAGTAAGCTGGTGCAGTTGCAAGCAGAGCGTCGTGGCGGGATCTACATGTGAAGCGGAGTACATGGCAGCCTTGGAGGCAGCACATGAAGCAATTTGGGTGAAGGAGTTCATCACCGACCTAGGAGTCATACCCAATGCGTCAGGGCCAATCAAACTCTTCTGTGACAACACTGGAGCTATTGCACTTGCCAGGGAGCCCAGGTTTCACAAGAAAACAAGGCACATCAAGCGTCGCTTCAACTCCATTCGTGAAAATGTTCAAGATGGAGACAAAGATATTTGTAAAGTACATACAGACCTGAATGTAGCAGATCCATTGACTAAACCTCTCCCTAGAGCAAAACATGATCAACACCAGAATTCCATGGGTGTTCGATTCATCACAATGTAACTAGATTATTGACTCTAGTGCAAGTGGGAGACTGTTGGAAATATGCCCTAGAGGCAATAATAAAAGCATTATTATTATATTTCCTTGTTCATGATAATTGTCTTTATTCATGCTATAATTGTATTATCCGGAAATCGTAATACATGTGTGAATAATAGACACCAACATGTCCCTAGTAAGCCTCTAGTTGACTAGCTCGTTGATCAACAGATAGTCATGGTTTCCTGACTATGGACATTGGATGTCATTGATAACGAGATCACATCATTAGGAGAATGATGTGATGGACAAGACCCAATCCTAAACATAGCATAAGATCGTATAGTTCGTTTGCTAGAGTTTTCCAATGTCAAGTATCTTTTCCTTAGACCATGAGATCGTGTAACTCCCGGATACCATAGGAGTGCTTTGGGTGTGCCAAACGTCACAACGTAACTGGGTGACTATAAAGGTATACTACGGGTATCTCCGAAAGTGTCTGTTGGGTTGACACGGATCAAGACTGGGATTTGTCACTCCGTATGACGGAGAGGTATCACTAGGCCCACTCGGTAATGCATCATCATAATGAGCTCAAAGTGACCAAGTGTCTGGTCACGGGATCATGCATTACGGTATGAGTAAAGTGACTTGCCGGTAACGAGATTGAACGAGGTATTGGGATACCGACGATCGAATCTCGGGCAAGTAACATACCGATTGACAAAGGGAATTGTATACGGGGTTGCTTGAATCCTCGACATCGTGGTTCATCCGATGAGATCATCGAGGAGCATGTGGGAGCCAACATGGGTATCCAGATCCCGCTGTTTGTTATTGACGGGAGAGCGATCTCGGTCATGTCTACATGTCTCCCGAACCCGTAGGGTCTACACACTTAAGGTTCGGTGACGCTAGGGTTGTAGGGATATGTATATGCAGTAACCCGAATGTTGTTCGGAGTCCCGGATGAGATCCCGGACGTCACGAGGAGTTCCGAAATGGTCCGGAGGTAAAGATTTATATATGGGAAGTCCTGTTTCGGCCATCGGGACGAGTTTCGGGGTCATCGGTATTGTACCGGGACCACCGGAAGGGTCCTGGGGGTCCACCGGGTGGGGCCACCTGTCCCGGGGGGCCACATGGGCTGTAGGGGGTGCGCCTTGGCCTACATGGGCCAAGGGCACCAGCCCCAAGAGGCCCATGCACCTAGGGTTTCAAGGAGGAAGAGTCCTAGGAGGGGAAGGCACCTCCTAGGTGCCTTGGGGAGGAGGGATTCCTCCCCTTGGCCGCACCACCCTAGGAGATTAGATCTCCTAGGGCCGGCGCCCCCCCCCTTGGCCCTCCTATATATAGTGGGGAGATGGAGGACTTCTTACCTTGATCTTTGGTGCCTCCCTCTCCCTCTCCAACACATCCTCCTCCTCCATAGTGCTTGGCGAAGCCCTGCCGGAGTACTACAGCTCCATCACCACCATGCCGTCGTGCTGCTGCTGGAGCCATCTTCCTCAACCTCTCCTTCCCCCTTGCTGGATCAAGAAGAAGGAGACGTCGCTGCTCCGTACGTGTGTTGAACGCGGAGGTGCCGTCCGTTCGGTGCTAGGATCTTCGGTGATTCGAATCACGTCGAGTACGACTCCCTCATCCCCGTTCTTTGAACGCTTCCGCTCGCGATCTACAAGGTACATAGATGCATCCAATCACTCGTTGCTAGATGAACTCATAGATGGATCTTGGTGAAACCGTAGGAAATTTTTTGTTTTCTGCAACGTTCCCCAACAGCCAACACAGCAGAGATTGCTCACCAGTTTTTTGCAAATGTGGAGGAAGATTCAGGACGCAGGCATCATTCTTTCCTCCGACGAGGACACGATCAGCTGGGTGGCCACCACAGGAGGAGCAACCTACTCGGCAAAGGCTGCTTACGATCTACAAATCAGTGACATCCCTCCTTCAGGTGAAAAAACTGCGATTTGGAGAGCTTGGGCGCCAGGTACGGTGAAGATCTTCGCTTGGCTGCTCCACCAAGACAAGCTTTGGTGCAACGATCGCCTGCAACGGCGAGGGTGGCCCAATGGTTATTTCTGCGTTTGCTGCAACAGAAATCTGGAAAGCTCAATCCACCTTTTCTAGGACTGCCCTTTTGCCTGAACGGTCTGGCAGGCAGTGTCGCGTAGATATGGTTGCGCTGTGCTCAATGAAGCGCGGGAAGCAGGTCACAGCTCTCTCAGGCATTGGGAAAGACTGACTGCTTCAACGCCTCAAAGTTGCAGAAAGAGGCTAAGGACGATGCTGCTGCTGATCACGTGGGAGCTTTGGAAAGAGAGGAACGCGTATGTGTTCAGAGGAAAAACGCCTCAGACGGAGGACGTTCTGCAAGCCATCAAGAACACGATGGAGCTCTGGCGGCTTGTAGGAGCTCGATGCATTGAGTCCCCGTTCGGGGAGGATGTAGTGAGATAAAACACCCTGGTCATGTAGCTGGCCTAGTTCTGGCCACTCTTAGCTCTCCTAATACCACGATCACTTGATCATTCATGTATCTCCTGCTGCTTTCTTCTAAATCAATGAAGCCGGTGACCCCGGATCTTTCAAAAAAAACGAAGCCACCACAGGCGTCTCTTTAGTTGACGAAAATGTCTCCTCCAACTGAATGAACATCGATGAAAAGTCTAAAATAATCCAGAAAAATAAATACATCTGGCTCTCTCTGTAAATCAACTACCCACTATACAACATGACCACTTGTTCGTGGGCATCCCAACGATATCTATTTTTGTACTTTGCTCAGAGAGTGATCAATAGTTTTTGCAATCATTAGATCAGTTTACCAAAATGATCAAGGAATGGAATTGACATCATGCAACATGTATGAAACATTCACAATGTGTTGCGATGCAGGAATGGGAGTAGCAATGGCATATCTTTTGGTAACATTTTTTTAATAAAGAAACATACTTCATGTATTGCATCCTCGAGAGACGACATCAACATGCATAGAGCGGTGTCCCTTCCCCACCTACCCCCACCCCAACCATCTATATTTGTACATAAACCTTTGCATCCTTCTAATTGTTAAACTTTGCCGTAGGTGCAACGCGGCTATTATTTTGTTTCATATGTTGCGATCGGTGGCCATGCATTATTCGATATGCATGGTTTCATGTTATCATTGGACTTTGTTTAGTTTATGGTTACTAATTGTTCAATTGTATTTTCTATGAATTTGTTACTGTTTGGTAGGAAAAATAAAATGAAAATCATGTGGCATAGTAAATACACCTGATTGTCTATATACACCAACTGCTCGGTATATGCCATTTTTTCAGGAGACCATACATGATGTCATTTCAAAAACTACAACGGTGATCAACCTTACACAAACAGTCCTTCAGAGGCCAACGTGCAGTTGGTCATGAACATAAATGGTAGAGCAGCATTTCTGACACTCTCTCAAATTTTCTTAGTTGGGATGTACAGTAATTTTTATTAATTCATACAAATCAGACGCCAGATTCTTTTAGCATGATAAATCAAATGTCCGAAATAACAAATTATGTTGTTGCAAGGATGACAATTTCCTTTAGCAAGCATCATAATATTTGTCATGTTCAGTTGTTTTGCCAGAAATATAAATGCTCGCTAAATGAAACTGCCATCCTCACCACAATATAATTTGCTATAAAAAAACGTTTGATTTATACTATGCCTAAAAACCAGACGTTTTTTTATTTATCATTTTTGATTAATTAATGGTAAATTTGCTTCAGGTAAGAAGTTACAAAGAAGCAACCACTGGCATAACAACACCAGCAAGATTCCCCTTCTCCGGTGACACAAAAACAATGCTCACTCTCCGGCCACCTCCTCAGCAATGGCACACACCACACTCCTCTACAGTGTCATCTCACTCTCGCTCTCCCTTGCAGCTTCAGCTCTTGCGCCACCGCCTGACACCACCCAACAAGCACCGACGACGGTGCGAGCCGGCTACTACTTCGCCGATGACGCCGATCTCTAGCCCCTCTCGGCCCTCGACGCCTCCCTCTACACCCACCTCTACTGCTCCTCTCTCTCCGTGCACCCCACGCGGCACACGCTCCAGCTCCCAGCCGACCTGGCCCAGGCGCGCCTCCTCGCCAGCTTCTCCCGGGAGCTCAAAGGGAGGAACCCGGTGCTCAGGACCCTGCTCTCCCTCGCCACCGCCGGCGCCGAAGATGCCGCAGCAGGCGCCGCCAGGGCATCTGGGGATCCCGCGTTCGCCGCCATGGCCGCGGACCCGACGTCGCGGGTCGCGTTCGTCGACGCGGCCGTTAGGGTGCCGCGGGAGAATGGCTTCGACGGGATCGACGTCGCGTGGCGGTTCCCGGCGTCGGCGGTGGAAATGGCCGACTTCGGGTTCCTTGTCGCCGAGTGGCGCGCCGCGGCGCCCAAGGGGTTCCTGCTCACGGCCACCGTCTACTTCTCTAACCACGTGTTCGGCGCGCCGTTCGCCGGCGTGGACTACCCGTCGGAGGCGGTCGCGGGGAGCCTCGACTGGATCAACGTGATGGCGTTCGGGCTCCGGCCGGCCGACGCGGCGGCCACTGTCACGGCCTTCGACGCGCCGCTGTACGACAGGGCGTCGCACTTCTCGGTGAGCTACGGCGTCGTCTCCTCGCTCGACGCGGGAGTCCCGGCGGGCAAGGTGGTCATGCGGCTCCCGCTCTACGGCCGGTCGTGGTTCCTGCGCAACAAGGCCAACAGCGGCCTTCGCCGCCCGGTGCGGCCTGCTCGGCTACTTCCTGTGGCCGGTGAACTACGACGACGCCAACCTCACGGTAACCAGGAGAGGTCAGTGAGTGTGACCTCGCTAGCTCCTTGGGTCATTTCTGCTAGTGTTCCATCGCCGTGTATTTACTCTCTGCTTGTTTCAGCATCTGAGGTCTGGGAGCAGAGCAAAATTTCGTCGGATTTGAGGAACGTCACGGGCGTCCGGCAGGGGAAAGCCCCATTTGAGCTGCCGCCGGCTCTCGGGTCGCCTTCGCCGGCGTCAGAGCCGGTGCCCGTGCCGACGTCAGCATCGTTCTCATGGCTGTGCCGGAAGAAGCTTGATGCGCACTTGCATTTGTCTGTACTAATTGTCCTCTTATATTAACTAATAACTGGTGCCTTCCCCGTCTCTCGTCTATTCACTCCAACATGATTAGGATCTCAGATGTAGCATGCCAGCAGTTTCAAATTTTCTACACGGTTTTATAGTTCAGAAAGTGAAGAGAGTGCGCATCAACAAGACAACAGTAGTGTAAATCACATTTCAGTTGTCATATATTGAGCTTAAATCACATTTCAGTTGTCATATTGAGTATAAACGAAATTGCTCTGTGGATGATGTACAACCTGAGGACAGTTGGATGAGAGTCATTCCAGCCGTCTACTGCACTTCGATCATATGAATGAAGTGTAGAGATCGTCCACAAAACATCGTGTGCATACCATAAACTAATCAAACTCCCTCTCCCTCCATCGGCGACACGTGTCGGTGATGCAGGCTGCTGTCGCTGGGTCTCGGTGGCGCAGTTCCTCGCTTGTGGCTGGCCGTCATGGATGGGGTTCCCGGTCGCCGTTGGATGCTGGATCCACAAGGTCCATCATGCTCCTGATCTGACCCGGTAGCTTCCTTGGGCATGGCCCTCCCCTCATTGGCGGCCCTTGCGGTTGCTTCTATGGGCACCCGACATCCCAGATCTAGGGTCCTCTCTGTGTGGGTACAAGGTGTAAACTTTGGGATGCAGTGGGCGATGGAGCTGTGTTGGTGTGGCAGCAGGGCGACCGACTGTATGCTTGCGATCCACCGCCATGTGGGTGGTGGGTGAAGGTGGATCCCCTCGATGGCCGGGAGCGGTGGCTCTGGTAGGTGGCACGACAGCATCACTCTCGCGGGTGCTCGTGGGTTGCCTCGATCGCTAGGGTGGCGAGGTGGATCACTTGGGAGGCGTCCATCATGCTGGTGTGGGCTTTGCTGCCACCACACTTGGTCCAGGAGTCGTCTACTCCTTTCCTCGGTCGACCATGACCGATGGACCTGGATGATGGGGGTCGTGTCCTTGGCAAAAGCTTTTCCTCACTATGTCATGTCGGCGATGTCGACACTCTTGTGTGTCGTTTCCCTCCTTGGAGGTGTCAACGTGGGTGAACTCCATCCATCATGGGCTCTGCGTGAAAACCATTGGTCCGGCACATTCCAGATCGGGGCTGTGAAGGCATTGTGATGTCATTTTCTTCTTGGAGGCTTTGTCTCATGAGCAATGTAAGTTAGACAAACTTACTTGAGCAATATCACAAGATATGGAAGTGTTATGACACAAGTTAGCAATTCACATTGATCACAAGATATATCAATAGTAGCAAGTATGAATTCCGGAATATAAAGTGAAGGCCTAATTAATCTCTACAAGGGAATAACCAACACAATAAAATGATGACAATAATATATAGTGAATGTAGGGTCAAGAGATAAAAATAAACCACAAATAAGGAGTTAGGGTTAGGAATAACCGAAGTCACAGAGACACGGATGTATTCACTTTCTTGTAGGGAAGCTTATCACCGTTGGAGGGATGTGTGTTACCACAAAGGCACACCAACACCACGAAGGCTAACCCTATTATCCTTGAGATATCACCACGAAGGCGATTCTCAACCACTAGAGGTAGACCTTAAGGCGGCCTCCAAACCTTCATAAACTTTTCGGGGAACAAATCACAAGTTGATTCCCCATCGGAGCATGCCTACCGCCTAGGAGTCTCCAACCTCCAAGAGTAATAAGATCAAGGGGGGTATGCTCAAGACTTTCTCAAATCACAAATTTCTTCGGTTTAAAAAGGGAGATGGAGGGGGTATGCTCAAGACTCTCTCAAGAATTCTCACTAATCTCCCTGGGATCTAAGATTCGAGGTAGGAGAAGGGAGAGGGGGATTTTCTTAGATGTCGGTCAAGATATTTGTGTTGCTCAACCCCTCCATGAAGTGCTAAAGGGGTATATATAGGCTAGAAGAAAAACTAGCCATTGGTCACGTTTCTTTGTGAGTGCCCGGATGTCCGGGAAGCAACCCGAATGATATGGGCAGGGACTTGGATGATGTGGCCAGGTCAACTACTGGTGATGCAAAGGAAATATAGCCGGATGAGAATGTCTCTTGTGTAAGTATTCAGGCAGTTTTTCCGGGCAACGACCGGACGATCCGAGGAGGAGCCCAGATGATCCGTCTTTGGAGAAAACCTACAGGTACCTCATGTTAACCTAGCCGGACATCCAGGACACTATCCGGACGATCCGAGCAAAGCCCACATGATCTGGGTAGCAATCCGGATGATCTTCCTGTTAACATGAGGATGGGCACTTTTGGTAGTAGGATTTTGGCTAAGGCATTTTTGGTATGATTTGAGTGGAATCGTGTGCAAAATATATTGACTTGAGCAAATCCATCATGGACTCCTTTGATCTCCTCTTAATAGTGTGGGGTCCCTATAACTCAAGAACATAAAAGAGCTACACTAGATAGCTCCTAGAAATCCAATCTTGAGCATATATTTCTTCGATGTTCGTCTATCCACACCACTAAAGCCAAAGGAACTAATACCTTTGACAAGAGCATTCCACTTGAGGTTGATGTTGAATTTTATGGTTGGCTCAAGTTGGAAACACAATCTTGAGCATGACACTTGGTGAAGACATCAAATAGCTCCCTCATAAACCATGTGGGAAGCATTGCCTTGCATTCCATCTTCACATGTCCATCATGTGATCATTAGCAGGCTTCAAGCATGTAATTCTTTGGGGCATCTATCTTGAACTTTCCCTTGTGCTACTCCCGTAGGAGTCGTTGGGTTTCCCCAAAGAGGAAGGGTGGTGTAGATAGTATCAAAGCTTTCCCCCAGTTAAGAACCAAGGTTTAATCGAACCATTAGGAGTCAACAAGCCGCCAAGATAAGTAGCACCTACACACAAACAAAATAAAATACTTGCACCCAACGTGGCAAGCGGGTTGTTAAGCCCCTTGTCTTGCTAGTTACAATGTTAAAAGCTAATAGATAAATAATAGTGGTAAGACAAGTAGTAAAGAGGCAAATAATAAGGTATTAATGGAGAATAGACCCTAGGGTCATAGGTTCACTAGTGGTAACTCTCTCGAAGGCAGGCAACGGGCATGGTAACAAATTGTAGTTAGGCAATTGACAAGAAAAATAATCTTTATGACTATGATCATTCATGGCATAATATCATATAAGCATTACGTCCGTGATAAGTAGACCGTTAATCCAAATGCATCTACTACTATTACTCCACCCCAAGACGTCTATCCAACATGCATCTCAAATTATTAAGTTTACGAGAAAAGGAGTAATTCAATAAGCAAGATGACATAATGTCGACAGAAAGAAATCTAGCAATAAGATCAAACCGATCGTTTTATCCTTAGTGGAAACAATATAATACGTGCCTTGGCCCCTTTTGTCACTGGGTTAGAGCATAGCAAGATTGAACCAACTACTAGGCACCACTCCCTCTGAAGAACTACTCATCAATCTTCACAGGAGAAGACAAACAGATCGGAAAGCATACATAGCTATTTAATTATACAACAATGAAACTGCAAAAGGTTCAATTGAATTCAATGAACAATATGATCATAAACTCACAATTTATCATGACCCAACAAATACACCAAAGAATTACATCGAAATGATCCCAATCAGACAAGGAAGAAGGGGAACATGGTATTGAAGATCCAAAGAGAGAGAGAGAGAGCACCATCTAGCTACTACTATGGACCCGTAGGTCTTGAAGGAACTACTCACACATGGTCATGGAGGTAGCAAGGTTGATGAAGAGGCCTCCGACAATGACTTCCTCCTTTGGCAGGGATCCGGTATAGGGCTCCAGATGGGATCTCTTCAGAACAGAGGCTTGCAACAAAGATACAATTCTTCTGGAGGTACGACGGATGGTTTCGATACTTATAGGGATTTATGGCAATGGAATTAGGTCAAGGCGATAACTGAGGGCCCCACATGAACAGCTGGCATGACCATCCTCTAGCTGCGTCATGTGTCCATGTGGCTAGCTGGTGGCCCCTCTCGACGTCTCCCGAAGCTTCCAATGTTTCTTGTTTCCCCAAAAAATCATTTTAAATCGGCAACGTATTTTGACCTCCGCAAATATTGATTTCGTGCGCACTAAAAACAAGCAGAAAACAAGAAATGACACTGGACACTAAATTAATAGGTTAGCCCATAAAAATAATCTAAAATGCTATAAAAAGTATATAAAATGATAACATAATAGCATTAAATAATCAAAAAATATAGATACATTTGAGAGGTATCAGTAAACCATGATCATGATCACTTGATGTCATCCTCTCATGGACACTTGGAATCTTTCTCTTGATGCAAGCCCATGAGAACGCATAGACATAGAAAACACGTAGTATGGGTTAGAACACAAGCCACAATTAACAAATGCTTACCATACCACAAGATCCCTTGTGGTACATGACTTGCGTTTATGAGTTCACCATTTAGAATTCCATCAAGCTTTATCTTGGTCAATGTCGGTGTTAAAACCGGTGGATCTCGGGTAGGGGGTCCCGAACTATGCGTCTAGGTCGGATGGTAACAGGAGGCAGGGGACACGATGTTTTACCCAGGTTCGGGCCCTCTTAATGGAGGTAAAACCTTACGTCCTGCTTGATTAATATTGATGATATGGGTAGTGCAAGAGTAGATCTACCACGAGATCAGAGAGGCTAAACCCTAGAAGCTAGCCTATGGTATGATTGTTGTTCGTCCTACGGACTAAAACTCTCCGGTTTATATAGACACCGGAGAGGGCTAGGGTTACACAGAGTCGGTTACAATGGTAGGAGATCTACATATCCGTATCGCCAAGCTTGCCTTCCACGCCAAGGAAAGTCCCTTCCGGACATGGGACGAAGTCTTCAATCTTGTATCTTCATAGTCTAGGAGTCCGGCCGAAGGTATAGTCCGGCTATCCGGACACCCCCTAATCCAGGACTCCCTCAGCAGCCCCCGAACCAGACTTCAATGACGACGAGTCCGGCGCGCAAATTGTCTTCGGCATTGCAAGGCGGGTTCTTCTCCAAATTCTGTGTACCTGTTGAATAGTGTCTGCTTTCTTGTAAATGTAGTGCTCCTTGGCTTCTACGCCCAATAATGGCCGTTTTCCACGTGTCAAACGAATACAAAAAGTCAAGATGTTTTTTATATTTACACCCCTAGCCGCGTGAATGAGCCGCCTATTTAAGGGGACGAGGATTTAGATCCAAACCACACCTTCTCCCTTCCGCGAGTATTCATCAGAGCGTATCCGACAGAGGTCCATTCTATCATGGCCGGCCATGGCCGGCCGCCACAGCTCCTCCTCTCGCCCTTCTAGCCCTCAGCCTGGAGATTGGAAGAGGTGCTCCATCCCGCACAGCGAGCTAGTGAAGCTCCAGACCAAGGGATTTCTCCCCCCGGCCTATATGGTCCCGGTTCGAGCCGGACTTGCCACCTATAATGGCGGAGAGCAAGCGGAGAGCGCCCCCAATCCCTCCAAAGGAGAGCGGGTATGCCTTGCCCCTTACTTAATAAGAGGGCTCGGATTTCCAATTCACCCGTTTCTCCGGGGGCTTCTGGAGTTCTATGGCCTCCAACTGCACAACCTCACGCATGCCTCCATATTGCATATCGCGGGCTTCATAGCCCTTTGCGAGCTGTTTTTGGGCTGCAAGGCTCATTTCGCGCTGTGGAAAAGGCTATTCTGCCTTGTGCCCCGCTCTAAGGAGGGTTCAATATATCAAGTGGGCGGAGCCGAAGTGTGGCGCATCCCCGGGACCGGATATCTATCCGAAACCCCAAAGAAGGCGCCCGAAGACTGGCCTTCGGAACGGTTTTATATAGAGGACGTCCCGCTGCCGGATCTTGTCCGGATTGGCCTCCCTGAGTTCGACAGTGCTCCCCTAAAGAAGCGCCTAAGCTGGCGTCCACGGAGCCCTCAGAGGGAAAGTGACAGGGACGTCATTTATCTGATGGCCCGGATAAGATTGTTAGCTCATTCCGGACTAACCATGATCGGGGTCATGGCCGCATGCATCATGCGAGGGGTGCAGCCGCTTCAGTATAGAGGCCGCCCCATGTGGGACTTCAATGGGGAGGACGACGCCACCCGCTACGGCCGTAAGGGGCCGGATACGGCTGCCGCTCTAATAAAGACCTTGTCCGCTTTATACAAGGGAGAAGAGGAGGAATTTCTCCGCGTCAACCCACGGGGTGGATTTTCTATGTACAATCCCCCAAGTTGGGTAAGTGGACACTTTTACTTGTCCATCCGTTTTATATTCCCATTGTTAAATTTTCAGTCTAACGACTTCAACGCAGGAACTGCACCAGGCTATTAAAGAAATAAACAGCCCTCCTCCACAACCCGAGGATCCGGGACGGTCCCTCGACCCGGCCTCTCAAGAGGATCCAGACTTATCTGTGGAGCTGATTGATGGAGTGTTTCATCAATTGAGCAAGGACAAGACCTTGGTGGCCATTACAGCCGATTATCCAGGGCTACTCCCAGCCTCGCAGGTAACTGAGACCGAAGTCCCAGCACTTTGAAAAGGGATCTGTCCTTGCGTGTTTTCGATTGCCGTATGACAACCATGTTTTGCAGGGGAGGTCCTTGAGACGGGAGGCCGAGCCTGCGGCGACTAGCCAACGAGGGGTGGCAAGGCCCCGCGAGCTGAAAAGAAGTGTGGTCCGTACTGAGGCACCGGCACAAAGGTATAGTGCGCCGCCTTATTCCCAGGTGTTATTCCTTCGAGGCATATTAACGCTCGTGCTCTCTTCAGGACGAAGAGACCTCCCCGGACTATATCCGGAGAGGCTGTCAATCGCGCCTCCACCAGCCAGGCTCCAAAGCCTGGTCCGGAAGCGGAGGCGAACACGAGGCGCGCACCAGACGCTCCTCTGATAGAGGATGCGGACATGCTGTCTGCCACCAATTCCGAGGTGGAGAGTGCCATGAACCACAGGTGTCGTCGGACAGTTCTTCGCGACGCTTGTTTCTCCCAAAAGGCATTGGATGCCTTCAATTCGGGAGACGCGTACCTCCGTGCCGCTCAAAATGGTCTAGCCAGAGCCACGGAGCAGTATGTGAAAGACATACGGGTAAGAAATTTTTCATAATTATATATATACTAGTAGCCCCCAAGACTTGAAACAGTTAGAATGACTGTTTTAAGGATCATTTGTTATGCAGGTTCTTACAGAAAAGAATACCCTACTGTCCCAGAAGCTGGAAGAGTGCAAAGCCCAACTTGAAGCCGCACTAGCCGCGGCAGGGGAGCCCAAGGAGACCCCCTCTGGTAATATACGCTTCGAAAGATAAGTATTTTGTGAAGTGCGGCGTGGGTGCAAATCTGACAAATGAAATTGCAGATGGCGCCGGATTAAATCCGGAAGTGCAGCAACTCCGACGCCAGCTAAAGGCTGGTGAGAGCGTGCTGACAAAGGTGAGGCGGGAGAAGAACGATCTCCAAGATGCCAACACCAAGCTGGGTGTTGAACTGAAGGACGTTCGTGCCCAGCTGTCGGACTCCGTGAAGGAGAATCGGCAGCTTCGACGCGGCATATGTAGTAAGTGCTTAAATGAACTTTGAAAAAAAAGAGTTCAGCGAGGAAATCGACTAACAGAGTAATGTCTATAGGTATGCTAACAGGTCATCCTGCAGAGGAAATGCCAAGTTCTACGGGTGACCTTCTTCCCGAGCTCTCACAACTACACGAGCGAGTTCGGTAGGTGATGCAAGGCGTCGCCCAGGCCTTGTGGCCATCCGTCTCCATGCCCGAAGGCCTTGGAGAGCTTGTAGAGAAGCTGAAGGGAGTGCGACGGCGCTTCCGATTGTGGAAGATGTTGGCCTGCCGTCAAGGCGCCAGGGAGGCCTGGGCCATGGTGAAGACGCGGTACACGAAGGCTGACCCAAACCACATGGCCGAGGTCGGACCCGTAGGGCCCGATGGGAAGGAGATCCCTGTGAGCTTAGTATACGGCCAAGTAGAGTTGGCCGCAAAGTATTCCCAACAGGACTGTAAACTAGACAGCTTGTTAGATGGTATTGAAGAGGAATACAATCAGTCAGATTGACTATGTAATTTTAATTGACATGTGTAATGCCTTCTAGCTGGATTGTAGATCGTTTGTCATGGCCGACCTTTTCGCTTCAACCTCGGGACCTGACGGTCCGTAGTGTGTCCGAATACCCTCGCAGTTATATAAGAACCGGGGTATGCATGGAGACCAGGCGTAGGGGTCATTAGTGCTTGAACAGACAAGTGCCCAACTAGTTATGTTATATTACATGGTTAGTAAGAAACATCTTCCAGGGAGAATAGTTCCGTTAGGGGTTCCTTTCCCTAGGAGGCATGCCCTAAAGTGCATGTCCGTTCTGTGAAAAGAGACGCAGGAAAAACATCTGGGGGTGTATAGATAAATAAGTGAAAGAAAAGATCATCTTTAGTTCACCGACCGAATATTCCCTTAAGATCGCTAGCTTTTGGCTTCACCCAGTCTGAGGTACACATCCGGCTGACCCGGCAGTAACAATCGCAGAGGTGCTCCCTTTACCACCTAGCCGAACAATTGGGAACGTAGGGGTAAGCACAGGAGCCAGGCAACCCATCTTGGCCAAAACTTAAGTCATATCGATGCATATAATGGTGAATAAAAGGTACATGCGGAAGTGTGACACATGTGTTGGGCATGAAGCCCGTATAAATAAGCTTCTGTTTAAAGAAGCCCCCAGGTTTAATGAGCGCAGATAGCGCGTCACTTTATGAGCCTTTGAAGGCTATAAGAGAAAGAGAGGAGAAGGAGAGAAATGTAAGACAGAAAGTATATAAAAAATGGACAGAGGAAGGAGATGAACACAGAGTCCGGCGCTAGGCATAGAATCTTCGGAGACGGGCTGCGTTCCATGGGTTCGGCTCGAGTCGGTTATCCGATGCATCTCGCAGGCGGTACGCTCCACCAGTCAGGACTTGGTCAATTATGAAGGGACCTTCCCACTTGGGCTTGAGTTTGTCCTTTTTCTTATCCGGCAGGCGTAGAACTAATTCGCCAACGTTGTAATTTTTGGCCTGTACTTCTCTGCTTTGGTATCCTTGAGCCTGCTCTTGATAGAATGCCGAACGGGCTTTTGCCACATCTCGCTCTTCCTCCAAGGCGTCCAAACTGTCCTGCCGATCAAGCTCGGTTTCTCTTTCTTCATACATGCGCACTCGAGGTGAGTCATGAATTATGTTGTAGGGCAAAACTGCCTCTGCGCCGTACACCATGAAGAATGGTGTGTATCCGGTGGTGCGATTCGGCGTGGTCCGTAGCCCCCAGAGTACGGAGTCAAGCTCCTCTACCCAGTGCGTATTAGATTCCTTAAGGGACCGCACTAATCTGGGTTTTTTATGCCGCTCTTGATAAGACCATTTGCACGTTCGACCTGGCCGTTGGTTTGTGGGTGATAGACGGAAGCATAATCGAGCTTGATGCCCATGTTTTTGCACCAGAGTTTTACCTCATCGGCCGTAAAGTTCGTGCCGTTATCAGTGATGATGCTGTGGGGGACGCTGTAACAGTGTACAATCCCGGATATAGAGTCTATCACCGGTCCGGATTCGGCCGTCTTAACAGGCTTGGCTTCTATCCATTTGGTGAACTTATCCACCATGACCAGTAAGTATTTTTTCTTGTGGGTTCCGCCTTTAAGTGGTCCAACCAAGTCAAGCCCCCAGACCGCGAAGGGCCAAGTGATGGGGATAGTTTGGAGGGCGGTGGGTGGCATATGGCTTTGGTTTGCAAAAAGCTGGCAACCGACGCATCGTTGGACTAAGTCCTGGGCGTCTACCTGGGCCGTCGGCCAATAAAAGCCTGTACGGAAGGCCTTGCTTACAAGGGACCGAGCTGCAGCGTGATGTCCGCCAAGTCCGGCATGAATTTCAGCCAGGAGGTTCCGCCCTTCCTCTTCGGAGATGCATCTTTGAAGGACTACGGTAGTGCTTTTCTTATAAAGCTCTCCCTCATGGACTTTATAGGCTTTAGATCGCCACACTATGCAGCGTGCCTCATTTTGGTCCTCAGGGAGTTCCTGCCTGGTAAGGTAGGCGAGGAATGGTTCTGTCCATGGGGCGATGACGGCCATTATTACGTGGGCTGAAGGTGTTATTTCATTGGCAGAGCCTCCAATTGTGTCAGAGTGTTCGGTGTCGGGCAGTGCGGTTGGGTCCGGGCTGTTATTGTCGAGTTCCCCTTCCCATACTACGGATGGCTTGAACAGCCTTTCCAGGAAGATGTTGGGGGGGGGGGACTACATCGCGTTTTGCGCCGATGCGTGCCAGGACATCTGCCGCCTGATTATTTTCCCGGGCTATATGGTGAAATTCGAGCCCTTCGAACCGAGCCGACAATTTTAGGACGGTGTTGCGATAAGCTGCCATTTTTGGATCTTTGGCATCAAAGTCTCCGTTTATTTGGGATATTGCGAGGTTTGAGTCCCCGCGCACCTCTAGGCGTTGAATGCCCATGGATACTGCCATCCGGAGACCATGTAAAAGGGCCTCATATTCGACTGCATTGTTGGAGTCTGTGTACATTATCTGGAGTACGTATTGAATTGTGTCTCCTATGGGGGACGTCAAAACGACGCCATCCCCTAGACCGTCCAACATTTTGGAGCCGTTGAAGTGCATGACCCAGTTTGAATATGTGCCGCACTCTTTAGGTAGTTCGGCCTCCGTCCATTCTGCGACGAAGTCGGCCAAAACTTGTGACTTGATAGCTCGGCGTGGCTTGTAAGTTATGTCAAACGGGAGGAGCTCAATGGCCCATTTTGCAATCCGGCCCGTCGCGGTTGTTTATAATATCGTTAAGTGGCACTTCCGAGGCTACTATTATTGAACACTCTTGAAAGTAGTGTCGCAGCTTCCGGGATGCCATAAATACCGCGTACGCAATCTTTTGATAATGCGGGTACCGTGACTTGCACGGAGTAAGGACAGTGGACACGTAATAGACCAGCTTTTGAAGGGGGAATTTGTGTCCGTCCGTTTCTCGTTCGACGACGAGCACTGCGCTTACAACCTGATGGGTTGCTGCAATGTATAATAGCATTGGTTCGCCAATGTTTGGCGCGGCCAGGACTGGGTTTGTTGCCAAGATGGCTTTTATTTCGTCGAGTCCGGCCGTGGCTGCATCCGTCCACTCGAAGTGTTCGGTGCACCGAAGGAGGCGGTAAAGGGGTAGTGCCTTTTCTCCTAGGCGGGAGATAAAGAGGCTTAGAGCCGCCACACATTCGGTTAATTTTTGTATTTGTTTGAGTTCCTTCGGGATATCCAATTGTGACAGAGCTCGGATCTTGGCTGGATTTGCTTGAATTCCTCTACCGGATACAATGAAGCCCAAGAGCTTTCCGGCTGGAACGCCGAAAACGCATTTTTCCGGGTTGAGCTTGATGTCGTATGTTCGGAGGTTATCGAATGTTAGCCTCAAGTCGTCTACTAGAGATTCGACATGTCTTGTTTTAACGACCACATCATCTACGTATGCCTCCACTATTTTGCCGATCTGGTTTGCCAGACATGTCTGAATCATGCGCTGATATGTTGCGCCGGCGTTTTTGAGCCCGAAGGGCATTGTGTTGAAGCAGAATGAGCCGTATGGTGTGATGAATGCCGTTGCGGCTTGGTCTGACTCTGCCATCTTTATTTGATGGTAGCCGGAGTATGCGTCGAGGAAACACAACGAATCGTGTCCTGCGGTAGCATCGATAATTTGATCGATGCGGGGGAGAGGGAAGGGATCCTTTGGGCAAGCCTTGTTAAGGTCTTTGAAATCAACGCACAAGCGCCAGGATTTGTCCTTCTTTGGTACCATCACCAGGTTTGCTAGCCAGTCCGGATGTTTTATGTCTTTGATGAATCCGGCCTCCAATAGTTTGGCTAGTTCCTCTCCCATGGCATGTCTCTTCGGTTCAGAAAAACACCGAAGAGCCTGTTTGACTGGCTTGAATCCTTTTAGGATATTTAAGCTGTGTTCGGCCAGCCTGCATGGGATTCCTGGCATGTCTGAAGGGTGCCAGGCGAAAATGTCCCAGTTCTCTCGTAGGAACTCTCGCAGTGCGGCATCTACATCAAGGTTTAACTGTGCCCTGATGGAAGCTGTTTTATTGGGGTCCGTTGGTTGGACCTGGAATTTGACTATTTCGTCCGCCGGTTTAAAGGAGGTGGACTTGGATCTTTTATCGAGTATCACATCGTCCCTATTTACCATGGAGCACAGCGCAGTCAGTTCCTCAGCCGCTAGGGCTTCGGATAGCGCCTCGAGGGCCAGTGCGGTTGTCTTGTTTTCGGTGTGGAGTGCTATGTCCGGATCACTAACGAGAGTGATGATTCCGTTAGGCCCGGGCATCTTGAGCTTCATGTACCCGTAATGGGGTATTGCTTGGAAGACTGTAAACGCTTCCCGCCCTAGCAGAGCGTGATATCCGCTACTGAACAGGGCCACCTGGAACGTGACCTCTTCGGACCTGTAATTATCCGGCATGCCGAACACCACATCTAGTGTGATTTTTCCTGTACAGCGTGCTTCCCGACTGGGGATTATTCCTCTAAAGGTTGTGTTGCTTCGCTCAATGCGGTTCCAGTCTATTTCCATTTTTTGAAGGGTTTCCTCATAAATGAGGTTCAATCTGCTGCCGCCATCCATGAGTACCTTGGTAAGACGAAAGCCGTCCACTATTGGACTGAGGACCAATGCGGCTGGTGCTCGGGCTGTTCAGAATTTAGGTTCATCACTGGCGTTAAAAGTAATAGCCGTGTCACTCCATGGGTTTATTGTTGCTACTTGGTAGACTTCGGCAAGGCCGCGGAGTGTTCTTTTTCGCATATTATTTGATGCGAAAGTCTCGAAGACTGTTAATACCGTACTGGTTTCTCTGGGGTGGCTTTCTGTGGCTTTTGGAATTAGAAGATCTTCGCCAATTTTTGCCACCTGCTGGAGTATCCAACATGCTCTGAGGCTGTGAGTTGGTGTGGCGCCCTCTGCACTGTGGATTTTACAGGGTCCATTAAGCCATCCTTCCAGTACGGTTCCGTGCCCTGTAGAGGGCTTTTGCTTTTTGGTATTAAACCCGGGTGTCTGGCGATGATGCACCCTTTTGTTTCGGACTGGGTTTGTATTCAGGGCCAGATTGTCCCAAGATTTTATTTCAGTTTTCCAGGCGCTTTCCATCGCACAGTACTTTCGTACTATGGACGCCAAGTCAGCGAAGCGTGTAATATCACGGCGACTTATGGCGTTGAGGATTCCCTTGTCCGTGCAATTATTGCAGAAGAATAAAATTGCGTCTTCCTCGCGGCAGTCCTTTATCCTGTTCATAACCAGGAGGAATCTGGCCCAGTAATGATGTACTGTTTCTTCGGGCTCTTGCCTAATTTGGGATAGATCGCTTATGTACGGGTGGTCGGGCGGAATCGAATCCGAAACCTCACCCAATTTGAGACCCAGGGGCCAAGGAGTTTCCGAACTCGGAAGTTTGGATTCTTGGATGTTGTCCAATGAATCTAGCCCGTCACCTGACTTTAAGTTCAGGTCTTGAGTGATGTCCTCCCCTCCGCGGGTATCCGACTTGGAGGGGTCAGGAATCCGGACATATCTAGTCCTTAAGATAGATGAAGGGTCGCCGCATTGTCCCTCAACCATGGCAACGTGATGGGTGACCTGGGGGGAGTTAATCTCTCTCAGATCTGGTTTAGACCCAATCTGGTCGTAATCCGTAGCGACTCCCAGGGCGGTGAAGCGATCCAAGAGCTCGTTTAGGGAAAAGAGCTCCATTGGATCTAGCTGCTCGGCGAATTCCGAGCTGACGTGAAGATTGCTTTCGATGACCCGAGAGGTCATCGTCGGCGCAGCAGCCGAACAGGCGGTCATAAGGAAACCGCCTAGCCGGAGAGTTTGGCCGACAACCAAAGCTCCCTTAGCAACGGTGCCGTCTTTAAAGACGGGATGAGGCATCCTTCCTGATGGCGACGGCACAGAGGAACTCTCAATGAAAGCACCAATGTCGGTGTCAAAACCGGCGGATCTCGGGTAGGGGGTCCCGAACTGTAGGTCGGATGGTAACAGGAGGCAGGGGACACGATGTTTTACCCAGGTTCGGGCCCTCTTAATGGAGGTAAAACCCTACGTCCTGCTTGATTAATATTGATGATATGGGTAGTACAAGAGTAGATCTACCACAAGATCAGAGAGGCTAAACCCTAGAAGCTAGCCTATGGTATGATTGTTGTTCGTCCTACGGACTAAAACTCTCTGGTTTATATAGACACCGGAGAGGGCTAGGGTTACACAGAGTCGGTTACAATGGTAGGAGATCTACATATCCGTATCGCCAAGCTTGCCTTCCACGCCAAGGAAAGTCCCTTCCAGACACGGGACGAAGTCTTCAATCTTGTATCTTCATAGTCCAGGAGTCCGGCCGAAGGTATAGTCCGGCTATCCGGACACCCCCTAATCCAGGACTCCCTCAGTCAACCTTTGTCTTTACTCCATGATCAAAGCCTGACGTCTAGAGTGCCATTTCTGTTGATAATGATAACATTCCCCAAAACAACCTCAAATGAAAGTGTGTTCAACACAACTTTTTTTCTCGTCGTCGAGGAGATCGATTTTGCTTTTTCAATCATCTCAATATGGGGTCATATGCATAGTCTACAGCCCCAATAGTCCTACCTAATAAAGAGAAGATAAGTTTTGCCTCACACCCGACACTGATTCTGATATATTCCCTGAGTTATTCGGACCCTAGGAATTCCTCGAATGGTAAAGAATTCAACACGAAAAGTCTTTGTCTCATTGAGCCGAACAGTTTCGTTAAAAATCATTTTAATCTAAGGTTGTATGTGGCCTCTGAGTTACAAATACTAAACTGCTATTGATGGCATTCATTTCAAATTCGTCCAATCTCCGAACTGAAATGACCATGGCTCAACTCATTATCCTAAGCATGACAATTATATATGGATGTCATTCTTGCTCCATAGGAATTGCCATTCATTATCAACTCTCAATGCATATGCTTGTGTTGATAGATTAAATCCTTCACCAAATGCCAATGAAACTTTCCTTCAAATGTATGTCTCAAATGCAAACATTAGTCCATAAGGATTAGCATTAATTACCGAACCATACACGGGGACTACATGCACTTTCACAAGGTCCCATTTTGTTGGTCGCTAGGTGATAACCCACAAGTATAGGGATCGCAACAGTTTTCAAGGGTAGAACATTCAATATAAATTTATTGATTTGACACAAGGGGAGTCAAAGAATATTCGTGAGTATTAGTAGTTGAGTTGTCATTTCAACCACACCTGAAAAACTTAATATCTGCGGCAAAGTATTTAGTAGCAAAGTAGTATGGAAGTAAGGTAACGGTGGTAACACTAGCAATAGCAAGGTTGTAGTGATTGTAATAGCAGCACGGAGAAAGTAACTTAGCAAAGATCAATATGTGAAAAGCTTGTAGGCATTGGATCAACGATGGATAATTGTGTTGGATAATATTTGTCAGTGTAATTGACCACGAGTATCCTGAAGACGGCAAGACGATATTTCAAGACATCGGGGCTAGCAAAGCCCCTTAGTCCGACTGCTCAAGCCGCCCAGGCGGCCCCCCTGTCCGACTGCCCGGACCGACTCGCCACCCGGCCTGCTCCCCGTCCGGCTGCTCCGGCCAGGCGGCTGCCGACTACGCCAACGGCCGGTTGCTTGGAGCCAACCGCATTCCCGACGCCGACAAGACGGCCATACCGCGGACGAGATGGCCGTACCTGAACACTGCACGCATCACGCCAGCCATCATGTATAGTGTCACATGTCTTTGGGCACTATTTATGAAGTGACCTAGCGGACAAGCTTGACATCCACCATGCCTTGCCCATGCCACCACTTAGCTTAGATAGTAAGCTAGCCACACTATAAAGCAAGCCATCAATCCATCCATCAGGGAGAACTCACACATGCATGCTATCTAGCAAGATAGCTAGCTAGCACACACACGCATCCATTCATCCATCCGCCCACGGATAGCTAGCCCGGCGATTGGGCACCTGCACACATGCTTGTGCTCACACACCCATGCATATACGAGGCCAGATGCCTGCGGCACTGACCTCAGATACAACTCCAGGAGCACTCTGTATCAGATATGCCACACATATTCAGACATGCAGGAGTAGGGGTATTATCTCTCCGGAGAGCCCCGAACCTAGGTATACCATCACGTAATACTCGCATACCCGTCCCTGGATATTCCGGCAGCAGTCTTGCCCTCACACTCAAGCCACCCTGTGGCATCTGTCGTCTCGCACCCCCCCGTGAGAATACCACGACAGTTGGCGCCCACCGCGGGGCAAGCTACTGCTAGTTTCGCAGTCCGTGCGGGACCATTTTTTGTCATCTCCCCCGTGGTGTCGCACCTTCTCTCCAATAGCGGTCGGGGGATCGACATCGACATGCCCCCAGAATGGCCGCGAGGGGTAGCGCGTCCTCGCCGTTCGGCCTCATACACCACCCATGCATAGTCCAGATGCAAGTCAGATACTAGTTGGATAGTCTGAACATTGGTCAGATGATATCCAGACAATGTTCAAATAGTGGCCATCCACCAGGCCCGGGCTCGTCCATGGCCACTCGGTCGTCGCCCTCGTCGTCTCTGCCTAGCCCGTGTAGCTCCGCTCGGGCATCGCACGTCACCGCACTCCAACCTCTCGGCTGCGCCCCGGCGGCTCCACGGCGACCTGCCCGAGCCCGTGGCCTTGCTTCCATGGCCACCTAGCGTCCTCGCGCCTCCCCTCCATAGCTCTCGGCCGCGGCACCGTCGAGTCATCGTCCCGGGACCCGTCGGCCGCGGTGCCCATCCCGCTCCCGCGGCTCCTCCCGCGGCCGCGCGGGCGTCCCCTTCGTCCCCACAGGCCTCTTGCTCCGGCCTCGCGCTCGTCTCCTGCGAACGACCCCAGCACCACGCCCGCGGCTCCCCGTCTCCGCGCGCCCGCCAGCTTTCGCCGCTGTCGACTACTCCCCCCCCCCCCCCCCCCCCCCCCCCCCCCGGTCGCCCTGCTCTGGGCCGGCTGCTGCCCTCCTTCCACCGGCTTCCGCCGCTGCTGACTGCTCGGCCGGCCCCCCGCGCTCGTCCTGCTCTGGGCCGGCCGCCTCCATCTACGCCCGCAGGCTCAGCCTCCGGTGCCGTCCGGCCCCTGCCCTGGCCGCTGCTCCGCCTACGAGCCTCGTCCCGGGCCGGCTGCTCCGCCTACGAGCCCCGTCCCGGGCCGGCTGCCCGCGCGCCTCCTATGTGCGTCGGCTGCCCTTCTCTCACTCCGACCATGCTGCCGCGTTGCTCGCTACGCCGGCTGCGCCTCCCCGCCGCCTCCCTGCGCTGGCTCGGCCATGCGCGTCCGCGTCTGACTCCGCCCGAGGCCGCCTGCGCCTCCGCGCGTCATGCCGGCTCCCATACCGCGCCTCTGGACGGCCGGGTCGTGCGCCTCCGCTGCCGGCTCCCGGGTCGGGCACCATGTCCGGCTGTGCCACGTGCGCCCCTGCCGGGTCCCGCTCCAACCGCGCGTTGTGGCTGGTGCCTGAATAAACGAAGCAGAGGCCGGCTGGGCTGCAAAGAAAGAAGAAAAGTCAAGGGCCGACTGAAGAAAAAAGAAAAAAAATCGTGCATCCGACTGCTCACGTGGAGTTGGACAGACAAGAAAAAAAAGAGATGGGATGCGAGCCGGCTGCCGGACAAAGAGAAGAAGAAAAAACATCAACTTCAACAAAGAAGACAAAGTAGTCGGCCCGTATCTCGGGGGGCTACACCCAGCAGGTGCGTTGACGCGCCCCCGCGAGGAAGAAGACAAAGTAGTCGCCGGGAGATCCGGCCCGACTGCTCAGCAGTCGGCCCGAATCTCGGGGGCTACACCCAGCGGGTGCGCTAACGCGCCCCCGCGAGGAAGAAGACAAAGTAGTTGCCAGAAGATCCGGCCCGACTGCTCAGCAGTCGGCCCGAATCTTTGGGGCTACACCCAGTGGGTGCTCTGGCGCGCCCCCACGGAAGATTGCAAGAAACAAAAAGAAGAGACAAGAGAAGAGTTTTGTCCGGCTGTCGGTAGCCGGTAGAAGAGAAAAAGACGAACAAGGGCGCTACAAGATGCCTCTACGCCTGGCCGGTCGAGCCTGGCCGGCCGGGACCCCCTTCGAGCACCCATAGGCTCAAAGGCTAAACCCAGCGGGTGCGCCGACGCGCTCAGCTAGCGTTGAGCCGCGCCGGCTGTCTTCGGCAAACTCCGCCATGCCTACATGAAAATCAATGTGAGCTCCTCACCCGCATATTTTTTCACCGTGAGAGCACGGATAAGCTCGAGCGATGCTCAGGGGGCTATCTACGCATTTTATTACAGTTGCATCACTGTTCGCCCCGGCGCCAGTCAGAGTTGGCCCAGGGGCTGGCCGCTTGGCCTGAGACGTTAGTTCCCGCAGACGGCTTAGTAGCGTGCGCGGTACGAAAGGCCTACTCACAGACCGCAGAGCGGCTCTCCGGCTAGCAAGAGTGAACACCGGAGGCTACCCATGCGAAAAACGTCCGGGAAGAAAAACGGTTCGGGCGACCCGACCATTTCCTTTACGAGTATCTGCTTGGTCGAATCCGCTCCTAGAGTCTGAGTACTATACACTCCACTTCGCGGCCCACTCTCAGCCACAAACCGTAGAGCGGCTGTCCGGCAAGCGAGAGCATAAGCCAAAGAGCGGAGGGAACACGAAAAAGATTAAGGGGGCTCGGACGAAACCGAGTCGACACCCTCCGCATAAAACTTGCAATACTAAAAGCAAACATTTGATATATCTGCGTGGACTAACTTTGTCTTTTGCATGATCATTTCTGTGGGGAAGACCCCCTCCTTGCTTGAAGGCTCAGAGGCTACACCCATCGGGTGCACTTGCGCGCCCCCGTCGGAAGCAAGCCGCGCCGGCTGCGGTCCACAGCCGGCCGTCATCGACATCTTCTACATCAACACCCGCTAAAAAACCTCCGCCCAACTTCTCCAAGTTGCCCGGATGCTCGGGGGCTACTGTCGGGGTAATTGACCATGGGTACCTGAAGACGGCAATACGTTACTTCAAGACATCGGGGCTAGCAAAGCCCCTCAGTCCGATTGCTCAGGCCGCCCAGGCGGCCCCCTGTCCGACTGCCCGGACCGACTCGCCACCCGGCCTGCTCCCTGTCTGGCTACTCCGGCCAGCCAGCTGCCGACTGCGCCAACGGCCGGCTGCCTGGAGTCAACCGCAGTCCCGACACCGACAAGAAGACCATACCACGGATGAGATGGCCGTACCAAACACTATGCACGCATCACCCCAGCCATCATGTATAGTGTCACTTGTTCCTGGGCACTATTTATGAAGTGACCCAGGGGACAAGCTTGACATCCACCATGCCTTGCCCATGCCACCACTTAGCTTAGATAGTAAGCTAGCCACACTATAAAGCAAGTCATCCATCCATCCATCAGGGAGGAGAACTCACACATGCATGCTAGCTAGCAAGATAGCTAGCTAGCACACACACGCATCCATTCATCCATCAGCCCACGGCTAGCCAGCCCGACGATTGGGCACCCGCACACATGCTTGTGCTCACACACCCATGCATATACGAGGCCAGATGCCTGCGACACTGACCTCAGATACAGCTCCAGGAGCACTCTGTACCAGATATGCCACATATATTCAGACATGTAGGAGTAGGGGTATTATCTCTTCGGAGAGCCCCAAACCTGGGTAAACCACCGCGTGATACTCGCATACCCGTCCCTGGCTATTCTGGCATCAGTCTTGCCCTCACACTCAAGCCACCCTGTGGCATCTGTCGTCTCACACCCCCCCCCCCCCCCCCCGTGAGAATACCACAACAATATTCATCATGAAGCAGTTATAACCAAGGGCAACACATAACTAGCTCCAATTTATCAATGTAATGTAGGCATGTATTCCATATATAGTCATACGTGCTTATGGATGCATGACATCTTTTGTCCTACCCTCCCATGGCAGCGGGGTCCATGAGCAAGATAAGGGATATTAAGGCCTCCTTTTAATAGAGAACCGGAGCAAACCATTAACACTTAGTGAATACATGAACTCCTCAAACTACAGTCATCACCGTGAAGAATCCCAATTATTGCAACCTTGGGGTATGCAGATCATAACTCGTAATAGCTGTCCACAACTTGCAAGATAGGATCAAGAACACACATATATTCGCGAAACATAATAGGTTCAGATCTGAAATCATGGCACTCGGGCCCTAGTGACAAACATTAAGCATAGCAAAGTCATAGAAACATCAATCTCAGAACATAGTGGATACTAGGGATCAAGCCCTAACAAAACTATTTCTATTACATGATAAATCTCATCCTACCCATCACCATCCAGCAAGCCTACGATGGAATTACTCACTCCCGATGGTGAGCATCATGGAATTGGTGATGGGGGTGATACATCTCCGACGTATCTACTTTTCCAAACACTTTTGCCCTTGTTTTGAACTCTAACTTGCATGATTTGAATGGAACTAACCCGGACTGACGCTGTTTTCAGCAGAATTGCCATGGTGTTATTTTTGTGCAGAAATAGAAGTTCTCGGAATGACCTGAAAATCAACGGAGATTATTTTTGGAATATATAAAAAATACTAGAAGAAAAATCCACGTCAGGGGGCCCACACCCTGTCCATGAGGATGGGGGCGCGCCCTACCCCATGGGAGCGCCCCCCTGCCTCGTGGGCCCCCTGACGCTCCACTGACCTCAACCTTGACTCCATATATTCACTTTCGGGGAGAAAAAAATTAGGGAGAAGGATTCATCGCGTTTTACGATATAGAGCCGCCGCCAAGCCCTAAACTCTCTAGGCAGGGCTGATTTGGAGTCCGTTCGGGGCTCCGGAGAGGGGAATCCGTCGCCATCGTCATCATCAACATTCCTCAATCACCAATTTCATGATGCTCACCGCCGTGCGTGAGTAATTCCATCGTAGGCTTGCTGGATGGTGATACGTCCATTTTGCATCATGCTTTTATATCGATATTTATTGCATTATGGGCTGTTATTACACATTATGCCACAATACTTATGCCTATTCTCTCTTATTTTACAAGATTTACATAAAAAGGGAGAATGCCGGCAGCTGGGATTCTGGGCTGGAAAAGGAGCAAATATTAGAGACCTATTCTGCACAGCTCCAAAAGTCCTGAAACTTCACGGAAGACGTTTTCAGAATATATAAAAAATATTAAGCGCAAGAAGTTCAGCAGGGGGGCCACACCCTACCCATGAGGGTGGGGCGCGCGCCCTACCCCCTAGGCGCGCCCTCCTACCTCGTGGGCCCCTGGTGGCCCTCCGATGGCCATCTTCTGCTATATGGAGTCTTTCGACGAGGAAAAAATCATAAGCCATCTCCTCGGACGAAACTCCGCCGCCACGAGGCGGAACCTTGGCAGATACAATTAGGGGTGGGCATAAAAACCGACTAGCCGAACACCGAACCGATACCGAAATCGAAAAAACCGAAATTTCGGTTTTTATCACTGCTATAGACAAATTCAGTTTTTGATTCTAAAAACCGAATTGAGTTCGGTCAGTTCGGTGTTTTCCTCGGTTAAACCAAAAGAAACCAAAATACGCTGACCCTCCTGGATTCCAGTTGAACGTACAGCGCATAGTCACGTCACGCTACGCACGACTCTGGACTCCTCACGTTGCCTATGTTAAATAGGCTCCCAAAAAAACTTCAAAAAAAATATTACAGTACTACTGACTAGGCCTCGCGTCGCCTAGGACCAAGCTAGCAGCCCACGTGGCCACTACATGGGCAAAGGGAGACGTGACCTTTTGTTGGCCTCCACGGTTGCATGCAAAGTCCAAAGCCCAACATACACATATTTTTATAGTCTATTGGTGAACCGTGGAGCAGCAGACTGCAGTGGAAGTCTGTTTTATTTAGTCCCACCTCGCCTGGCTGGAGAGAAGAGGACAAATAGCTCGGCTATAAGAAGGTGGGGCATGCACCCAGCCATGTAGTGGTCTTTCGGTTTAAACCGTTAACCGAACCGAATCTTTCGGTTAACCAAAAATTCGGTTTGCAGATTTATGCTACCATTTTCGGTTAGCATTTTTAACAACCGAATTTGCAAATAAACCGAATGGCACTAACCGAATTTTGGGTTTAAACCGAATGCCCAGGCCTAGATACAATCTAGGGCTGCGGTAGAGCTGTTCTGCCGGGGAAACATCCCTCTGGGAGGGGGAAATCATCGCCATCATCATCACCAACACTCCTCTCACCGGGAGAGGGCAATCTCCATCAACATCTTCACCAGAACCATGTCCTATCAAAACCCTAGTTCATCTCTTGTATCCAATTCTTGTCTCCAGGTCTGGGATTGGTAGTAGTAGGTTGCTAGTAGTGTTAATTACTCCTTGTAGTTGATGCTAGTTGGTTTATTTGGTGGAAGATCATATGTTCAGATCATATATGCATATTAATACCCCTCTGATTATGAACATGATTATGCTTTGTGAGTAGTTACGTTTGTTCATGAGGACATGGGAGAAGTCTTGCTATTAGTAGTCATGTGAATTTATTATTCGTTCGATATTTTGATGGGATGTATGTTGTTTCTCCTCTAGTGGTGTTATGTGAACGTCGACTACATAACACTTCACCATTATTTGGTCCTAGAGGAAGGCATTGGGAAGTAATAAGCAGATGATGGGTTGCTAGAGTGACAGAAGCTTAAACCCTAGTTTATGCGTTGCTTCGTAAGGGGCTGATTTGGATCCATATGTTTCATGCTATGGTTAGGTTTACCTTAATACTTTTGTTGTAGTTGCGGATGCATGCAATAGAGGTTAATCATAAGTGGGATGCTTGTCCAAGTAAGGACAGTACCCAAGCACCGGTCCACCCACATACCAAATTATCAAAGTACCGAACGCGAATCATATGAACGTGATGAAAACTAGCTTGACGATATTCCCATGTGTCCTCGGGAGTGCTTTTCTCTATATAAGAGTTTGTCCAGGCTTGTCCTTTGCTACAAAAGGGATTGGGCCACCTTGCTGCATTTTATTTACTTTTGTTACTTGTTGCTCGTTACAAATTATCCTATCACAAAACTATCTGTTACCACTTATTTCAGTACTTACAGAGAATACCTTGCTGAAAACCGCTTATAATTTCCTTCTGCTCCTCGTTGGGTTCGACACTCTTACTTATTGAAAGGACTACGATAGATCCCCTATACTTGTGGGTCATCAAGACTCTTTTCTGGTGCCGTTGCCGGGGAGTGAAGCGCCTTTGGTAGGTGGAATTTGGTAAGGAAAATTTATATAGTGTGCTGAAATTTACTGTCACTTGTTACTATGGAAAGTAATCCTCTGAGGGGCTTGTTCGGGGTATCTTCACCCCGACTAGTAGAGCAAAGAGTTTCTCCTCAACCTACTGAACTTACTGAAAATGAAAATGTCTGCTTTGAAATCCCTTCGGGTATGATATAAAGACTGCTAGCTAATCCTTTTGCAGGAGACTGAACAACGCATCCTGATGAGCACCTAATATATGTGGATGAAGTTTGTGGATTATTTAAGCTTGCAGGTGTACCCGGAGATGTTATTAAGAAGAAGGTCTTCCCTTTATCTTTGAAGGAAGATGCATTGACATGGTATAGGCTATGTGATGATACGGGGTCATGGAACTACAAACGATTGAAATTGGAATTTCATCAGAAGTTTTATCCTATGCATCTTGTTCATCATGATTGCAATTATATATATAATTTTTGGCCTCGCGAAGGAGAAAGCATCGCTCAATCTTGGGGGAGGCTTAAATCAATGTTATATTCATGCCCCAATCATGAGCTCTCAAGAGAGATGATTATTCAAATTATGCTCGGCTTTCTGATAACAATCGCACCATGCTCGATACTTCTTGTTCTGGCTCTTTTATGACGAAGACTATTGAATTCAAATGGGATTTATTGGAAAGAATTAAACACAACTCTGAAGATTGGGACCTCGAGAAGGTAAGGAGTTAGGTATGACACCTAAGTTTGATTGTGTTAAATCTTTCATGGATACCGATGTTTTCCATAAATTTAGCACTAAATATGGACTTGACTCTGAGATAGTAGCTTCTTTCTGTGAATCTTTTGCTACTTATGTTGATCTCCCCAAGGAGAAGTGGTTTAAATATCATCCTCCCATAGAAGTAAAAGTAGCTGCACCTATTAAAGTTGAAGAAAAGACTATCACATATAATGATCCTATTGTTCCTACTTCTTATGCTGAGAAACCACCTTTCCCTGTGAGGATAAAGTATCATGCTAAAGCTTCCACTGTGGTTCGTAAAAGCAATATTAGAACATATACACCTCCTGAGCAAGTTAAAGTTGAACCTAATATTGCTATTTTTAAAGATCTCTTGGCTGATAATATTGATGGGCATGTTATTTATTTCTGTGATGAAACTGCTAGAATTGCTAAACCTTGTCCTAAAGATAAACCTAGACCAGTGGTAGGCATGCCTGTTATTTCTATTAAAATAGGAGATCATTGTTATCATGGCTTATGTGATATGGTGCCAGTGCTAGTGCAATACCTATTGACCTATATAGAGAAATTATGCATGATATTGCACCAGTTGAGTTAGAAGATATTGATGTCACAATTAAACTTGCCAATATAGATACTATTTCACCAATGGGAATTGTTAGAGATGCTGAAGTCTTGTGTGGGAAAACTAAATATCCTGCTGATTTTCTTGTTCTTGGTTCCCCACAAGATGGCTTTTGTCCCATTATATTTGGTAGACCCTTCTTAAACATTGTTAATGCTAAGATAGATTGCAAAAAGGATGTTGTTACTATCAGGTTAGATGATATGTCTCATGAATTTAATTTCTCTAAATTTAGTAGACAACACCGTGAAGAAGAATTACCTAGTAAGGATGAAATTATTGGTCTTGCTTCTATTGTCGTACCTCCTAGTGATCCTTTAGAACAATATTTGCTAGACCATGAAAATGATATGTTTATGAATGAAAGAAGGGAAATAGATGAAGTATTCTTTAAACATGAACCTACTTTGAAACACAATTTGCCTGTTGAAATCCTAGGGATCCTCCTCCACCCAAGGGTGATCCCATGTTTGAGCTTAAACCGTTGCCTGATACTCTTAAATATGCTTATCTTGATGAGAAAAAGATATATCCTGTTATTATTAGTGCTAATCTTTCAGAGCATGAGGAAGAGAGATTATTGAAAACTCTGAAGAAGCACCATGCTGCTATTGGGTATACCTTTGATGATCCTAAGGGCATTAGTCTCACTCTATGTCAACATAAAATAAATTTGGAAGAACATGCTAAACCAGTTCGTGATCATCAGCGACGGCTGAATCCTAAAATGAAAGAAGTGGTAAGAAAGGAAATACTAAAGCTCCTTGAGGCAGGTATAATCTATCTCGTTGTTGATAGTCAGTGGGTAAGTCCTGTCCATTGTGTCCCTAATAATGGAGGTATTACTGTCGTTCCTAATGATAAAGATGAATTGATTCCTCAAAGAATTATTACAGGTTATAGGATGGTAATTGATTTCCGCAAATTAAATAAGGCCACTAAAAAGGATCATTACCCCTCACCTTTTATCGATCAAATTCTAGAAAGATTATCCAAACATACACATTTTTGCTTTCTAGATGGTTATTCTGGTTTCTCTCAAATACCTGTGTCAGCCAAGGATCAATCAAATACTACTTTTACTTGCCCTTTTGGTACTTTTGCTTATAGACGTATGCCTTTTGGTTTATGTAATGCACCTGCTACCTTTCAAAGATGCATGATGGCTATATTCTCTGACTTTTGTGAAAAGATTTGTGAGGTTTTCATGGACGATTTCTCCGTCTATGGATCTTCTTTTGATGATTGCTTGAGCAACCTTCATCGAGTTTTGCAGAGATGTGAAGAAACTAATCTTGTCTTGAATTGGGAAAAGTGCCACTTTATGGTTAATGAAGGTATTGTCTTGGGGCATAAAGTTTCTGAAAGAGGTATTGAAGTTGATAAAGCCAAGGTTGATGCTATTGAAAAGATGCCATGCCCCAAGGACATCAAAGGTATAAGAAGTTTCCTTGGTCACACTGGATTTTATAGGAGGTTCATTAAGGACTTCTCAAAAATTTCTCGGCCTCTGACTAATTTATTACAAAAAGATATACCATTTGTCTTTGATGATGATGATTGTGTAGAAGCATTTGAAATACTTAAAAAGCATTGATCTCTGCACCTATTGTTCAGCCACCTGATTGGAATTTACCCTTTGAAATTATGTGTGATGCTAGTGATTATGCTACAGGTGTTGTTCTAGGGCAAAGAGTTGATAAGAAATTAAACGTTATTCAATATTCTAATAAAACCCTAGACAATGCTCAAAGAAATTATGCTACTACTGAAAAAGAATTCTTAGCAGTTGTATTTGCTTGTGATATGTTCAGACCTTATATTGTTGATTCTAAAGTAACTATTCACACCGATCATGCTGCTATTAAATATCTTATGGAAAAGAAAGATGCTAAACCTAGACTAATTAGATGAGTTCTCTTGCTACAAGAATTTGATTTACATATTGTTGATAGAAAGGGAGCTGAGAACCCCGTTGCAGACAACTTGTCTAGTTTAGAAAATGTGCTTGATGACCCACTACCTATTGATGATAGCTTTCCTGATGAGCAATTAAATTTCATAAATGCTTCTCATACTGCTCCATGGTATGCTGATTATGATAATTACATTATTGCCAAATTCATACCACCTAGTTTCACATACCAGCAAAAGAAAAAGTTCTTCTATGATTTGAGACATTACTTTTGGGATGACCCACATCTTTATAAAGAAGTAGTAGATGGTGTTATTAGACGTTGTGTACCTAAGCATGGACAGGAACAGATCCTACGCAAGTGTCACTCCGAAGGTTATGGAGGACACCATGCTGGAGATAGAACTGCACATAAGGTATTGCAATCTAGTTTTTATTGGCCTACTCTCTTCAAAGATGCCCGTAAGTTTGTCTTATCTTGTGATGAATGTCAAAGAATTGGTAATATTAGTAGACGTCAAGAAATGCCTATGAACTATTCACTCGTTATTAAATCATTTGATGTTTGGGGCTTTGACTATATGGGACCTTTTCCTGCCTCTAATTGTTATACACATATTTTAATTGCAGTTGATTATGTTACTAAGTGGGTAGAAGCTATCCCAACTAGTAGTGCTGATCATAACACTTCTATTAAAATGCTTAAAAGAAGTTATTTTTCCAAGATTTGGAGTCCCTAGATATTTAATGACTGATGGTGGTTCACATTTTATTCATGGTGCTTTCCGTAAAATGCTTGCTAAGTATGATGTTAATCATAGAATTGCATCTCCTTGTCACCCTCAGTCTAGTGGTCAAGTAGAATTGAGTAATAGGGAGCTCAAATTAATTTTGCAAAAGACTCTCAATAGGTCTAGAAAGAATTGGTCCAAGAAGCTTGATGATGCATTATGGGCCTATAGAACTGCATATAAAAATCCTATGGGTATGTCTCCGTATAAAATGGTTTATGGAAAAGCATGTCACTTACCTCTCGAACTAGAACACAAGGCATATTGGGCTATTAAAGAGCTCAATTATGATTTTAAACTTGCCGGTGAGAAGAGGTTATTTGATATTAGCTCACTCGATGAATGGAGAACCCAAGCCTACGAAAATGCCAAGTTGTTTAAAGAAAAAGTTAAAAGATGGCATGATAAGAGGATACAAAAGCGTGAGTTTAATGTAGGTGATTATGTATTGCTATACAACTCTCGTTTAAGTTTTTTTTGCAGGAAAACTTCTCTCTAAATGGGAAGGTCCTTACGTTATCGAGGAGGTCTATCATTCCGGTGCCATAAAAATCAACAACTTCGAAGGCACAAATCCGAAGGTGGTGAACTACCAAAGAATCAAACATTATATCTCAGGTAATCCCATAAATGTTGAAACCAATGTTATTGAAACCTTAACCCTGGAGGAATACATAAGGGACACTTTCCGGAATGTTTCAGACTCCAAAAAGGAATAGGTATGTGGTACGATAAGTAAACCGACTCCAAAACAGTTTTTAAGGCAATATTTCTCCGTTTTGGAATATTTAGAAAAATATAAAAATAAGAAGCAGCCCGGGAAGGACACGAGGGCTCCACGAGGGTGGAGGGCGCGCCCTACCCTCCTGGGCGCGCCCCCTACCTCGTGGGCACCTCGTGCGCTCTCCGGACTCCATTTTCTTGCACAATACGTATTTTGGTCGGTAAAAATTCATTATATAATCTCCCGGGGGTTTTGACTCCCGTATCACGCAATTATCCTCTGTTTGTGTTTCGAGCTATTGCTACTGCAGATTAGAGCAAGATGTCTTCGCAAGAGTCAGTCGGGGAGAGCCGGGTGTCTCATCCGGCACCGAGATCAATGACAAACAACAATGTTGACCTATTTGGGCCAGCAACGGAGGAAGAGATGGAGGATGATTTGAAGAGGATAGATGCCATGGAAGAGGATCAAGAAGTCACTTCCCGCTTTCGAGTTGGATTCACAATGGGAGAACTGCAGAGCTCGGCTATTCCAAACTCGGTTATCCCTTCCAATGTTAGATTTCTTTCTTATGAGAATATGAAAAAGAGTGTCACTGGTTCTCCCGCAGCTATGCAGCACCCTAGGGTGCAGGGAGCTTTGGCTGTTACAGGAAAACTCCGAAAGGAAATAATGGACCTCAATCAGCAAGTCAATAAGCTCGAGGAGGAGAATCGTATCCATCATCGCCAAGAATATCACATCACCATCCCCGAAAAGAGAGACATGATCACATGGGTATGGGCACTCCCCTTAGCAACTGCCAAGCTTGGGGGAGTGCCCCGGTATCGTATCACCATCACTTTTATCTTTACCTTTTTCTTAGTTCGATCCTTTTGGTAATGTCTTGATCTAGTAGAATAAAGTTTATGGCATGATCTAGTTTTGAGTTTTGCTTTATGATCCCTCTATGTAATCGAGTCCGTGAGCTATATATAATAAAGATTAGTGTTGAGTAAAGGGCTTGATTATTTTTCCATGATCCTAAGTGAATAGAAGAAAAGAGAAATAAATAAAAAGGAAACAAAGAGATCATATGGATCTTATGGAGAGTAATGAGCTCACATAGAAAAAGTATGATGAATAAAAGTTGTTGAGAGTTGACAAACATAGTTTTGGTCATCGTTGCAATTAATAGGAAGTAATAAAGAAAGAGAGGTCTTCACATATAAATATACTATCTTGGACATCTTTTATGATTGTGAGCACTCATTAAAATATGACATGCTAAAGAGTTGACGTTGGACAAGGAAGACAACGTAATGGGTTATGTTTTCTTACATCTGAGATAAATTATATTGTCATGGATAATCCAACATGGTTGAGCTTGCCTTTCCCCCTCATGCTAGCCAAATTCATCGCACCAAGTAGAGATACTACTTGTGCTTCCAAATACCCTTAAACTAGTTTTGCCATGAGAGTCCACCATACCTACCTATGGATTGAGTAAGATCCTCCAAGTAAGTTATCATTGGTGCAAGCAATAAAAATTGCTCTCTAAATATGTATGACTTATTAGTGTGGGAGAAAATAAACTTTATACGATCGTGTGATATGGAAAAAATAAAAGCGACAGACTGCATAATAAAGGTCCATATAACAAGTGGCAATATAAAGTGATGTTCTTTCGCATTAAGATTTTGTGCATCCAACCATAAAAGCACATGACAACCTCTGCTTCCCTCTGCGAAGGGCCTATCTTTTACTTTTATCTCCTACCTTGCATAAGAGCCATGGTGATCTTCACCCTTCCTTTTTACATTTTATCCTTTGGCAAGCACAGTATGTTGGAAAGATCCTGGTATATGTGGCTAATTGGATGTGAGTTTTCATGAACTATTATTGTTGACATTACCAGAGGTAAAACGTTGGGAGGAAAAACTATAAGCCCCTATCTTTCTCTATGTCCGATTAGAACTCCGTACCCATAAGTATTGCGTGCGTGTCAGCAATTGTGAAAGACTATATGATAGTTGAGTATGTGGACTTGCTGAAAAGCTCTTATATATTGACTCTTTCCTATGTTATGATAAATTGCAATTGCTCCAATGACTGAGATTATAGTTTGTTAGTTTTCAATGAAGTTTACGATTCATACTTGAAATTGTGATTGAATTATTACTCTAGCATAAGAAATCATATGACAAGAATTATGCAAGTTGTTGTTCTAAGAATGATCATGATGCCCTCATGTCCGTATTTTACTTTTATCAACACCTCTATCTCCAAACATGTGGACATATTTTTCGATTTTGGCTTTCGCTTGAGGACAAGCGAGGTCTAAGCTTGGGGGATTTGATACGTCCATTTTGCATCATGTTTTTATATCGATATTTATTGCATTATGGGCTGTTATTACACATTATGTCACAATACTTATGCCTATTCTCTCTTATTTTACAAGATTTACATAAAGAGGGAGAATGCCGGCAGCTAGGATTCTGGGCTGGAAAAGGAGCAAATATTAGAGCCCTATTCTGCACAGCTCCAAAAGCCCTGAAACTTCACGGAAGACGTTTTCAGAATATATAAAAAATACTGAGTGCAAGAAGTTCACCAGGGGGGCCACACCCTGCCCACGAGGGTGGGGGCGTGCCCTACCCCCCTAGGCGCGCCCCCTACCTCGTGGGCCCCATGGTGGCCCTCCGATGGCCATCTTATGCTACACGGAGTCTTTCGATGAGGAAAAAAATCATAAGCCATCTCCTCGGACGAAACTCCGCCGCCACAAGGCAGAACCTTGGCGGATCCAATCTAGGGCTCCGGCAGAGCTGTTCTGCCAGGGAAACTTCCCTCCGGGAGGGGGAAATCATCGCCATCGTCATCACCAACACTCCTCTCGTCGGGAGAGGGCAATCTCCATCAACATCTTCACCAGCACCATCTCCTCTCAAAACCCTAGTTCATCTCTTGTATCCAATTCTTGTCTCCAAGTCCGGGATTGGTACTAGTAGGTTGCTATTAGTGTTAATTACTCCTTGTAGTTGATGCTAGTTGGTTTATTTGGTGGAAGATCATATGTTCAGATCCTATATGCATATTAATACCCCTCTGATTATGAACATGATTATGCTTTGTGAGTAGTTACGTTTGTTCCTGAGGACATCTTGCTATTAGTAGTCCTGTGAATTTGGTATTCGTTCGATATTTTGATGAGATGTATGTTGTCTCTCCTCTAGTGATGTTATGTGAACGTCGACTACATAACACTTCACCATTATTTGGGCCTAGAGGAAGGCATTTGGAAGTAATAAGTAGATGATGGGTTGCTAGAGTGATAGAAGCTTAAACCCTAGTTTATGTGTTGCTTCGTAAGGGGCTGATTTGGATCCATATGTTTCATGCTATGGTTAGGTTTACCTTAATACTTTTGTTATAGTTGCGGATGCTTGCAATGGAGGTTAATCATAAGTGGGATGCTTGTCCAAGTAAGGATAGTACCCAAGCACTGGTCCACCCACATACCAAATTATCAAAGTACCGAACGCGAATCATATGAACGTGATGAAAACTAGCTTGACGATATTCCCATGTGTCCTCGGGAGCGCTTTTCTCTATATAAGATTTTGTCCAGGCTTGTCCTTTGCTACAAAAGGGATTGGGCCACCTTGCTGCACTTTATTTACTTTTGTTAGTTGCTGCTCGTTACAAATTATCCTATCACAAAACTATCTGTTACCACTTATTTCAGTACTTGCATAGAATACCTTGCTGAAAACCGCTTGTCATTTCCTTCCGCTCCTCGTTGGGTTCGACACTCTTAGTTATCGAAAGGACTATGATATATCCCCTATACTTGTGGGTCATCAGATGGTGATGGGTTGGATGAGATTTATCATGTAATCGAGTTAGTTTTGTTAGGGTTTGATCCCTAGTATCAACTATGTTCTGAGATTGATGTTGCTGTGACTTTGCTATGCATAATGGTTGTCACTAGGGCCCGAGTGCCATGATTTCAGATATGAACCTATTATGTTTTCATCAATATATGAGAGTTCTTGATCCTATCTTGCAAGTCTATAGTCACCTATTATGTGTTATGATCCGTTAACCCCGAAGTGACAATAATCGGGATACTTACCAGTGATGACCGTAGTTTGAGGAGTTCATGTATTCACTATGTGTTAATGCTTTGGTCCGGTACTCTATTAAAAGGAGGCCTTAATATCCCTTAGTTTCCAATAGGACCCCGCTACCACGGGAGGGTAAGACAAAAGATGTCATGCAAGTTCTTTTCCATAAGCACGCATGACTATATTCAGAATACATGCCTACATTACATTGATGAACTGGGGCTAGTTCTGTGTCACCCTAGGTTATGGCTATTACATGATCGATCGCATCCGGCATAATTCTCCATCACCGATCCAATGCCAACGAGCTTTTCATATATTGTTCTTTGCTTATTTGCTTTTCCGCTGCTACTGTTACAATCACTACAAAACCCAAAAATATTACTTTTGCTACCGTTACCTTTTGCCACCGTTACCACTACTATCATATTACTTTGCTACTAAACACTTTGCTACAGATATTAAGTTTACTGGTGTAGTTGAATTGACAACTCAACTGCTAATACTTGATAATATTCTTTGGCTCCTGTTGTGTCGAATCAATAAATTTGGGTTGAATACTCTACCCTCGAAAACTATTGCGATCCCCTATACTTGTGGGTTATCAGGGGGAAGGCTAATCATGACGATGGACGATGGATTCCCCTCTCCCGAGCCCTGAACGGACTCCAGACCAGCCCTCCCAATGAAGAACAGGAGGCGGCGCCAGCTCCGTATCGTAAAATGCGATGAATCCTTCTCTTTGAGTTTTTTCTCCGCGAATAGGAATATATGGAGTTAGAGTTAGGGTTGCCGGAGCTCCAGGGAGCCCACAATCTTGCAGGGCGCGCCCAGGGGGGTAGGCGTGCCCCCAGGGCTTGTGCCTCCTAGGTGCCCCCCTCTAGTATCTTTTTCTGCCAGTATTTTTTATTTATTCCACAAAAATTCTCCATAAATTTTTAGGTCAATCTGAGAACTTTGATTTCTGCACAAAAATAACACCATGGCAATTCTACTAAAAACAATGTCAGTTTGGGTTAGTTTCATTCAAATCATGCAAATTAGAGTCCAAAACAAGGGCAAAAGAGTTTGGAAAAGTAGATAAGATGGAGACGTATCAACTCCCCCAATCTTAACCCATTGCTTGTCCTCAAGCAATTCAGTTGACAAACTGAAAGTGAAAAAGAAAAACTTTTACAAACTCCGTTTGATCTTGTTGTTTCAAATATGTCTAACCAATGTTCGGGTTTTCAGCAAAGATTATGAACTAACCATATTCACAATAACACTTAGGTCTCACATTTACTCATGGCAATGACATAACCAACTAGCGAGCAATAATAAGATATCTCAGATGACAACACTTTTTGAAAACAATCATGATACAATATGATGTGATTGTATCTCGCTAGCCCTTTCTGAGTCCGCAAAACATAAATGCAGAGCACCTATGAAGTTCAAGCACCGACTAGACATTGTAATTCATGGAAAAATAGATCTAGTCATAGTCATACTCAACATCAACTAAAAACAAAGCATATAAATGATAAGAGTGCTCTCCAGCTGGTGCTTTTAATGAGAAGATGATGAATCAACAATAAAAGTAAATAGATAGGGCCTTCGCAGAGGGAAGCGGGTATTTGCATAGGTGCCAGAGCTCAAAGCTTTTAAAATAGAGATGAATATAATTTTGAGAGGTATGCTTTCATTGTCAACATAACAACCAAGAGTTCTCACTATCTTCCATGCTAGACACATTATAGGCAGTTCCCAAATAGAATGGTAAAGTTCTTACTCCCCCTCCACCAACACACACACTCCACGGCTAGCCGAATCCACGGGTGCCGTCCATACCAACAATAATCCAGGGGAGTTTTGTTTCATTATTATATTTTGATTTTGATTATAGGACTGGGCATCCTGATTACCAGCTACTTTCTTGTGAATGACAAGTGAATAAACACTCATCGTGAGAATAACCCACCTAGCATGGAAGATACTGACAGCCCCAAGTCGCTACATGAGCTATTCGGGCATACAAAACAGATTATTATTTGAAGGTTTAGAGTTTGGCATATGCAAATTTACTTGGAACGACAGGTAAATACCGCATATAGGTAGGTATGGTGGACTCATATGGAACAAATTTGGGTTTAAGGAAGTGGATGCACAAGCAGTATTCCCTCTTAGTACAAGTGAAGGCTAGCAAATAGATTGAGAAGCGACCAACTAGACAGCGACAACGGTCATAAACATGCATTGAGGTTAGTCAACATTGAATACAAGCTTGAGTAGGATATAAATCAGCATGAACATAAATATCATGGAGGCTATGTTGGTTTTAATTAAACTTCATGCGTGAACATGTGCCAAGTCAAGCCACTTGAAACATCAAAGGAGGATACCATCCTATCATACTACATCCTAGCTAATTAAGCATGTCACACAAGATAATCTCTAATTGGCACACAAGTAAACCATTATACACTCCTAGCTAATTTAGCATGGCATGAGCAACTATAATCTCTAATTGTCATTGCAAACATGTTCATCCATAATGGGCTGAATCAGGAACAATGAGCTAATCATATTTACAAAAACAAAATAGGTCGAGTTCATACCAGTTTTTCTTCATCTCAATCATTTCATCAAATATCGTCATTATTGCCTTTCACTTTCATTACCAAACAATGTGAATAATAATAAGAGTGCATGTACCATGGACTAAGCTGAAATATACAAACATTTATTCAAAGGAGAAGACAAGGTAATACAGGCTCTTTGTTAGATCAACAATAATGCATATGAGAGCCACTCCACATTTTCATCATGGTCTTCTCCTTACGACCCAAAGAAAAGAATTTCAAAGAAGCACACTGCAATATTTTTTAAGTTTTTGTTTTTTTCTAAAGAAAGCAAATTAACAAAAAGAAAACAAAAACAAGAAAAACTATTTACATGGGAAAGCTCCCAACAAGCAAAAGAAGAACGAGAAATCTTTTTAGGTTTTCTTTTCATGCTACAACTTAAATAAAGTTGGACAAAAAAATAAAAATAAGCAAGGAATATTTTTGGTTTTTATCAAAGTTTTTAAGACACACAAGAAGAAAGCAAGAAAAATAAACTAACATGGATTATACAATGAAAAAGGATGAACACTGACAACTGGAATGAATGTGTGATGCATGAATGTAATGTCGGTGAGAGATATGTACTCCCCAGAACTTAGGCTTTTGTCCTAAGTTGGGATATGGCCACGACTCGTAGTAACGCTCTCCTGGATACTGCGAATGGTCCTAACGGTTCCACTAGTTGGCAAGCTCTTGTGGCTCCCACTGGTAAACTGGCTCCTGATACGGATCAGGCACTAGTGCTGGCTCAGGCGCTGGGGGTTGTGTCAAACTCCAGTACGTGTAAATGTCCTCAGGCGTAATAATGTACCTTCTTGAATGAATATTGAACAGAGAAGGTGCATGCAAAGTAATAATCTCACAAGTACCCTGACTGAATACCAAGTTGTACAGGAGTCGCTGTTGTTTTATCATTGTTAATAAAATTATGCGCTACCATACTAGCATAGCCTAAATATTTAGTGGGTAGCAGCATCTCCTCTGCCTCACCAAGCCTAATAGGAATCTCAAAATGTGCTGTGAGGCGGGTGGCATAGATACCACCGTAAACAGTACCCTTCGAATGGTTCATGTTTAACCATCGAGCAACAATGGCGCCCAAACTAAAAGTTTTGTCACCATATAAAGCATGGCGCAAAATGGCAAGGTCAGGGGCACTGAGGCCTCCACTCTCCCCATGACCAATAAAACATCTCCCGACAAATAATGAGTAATAACGTAATATGGGAAAAATGTAAACTAGCCACTCTCGCTTCTGACACTCCTCTTTCTTCCCCCACAGTAGCTTCAGAAATAAAATCCTCCAAGTCTCTAGGACGTGGCTCACTGTCGCTTCCCTCATAAGGTATTTTGCAAACATTGCAAAAATCATATAGTGTCATTTCCTTATAGGCACATCATACAAGTGAAATTCTACCATGGGTGGTTCCTTCCTTGGATAAAAGAATTTTTTTGTACGAATGTATTAGTGAGTAGGAGGTATTGATCACACTTATCTTGGAGGAAGGGGACGATTCCTACATTCTCCGCCAAATAATAGAAATCCTCATATATTCCCGCCTCCTTCAAAAATGTGTCACTTGGCCAGTCACACGGCGGAACCTCCGCTGCACGAGGACGATTGTACTTGGGCTTTTTCTTTGGAGTTTCTTCCTCCGAATTACGACTAGATGAGCCCCTTAATCACCTCCTCATGGTCTTTCCTTTTCTCTGAAAATTTCTAAAAATTTTAGTGACTCAAAATAAAAGTGAACAAAACTCAACCAAGTTGATAGCAACTACTCCTACAAGTGCCTAGAGGCTATATCATGCAAGAAAACTACTTTGAACCCTATAAATTTGACATGCAAGCTCAAGAACATGGTCACCAAAGCAGCACAAATTTGCAATATATAAAACACTAGAAGAAAAACTATTTGGACCATTGGAGGAGTCACGTACCGATGATCAATCCCCCAGAACTGTTTCACAAATGGAGCTCCGAGCAAGGAGATCAAAAATGGCAGCAAGATGAGAAAGAACACGGGTTTGAGCAATGGTGTGATTTTTTCTGGAGGAAGAAAAAGTGCATGGGTGGCTGGAATAAGTGAGGGGGCCTACGTGGACCCCACAAGCCTCCTAGGCATGCCTTGTGGGCTTGTGGCTCACAGGTGCACCCCCGGGTGTGCTTAGTGCCGAAAATTCTTAAATATTGCATAAAAATCATACTAAATTTTTAGGGCATTTGGAGAACTTTTATTTTCTATTCATTTTTATTGCACGGATAATTTAGAAAACAGTAAAATAATGGCATTTCGACTTTATTAATTCTACATAAAGGAAAGTAAAACGTGGGTACAGAAAGTTGTGTCTCCTAAGTTCATCCATCACATGCCCACCAAACAGAATTCATTAATAAGGTTGATCAAGTCTTATTAACAAACTTCTTCCGAATGACATGAAACCGGAGAGTTTTTGAATAACACTAGGTTACTTCAATGGGGATATGCATGTCCCCAACAATAATATTATCATATTTCTTTTTGACAGTAGGAATAGGGAATTTAAAACCTCCAATAACAATTGTTGGAATTTTTCCAATAGAGTTGATACTATTCACTTGAGGTTGTTTCTTCGGAAAGTGTACCGTATGCTCATTACCATTAACAAAAAAACTAGCATTGCCTTTATTGCAATCAACACTGGTAAAATGACGTCCTAAACAAACGGTTTAAAACCCCTTTCTGCGACGGCATTTGGAACCGTCGCCAGGTGAGTGTGGGCGATAGGGGGGGTCCTTCCCACACGACCCAGAAATCGTCGGGGATAGGCCCTCGTGGGACATAGGCTGGGGCCGTGTGCGATCGGGCGAGGCATGGAAACTCAATCATTTCTATAGGTATGTACATCCCACACGATGAATCCCAGAAATTATTTCCGTAGGTATGTACACCCCACATGGTGAATCCCAGAAAATCATTTCCGTAGGTATGTACATCCCACACAGTTCTTTGTGTGGAAACGTATGTGCAAGGTGGCCTAACGCAAACAATTCGTTGCCGGAAGCCGTGTGTGATTGTTAGTTGATCGAACACGCCTACTTTCTAGAAACCATGCGGGTTGTTTGAGTTCATCGCCCACGGTGCTGTCTAAGTAACCATTTGCAATAGAAAACCCCAATAAGCAGGGTAATTAGACTATTATTGATAATCCATGTACTAATCAAACTGATATTTCTTATAAAACACGCGAGATATTTCATATCTGTATAAAATCAACCAGGATTTCATAATCGAATTACATCAGATAGCTTCGGCACTCAGTTACGCCATTACACAACAACACCAAGTTTCACATGCAGCATCAAAAACCTTTGGAAAGTAGCATCATACACGGTAAATAGACAAATGAATCTCATCTGGGAAACTGCAGAAGCAGAAGGCAAATATTGACCCTTCAGTGATGTTGAATGACCTTACAACTTTAGGCCAGTGGCTATGGATAATTGCTCGCCCAACCTTCATCCTCTTCAGCAAGTTCAATATTGTACCGTGGGTGTTGAATGAATACCTTCCTCGCCTCTTGACCATGCAGGTGGTTTTAGAGGTAATCATCGGTGAACTGCTTTGAAAAGTACTGAAAACAAAGCTATGCATAAATCGCTGTTGTAAATTTTGAAATGGCGCAAGGGGTAAAAACAAGGTAAAAGAGTTGGTACCATCCTATAGTTGACTGATGTCTTCTTCATTGTGCAAACGAAGATCTTGCTGTTATTCGTTGCAAGTTTCTTCATCCTAACAATCTTTCTAAGTTTCTTGACTTGACTGATATTCATGGACATCTCATTTCCCCATATGCAAAATGGGTCGAACAGTGGGTCTAAGCCTCTGATAGCAGGACCTACATGTGCAAGACCAAATTGTAAGAATGTAAATCCCAAACTTTCAATTTGGAATATTATACACTAGATCATCATTGCATATCATATTTATTGCATTTTGGTTGATCCTAGACATTTCACGCAACTCAAGGACCCTCGGAGAGAGTTGGGGATTTCGTTATTTTCATGTTTGAGTTGTCTCAAATTTTGAAAATAGGATCATTTGATTTTATTTATTTTATCTTCAATTATTTCTATTACAAAAATATGAGAGAGGGAATAAAATGACTTTCCCAAAATAAAGAAATATTGAGGATTTAATAAAAAAATCAAACAAGATTTATTCTGGTTTTATTTGCTATTTTATTTGAATTTAGGAAAAATGCGTGATTTTCAAAATTTCATTTAGGCCCCAAATAAATGTTCATCCTGTGCGGCTTGATTTTAGAAGCTGGGGAAAATTTATTTCGGGATTTTTGGAGTCCGTTTAGTATTCCTTTTGTTTTTTTCTGAGCGTAACTATTTAAAAAAAAACTGAACCGACCTACGGGCCGTGTTAGGCCCGGACTCCTCCAACCTCAGCCTTTATAAGCCGCCGGCCCGCCCCGGGCCGAAACCCTAGCGCCCCAACCCCGCAGCCCCGCCGCCCTAGCGCCGCCGCCGCCGCGCTGCGCCGCCCCGCGCCGCCGCCGGAGCACCGCCGCCGCCCGCCGGATCCGTCGCCGGAGGTAGACCTCGCCGCCGCCAGTTTTTCCCGAAAAACCGTTCGGTTTTTCCGACGGTTTTGTTCGGTTTTTTAGTTTCGGTTTTTTTAAATAGATCGGTTTTCCGGTTTATTTAAATAGCGAGCGTTCGCCCATTCATTCGTTTTAACAAACGTTCGTCGTTTTTCTTTTTCTCGGATTAAATCCGCGATTTTACAGATCGTGATTTCTGAGCCGATTTTCGTTTTAGTCTAACTTTTCGCTCATTTATCGGAATCAGACGATTCAAGCCCCTGGTGTTTCATCTCGAAACCCTCTTTTCGTTTAACCAACTTAAACAAGTTTTTGCCACTATAAAAATTGCCCTAGATCCAGAATAATAAACGAAGCTTGTTTCTTTTGCCGTTTGTCTTTCGTTGCTTCGTTCATTTTGATTCTTTTTGCCAACCGGAGTTCTTAAGTTGAACTTTCTAGTTAGATCTCTTATTTGAGTTTTACTTGTGCGTTAGTTGAGTACCTATTGTATGCTTGTTTGTTTGCAATAGAGTACCCGGAGTGCACCACTTGCTACTTCGAATCGCTAGGTTTCCCGGATCATCAGCAAGGCAAGTAACACTTTGATCATGCTTTCCAACTACCCAGTTTTATTGCATTAGATCTATCCTCACACATTGCATGATTATGATCTAATTAAATTGTGGGTTTGGGAAGTAGTTGAGGTAGTACCTATTACCTGTTATTATCAAACCTTTGGGAGTTACTTTTACGTTTGCTTATTATGCCATGCTATGCTAGTAGACGTGGATTGGGTGAGTGTATCCATGACAGATGTGAGATTGTTAATTAATGGTTTACTTAAGGTGGCAACTTAAATACACATCTGGGTGGATTGAGGCACCTGGGTATTCTAGGGATTGCCTGTTTTGTTTATGGACCGCCACCCAGGCTCAAAGGGATCATGAGATTATTCATACTAGAAACTTCCGTGTGCAGCCACAAGCTATTATGGGCTCTAGCGTAGTTGACTAAGTTGTGCGAACTCTTACAGTGGTAGACTAGCAGATGTAGGGGATGTAGGTTGGTACGGTCTACCCGTTCGTAAGGTGCTAGCGCTTCTAAAAGACTATGTCTCCGTCATCCGTTTCTCAAACACCATGAAGTGTGAGAATCCCAACGGAGGAGATCGAGTCTTGTGGGGAAAAGTGCGAAAACCTCTGCAGAGTGTATAAACTAATCATGGTTAGCCGTGTCCCCGGTTATGGACATCTTGAGTATCTAGTACCTGGATTGTCATGTGAATCTCAACATGTTACTCTAAAATTAATTCTGTTGGGTTTTGTTTAATGATGATGCTTAATTGGGATTGAGAATTCTGTCAACCATTCTCAATGTTTAACAACTACCATGTTAGTTAAATAAAATTTATTCCTTTACAGTAGGGAAAAATTGGCTTTACGCAAAACTGTAACCATAGAGCTTTCCACCAGCCAAATATGCATATAGAATAGCCTGACTATTCCATTACTCTCTATGTGTTACTTTGCTAGCATATTCCACGTGCTGACCCGTTTCGGGCTGCAATATAAATGTTGCAGACTTTTCAGACGATGACTAAGGAGTTTTTAGGTCGTGATTCTATACTCAGTGATGCCGTTGGAGTTGATGGACTCACTTATCTTCCAAGCCTTCCACTATTATCGTCATTAGATGGCCTTAAGCCATATTTATTGTAATAAGTTCTCTTTTGAGACACGCGATGTAATAAGTGTGTGATTGCTACTCTATTATAAATCCTTCAAGTACTGTATGGTGTCAGCATTACTGATCTAGGGATGACACCTGAGCACAGAGATTGAACCGTTTGAGGTCTGGTCGCTACAAGATGGTATCAGAGCACACGCTGACTGTAGGACACGACCACTAAGCTAAAGACCTAGATCCCTACACACTCTCCTATCTTTTCTGACTTCTCATCTTTTCTACTCTTTTAGGATGGTAGATGCAAGGAACAAGTTCACCCAACCAGAGGAAGATACACCCTTTGGACGTCACTTGAAGGAAGTCACTAGATACCTGAACATAGGAGTACCAAGCTTCACCAGAACCTACAACGCCACTTTACCTGAAGAGGAGCGCTGGATGATTCAAGTTCAAGTTCCAGGAAGGACGTTCATGCCAGTCACTGAGCCCATAGAGTTTTCTTTTGATGCACCCACTTGGAGTCTAGGAAAGAGTATGTCAGCTCACATCGCCATGGGACGCATTGGAGAAGTCTACCGCAATGATCTCAAGGATACTATCTACCAGATTTGTGGGCGCCGAGATGAGCACTGGGAGATGATCAGCACCAGGAAGGACAGATCAGTCGCAGCTTTTATCCAGGAGCTAAACCAGCACATTCGACGTCAGGAAAACTAGATGTGCGCCGACATGATAGATCTGAAGAAGGCAAGGACAAGAATCAAGGAACTGGAGGAAGAACTCAAGTCTACACGTGAAGAATTATGAAGAGGAAATCGAAGTACTAGTGGATAAGACTGCCGACCTAACAATGAAGCTAGCAATATTTATGGGAGGCCCTACACCAGTAGAAGAAGATGAAGAACCCAAGGAGATTCGCCCGGAAGACTACATCATCATCGACGACATCGACTCGGATCCAGATGATAGCGATGATGACTATGTTGATGAAGCTAGAGCAGATATAATGGTGTCTGCAACCGAAGAATATTTCTAGTAGACCACCTCATCAGTAGTAGTAGACCACCATGTAAATATATTAGTCCGATCACTTTTGCGATAGTTAGATCGTTTGTATGCCCTTGTTTGATTGTTTGAATGAAGTGAATTGTTTGCTTTTGCCTCATGTGCATATGGGTAGTGTATTCTCTATAGACCCCTCTCTATTCTTAAATATCATCTTTTCTAAACCCTCCGATGCCTCTGAGACGTGACCCCGGATTTACCTTTCCACCGGAGCTCAACCAGTTGATCCAGCAGCAGAACACGTTGATGCAGTTGCTAGTCCAGAATCAGAATCAGGGGAACAACAACAACAACAACCCACCACCACCACCACATGTTGATCGCTTAGCCCATTTTCTTAGGCTGAATCCGCCAGTGTTTTCCAGTAGTACCAAGCCGATAGTAGCAGATGATTGGCTCCGCAAGACAGCTAGAGAGTTAACCACAGCAGGATGCATGGATGCGGAAAAGGTGAAGTTTGCCGCACATCAGCTTGAAGGACCCGCAGCATCATGGTGGGAGAATTTCACAGTCACTTTCCCTGTCGACACTGTCATGTGGGACCAGTTTCAGTAGGCTTTTCGAACTGCCCATGTTTCAGCAGGAGCTATGGACATGAAGAAGCGAGAGTTTCGCAACTTGCGCCAAGGAGGACGGACAATTGGCCAATATGTGGAGGACTTTAGTAAATTAGCACGTTATGCCCCAGATGACGTTGCTACGGATGCAGCTAAGCAGGAGAAGTTTCTGGAAGGACTGAATGATGAGTTGAGCATGCAGTTGATGGTAGCAACCTTCAACAACTACCAGGAGTTGGTAGATCGTGCTCTCATGATTGAAGGGAAGCAGCAACAGATTGAGAATCGCAACAGGAAGTATGGACAAGGGAAGTACACTTCAGGAGCTCAGCAGAAGCCATGTTTCACCCTAGACCTGGAGGACATTTTCAGCATACCCATGGAGGAGGTAGCCTGCACCATCACAATGGCACCAAGAATGGTAATGGGAATGGAGGAGGTAACGGCCAGAACCGCACCAACCCATCGACCCCAGCCAAGAGAGACCTGAGCCAAGTCACTTGCTTTAAGTGCCAGAAGACCAGACATTATGCCAATGAATGTCCTGAATCACATAATGGAAATGGCAATGGAAGCTCTGGGAAGAAGCCGAACCCTTTCAATAGGGGACAGGTGAACCACGTTAACGTGGAGGAGGTTGAAGAGCAGCCGGATGCAGTAATCGGTAAGTTTTTGGTTAAGTCATTTACTGCACTTGTTCTTTTCGATACTGGTGCATCACATTCATACATATCAAGGGGATTTGTGGATAAGTATAAACTGCCAACCCAAGCCCTTAGGTCACCCATGTTAGTAACCTCGCCTGGAGCAGAATATATGGCTAGCCTATGGTGTGATCGGTTGCCATTAAGGATTGGTAACTATGTATTTCCCTCAGACCTAATAGTGTTGGAATCACAAGGATTGGATGTGATATTAGGCATGGATTGGTTGTCGAGGTATGGTGGAAACATCGATTGTGCCAGTAAGTCGATCTTGCTTACCACCCCAGAAGGGAGAAGGATCAAGTATGTATCCCGACATGTGCCAAAGAGGACTCAAGCAAATTGTTTAACAGGAGTTGTGCAGGAAGAAGTACCAATGGTGAAGGATTTCCCCGAAGTATTTCTAGAAGAGTTGCCAGGCATGCCACCAGATAGAGATATTGAGTTTTTGATTGAGCTTTTGCCAGGCACAGGGCCAATATCAAAGAGACCATATAGGATGCCTGCAAAGTATTTGGTGGAAATTAAAAAGAAAATTAAGGAGTTACTGGATAAAGGATATATTCGCCCAAGTTCTTCACCTTGGGGATTGCCAGTACTTCTAGTGGAAAAGAAGGATGGATCATTAAGGATGGTTGTTGATTATCGAGGTTTGAATGAAGTAACCATCAAGAACAAGTACCCACTACCGATGATCAATGATCTGTTTGATCGATTGTAAGGAGCTAAGGTATTTTCCAAGATCGATCTGCAATCAGGATACCACCAGTTGAAGATTCGAGAATAGGATATACCCAAGACGGCTTTGACCACCAGGTATGGGTTGTACGAGTATATCGTTATGTCATTTGGTCTGACTAACGCACCTGCATATTTTATGAACATGATGAACAAAGTGTTTATGGAGTTCTTGGATAAGTTCGTCATAGTGTTCATTGATGATATCCTGGTTTACTCAAAGAATGAAGAAGAGCATAAGGAGCATTTGCATTTGGTGCTTGGTAAACTCAGAGAACATCAACTATATGCCAAGTTCAGCAAATGTGAGTTTTGGTTAAAGGAAGTTGGATTTCTCGGACACGTTATATCCGGAGAAGGTATAGCAGTAGATCCCACTAAAGTTGATACTGTGACCAAGTGGGAAGCGCCAACCATAGTTGGAGAGATCCGGAGTTTTCTTGGACTCGCAGGATACTACCGAAGGTTTATTGAGAATTTCTCAAAGATTACGAAGCCTATGATGGAGTTGTTGAAGAAGGATACCAAGTTCATATGGACTGAGGAATGTGAAGCTAGTTTTTAGGAGTTGAAGAAACGTTTGGTTACCTCACCAGTGTTGATTTTACCAGATCAGACCAAGGATTATGAGGTGTATTGCGAAGCTTCACGTCGAGGACTTGGAGCAGTTCTTATGCAGGAAGGAAGAGTTGTTTCATATGCCTCACGACAGCTTAAGCCTCATGAGTTGAATTATGCTATGCATGATTTGGAGTTAGCAGCCGTAGTGCATGCATTGAAGACTTGGAGACATTTTCTGATTGGAAACCATTGCGAGGTATACACGGATCACAAGAGTTTGAAGTATATTTTCACCCAAAAGGAGTTGAACCTCAGACAAAGGAGATGGTTGGAGCTCATCAAGGACTATGATATGAAATTGCATTATCACCCCGGCAAGGCTAACGTAGTAGCTGACGCGTTAAGCCGTAAGAGTCATGTCAACACCCTAATGATGGGAGATTTACCAAGGGAGTTAGCTGAAAATATTTGAGAGCTATGTTTGGAAATAGTCCCGAAAGGCTATGTAGTAGCATTGGAGATTCAGTCTACGTTGATGGATAAGATCAGAGAAGCCCAAAAGACTGACAAGGAGATTGCTTCTATTAAGGAGAAAATGAGCAAAGGAAAAGCTAAGGGATTTCGTGAGGATGAGCACGATACCTTATGGTTTGAAGACCGTATCTATGTACCAAATGATTTGGAGATCAGGAAGTTAATCTTACAGGAGGCCCATGATTCACAATATTCGACTCACCCAGGAAATACCAAGATGTATTTGGATTTGAAGGATATATTTTGGTGGACTAGAATGAAGAAGGATATTGCGGAATATGTAGCAGTTTGTGATGTATGTCAGAGGGTAAAGGCAGAGCATCAGAAGCCAGCAGGATTGCTACAACCATTGCCGATACCCGAATGCAAGTGGGATAAGCTAGGCATGGATTTTATTAAAGGATTGCCCAGAACACGTTCAGGCTACAAATCATATGGGTTGTAGTCGATCATTTGACAAAGGTAGCTCATTTCATTCCCGTGAAGACTACCTATACCAGTGCCAAGTTGGCAAAGATATACATGACCAGGATTGTATGTCTGCATGGAGTTCCAAGGAGCATTGTATCAGATAGAGGAACCCAATTTACCTCAAAGTTTTGGAATCAGTTGCATGAAACTTTGGGAACCAGACTGGAGTTTAGCACAGCCTTCCATCCGCAGACAGATGGACAGACCGAGAGAGTCAATCAGATTTTGGAGGATATGCTGAGAGCTTGTGCGCTAGATTACGGATCTAGTTGGGACGAGAATTTGCCGTATGCAGAGTTCTCTTACAACAACAACTATCAATCTAGTTTGAAGATGGCCCCTTTCGAAGCCTTGTACGGAAGGAGGTGCAGGACCCCATTGTCTTGGGATGAAGTTGGAGACCGCCAGTTGTTTGGACCGGATCTGATAAAGGAGTCTGAACAGAAAGTGAAATTGATTCGCGATAGGCTCAAGGTAGCTCAGTCCAGGCAGAAGAGTTATGCAGATTCTAAACGCAAGGAGACAGTTTACGAAGTCGGAGACCGAGTTTATCTTCGAGTATCACCACTTCGAGGAGTTAAGCGCTTTGGAGTTAAGGGAAAGTTAGCGCCACGTTTTGTAGGACCATACAATGTTTTGGAGCATATGGGAGAAGTGGCCTACAAATTGGAATTGTCCGATGTAGGATCTAGAAGTAGATGTGTCTAGAGGGGGGGTGATTAGACACTTAGTGCTAAAGTTGCAATTTTTAGGCCTTTTTGGTTTGAGTGGAGTTTTAGGCACAATTTCAACATACACAATACATATCAAGCAAGCATGCAAAGAGTATATGAGCAGCGGAATGTAAAGCATGCAACTTGCAAGAATGTAAGGGGAAGGGTTTGGAGAATTCAAACGCAATTGGAGACACGGATGTTTTTCCCGTGGTTCGGATAGGTGGTGCTATCCTACATCCACGTTGATGGAGACTTCAACCCACGAAGGGTAACGGTTGCGCGAGTCCACGGAAGGCTCCACCCACGAAGGGTAATGGTTGCGCGAGTCCACGGAGGGCTCCACCCACGAAGGGTCCGGGAAGAAGCAACCACCCACGAAGGGTCCACGAAGAAGCAACCTTGTCTATCCCACCATGGCCATCGCCCACGAAGGACTTGCCTCACTAGCGGTAGATCTTCACGAAGTAGGCGATCTCCTTGCCCTTACAAACTCCTTGGTTCAACTCCACAATCTTGTCAGAGGCTCCCAAGTAACACCTAGCCAATCTAGGAGACACCACTCTCCAAGAAGTAACAAATGGTGTGTAGGTAATGAACTCCTTGCTCTTGTGCTTCAAATGATAGTCTCCCCAACACTCAACTCTCTCTCATAGGATTTGGATCTGGTGGAAAGAAGGTTTGAGTGGAAAGCAACTTGGGGAAAGCTAGAGATCAAGATTCATATGGTAGGAATGGAATATCTTGGCCTCAACACATGAGTAGGTAGTTCTCTCTCAGAAATAGGATGCTGGAAGTGTAGGCTTAGTCTGATGGCTCTCTCCACGAATGAAGAGGAGGTGAAGGGGTATATATAGCCTCCACACAAAATCCAACCGTTACACATAGTTTTCCAATCTCGGTGGGACCGAATCAACAAACTCGGTCGGACCAAAAAGGTAAACCTAGTGACCATTAGAGATTTTCGGTGGGACTGACATGCAACTCGGTAGGACCGATATGGTTAGGGTTTGGGCATAACGTAATCTCGGTGAGACCGATTACACAAACTCGGTGAGACCGAGTTTGGTGATAAGCTAACCAGAGAGTTGGTCAGGTAAACTCGGTGGGACCGATTTGCTCTTTTGGTGAGACCAAAAAGTTACAAAGAGTTTACACTGCAATCTCGGTGGGACCGATTCGCTCTTTCGGTGAGACCGAAAAGTTACGAAAGGGAAACAGAGAGTTTGCAATCCCATCTCGGTGAGACCGAGATCCCTATCGGTAGAACCGAATTGCTAGGGTTTGGCAGTGGCTTATGACAAGTGAAACTCGGTGGCGCCGGATAGAAAGAATCGGTAGGACCGAGTTTGGCTTAGGGTTTAGGTCATATGTGGAAGTGGGAAAGTAGCTGAGGATTTTGGAGCATATCATTAAGCACATGAAGCAAGAGGCTCATTAAGCAACACCTCATCCCTCCTTGATAGTATTGGCTTATCCTATGGACTCAATGTGATCTTGGATCACTAAAATGTAAAATGAAGAGTCTTGAGCTTTAAGCTTTAGCCAATCCTTTCTCCTTGGAATCTTGAAGGAGTTCCCACAACCTTTAGTCCATGCCACTCCATTGTTGAACTTATCTGAAACATACTAGATAGAAACATTAGTCCAACAAGAGATATGTTGTCATCAATTACCAAAACCACCTAGGGAGCACTTGTGCTTTCACCCGAAGAATTGTCAGGAGTTCACGATGTGTTCCACGTTTCCGAGTTGAAGAAGTGCCACACAGAGATGGCTGAAATACCGCTGAGAGATACGGTACCACTAGAAGTAATTCAGTTGGACAGTGATTTGACCTATGAGGAGAAACCAGTTAAGATTCTAGATTATGCCAGTTGAGTCACCCGCAGCAAAGTTATCAAGTTTTGCAAGGTTCAGTGGAGCCACCACACGGAGGATGAAGCGACCTGGGAGCGAGAGGAAGATTTGCTGAAGGACCACCCTCACCTATTTTCTAGCCAACCCGAATCTCGAGGGCGAGATTCATCTTAAGGGGGGTAGGTTTGTAACATCCCAAATTTTCAATTTGGAATGTTATACACTAGATCATCATTGCATATCATATTTATTGCATTTTGGTTGATCCTAGACATTTCACGCAACTCAAGGACCCTCGGAGAGAGTTGGGGATTTCATTATTTTCATATTTGAGTTGTCTCAAATTTTGAAAATAGGATCATTCGATTTTATTTATTTTATCTTCAATTATTCCTATTACAAAAATATGAGAGAGGGAATAAAATGACTTTCCCAAAATAAAGAAATATTGAGGATTTAATAAAAAAATCAAATAAGATTTATTCTAGTTTTATTTGCTATTTTATTTGAATTTAGGAAAAATGTGCATTTTTCAAAATTGCATTTAGGCCCCAAATAAATGTTCATCCTGTGCGGCTTGATTTTAGATGCCGGGGAAAATTTATTTCGGGATTTTTGGATTCCGTTTAGTATTCCTTTTGTTTTTTTCTGAGCGTAACTATTTAAAAAAACTGAACCGACCTACGGGCCGTGTTAGGCCCGGACTCCTCCGGCCTCAGCCTTTATAAGCCGCCGGCCCGCCCCGGGCCGAAACCCTAACGCCCCAGCCCCATAGCCCCTCCGCCCTAGCGCCGCCGCCGCCGCCTTCGCCGGAGCACCGCCACCGCCCGCCGGATCCGTGGCCGGAGGTAGACCTCCCCGCCGCCGGTTTTTCCTGAAAAACCGTTCGGTTTTTCCGACGGTTTTGTTCGTTTTTTTAGTTTCAGTTTTTTTAAAATAGATCGGTTTTTTGGTTTATTTAAATAGCAAGCGTTCGCCCGTTCGTTCGTTTTAACGAACATTCATCGTTTTCATTATTCTGTATTAAATCCGTGATTTTACAGATCGCGATTTCTGAGCCGATTTTCGTTTTAGTCTAACGTTTCGCTCGTTTATCGGAATCAGGCGATTCAAGCGCCTCAAGTTTTGTCTCGAAACCCTCTTTCCGTTTAACCAACTCAAACAAGTTTTTGCCGGAATCAGGCGATTCAAGCGCCTGGATTTTCTTTTGCCGTTTGTCTTTCGTTGCTTCGTTCATTTTGATTCTTTTTGCCAACCGGAGCTCTTAAGTTGAACTTTCTGGTTAGATCTCTTACTCGTGTTTTACTTGTGCATTAGTTGAGTACCTATTGTGTGCTTGTTTGTTTGCGATAAAGTACCCGGAGTGCGCCGCTTGCTACTTTGAATCGCTAGGTTTCCCGGATCATCAGCAAGGCAAATAACACTTTGATCATGCTTTGCAACTACCCAGTTTTATTGCATTAGATCTATCCTCACACATTGCATGATTATGATCTAATTAAATTTTGGGTTTGGGAAGTAGTTGAGGTAGTACCTATTACCTGTTATTATCAAACCTTTGGGAGTTACTTTTACGTTTGCTTATTATGCCATGCTATGCTAGTAGACATGGATTAGGTGAGTGTATCCATGACAGATGTGAGATTGTTAATTAATGGTTTACTTAAGGTGGCAACTTAAATACACATCTGGGTGGATTGAGGCACCTGGGTATTCCAGCGATTGCCTGTTTTCTTTATGGACTGCCACCCAGGCTCAAAGGGATCATGAGATTATTCATGCTAGAAACTTCCGTGTGCAGCCACAAGCTATTATGGGCTCTAGCGTAGTTGACTAAGCTGTGCAAACTCTTACAGTGGTAGACTTGAAGATGTAGGGGATGTAGGTTGGTACGGTCTACCCGTTCGTAAGGTGCTAGCGCTTCTGAAAGACTATGTCTCGGTCATCCGTTTCTCAAACACCATGAAGTGCGAGAATCCCAACGGAGGAGATCGAGTCTTGTGGGGAAAAGTGCGAAAACCTCTGCAGAGTGTATAAACTAATCATGGTTAGCCGTGTCCCCGGTTATGGACATCTTGAGTATCTAGTACCTGGATTATCATGTGCATCTCAACATGTTACTCTAAAATTAATTCTGTTGGGTTTTGTTTAATGATGATGCTTAATTAGGATTGAGAATGCTGTCAACCATTCTCAATGTTTAACAACTACCATGTTAGTTAAATAAAATGTATTCCTTTGCAGTAGTGAAAATTTGGCTTTACGCAAAACTGTAACCATAGAGCTTTCCACCAGCCAAATATGCATATAGAATAGAGTGACTATTCCATTACTCTCTATGTGTTACTTTGCCTGTATATTCCATGTGCTGACCTATTTCGGGCTGCAACGTTAATGTTGCAGACTTTTCAGACGACGACTAAGGAGTTTTTAGGTCGTGGTTCTATACTCAGTGATGCCGTTGGAGTTGATGGACTCACTTATCTTCCAAGCCTTCCGCTGTTATCATCATTAGATGGCCTTAAGCCATATTTATTGTAATAAGTTCATCTTTTGAGACATGCGATGTAATAAGTGTGTGATTGCTACTCTGTTATAAATCCTTCAAGTACTGTGTGGTGTCAGCATTACTGATCTAGGGATGACACCTGAGCACAGAGATTGGACCGTTTGAGGTCTGGTCGCTACAAAGAAACCTAAATATTAGAATGATTCCCGCAACTGCACAATAATGTGCTATTAGCCAAATGACCCTGCTTGAACAAACCTCGATGGTAAACCGCAGTGTCTCCCATTGTTTCCCTGCAACACACATAAGGAAGATCTTGATTAGGTTAACTAAGAGTTGCCATACTATTAGTAGAATATGTATTGAGTACAGCCAAATTCGATTGGTGTCACATGCATAACAATACAAAATTGTACCCACAACAAATGAAAATCAAATTGCAGAACTGAACCAAACAGTTAAATGGATAGCAGACCAAATGAACCAAAATAGTTAACTGATCATGACATTGCAGAATAGAAACATGTACTAGAAGATAAGACAGTTAACAAAACAAAGAATGCTTGAGAACAGTACTACGAAATGTACCAATTTTTGGACCAAAGTGTTTACTGAACATTACATTTCAGAGGACCAAAATGTTAACTGAACATCAGATTGCATATTAACATTACAAAGGACAAATCACTAGAAGGCACTGGCGGTGGCCTCGAGAAAACATCACGAACTGCATTTTAAAGTAGACAACGGCGCGGCGGTGTCGATGGTGGACTTGAAGACGAGGTGCTCCTCCAAGATCTGGCGGTCGACACGCATGTCAGCCATAGTGACCTCATTCGCGCATGCGGCCGCATGCTACTCAGCTCCACGTTATACTACGTATAAAATAGCTGTGGGCGGCTCTTAATTGGAGGAGGGGGGCAGTGATTTCGGTGGAAGGTGTCGCTCCGTCAGTCGAGGCATGTGGGACGGGAAATGAGGAGGATGGTGTGGGTGGGGTGTGGATTACCTGACCATATCGACAAGGCCGCGCAGCAAGAAGAAGGATCGGCGGTGAGGAGGCTGCGCTGCAAGAAGAAGGGTCGCTGGCGAGGAGGCGGCGCTGCAAGAAGAAGGGTCGCCGGCGAGGAGGCGGCGCTGCAAGAAGAAGGGTAGCCGGCGAGGAGGCGGCGCTGCAAGAAGAAGGGTCGCCAGCGAGGAGGCTGAGCTGCCAGTAAGCAGTAGTGAAGGTTTGAACTTGGAAAGCAAGGAGGAACAGTGGAAATGTGGCTTTTGGTAGGAGGGAGGGGGCGGGAGATAGATATTTCCGTGGTGGCAAAAAAAATTCGCACGGTGCCGCGAGAAACTGGCACGCAAGTGAGATTCAAGCAAGGGCGGTGGATTGTAGACGACGAAGCTTCCTGCATAAGCCAGACAAGACGGCGCGCCAAGATATTTTATATCGCATCCCACACGATTCTTTCTAGTAAACTGTTTGTGGTATACCTGATTTTTTTCATTATGTTTTGAAAGACAAAATGGTGTTACGGAGGGAAAGGATGGTGTTTGAATTGCTAGAACATTTACGTATAGTGAGCATGCAACTAGTACATGAGTGTCGTGTGTAAATTTGGAATTATTCGGGGTTCGTTTGGCATTTTTATGCATTAATTGAGTTTCTGGGCATTTAATGTGCATAATTCAAATTTGAACTACAAGCCCATGCTCCAATGCACCAAAGTTTGCTGAAAAATCACATGTGTGTCTTTGGTTGAATTTATAGGTCCCATGCAAGAAATGGGAATAAAATTCAAACATCTGGGTGTCGTGGCTCAGCCAGAATGATTGAGAAACTTGGTTTTTTAATTCTTGTAAATCCAAAACACGACTGAAAATCATGAAACTTGGCATGGTGTCATGACATGGCACCAACATCCTGCAGTAATTTTTTTGGCCGAATTAGGACAAGCTTTGGTGGAAGCTTCTTGCAAACCGGAGCTTCCCTCAAGAAGGCTCGTGGTTCCAAGAAGGAACGTGTCACCTCCGTGTGCGAAACGACATACATACACTGCCTTCTCCCACCTTAATTTTTTGCACATCCAGACTAGACCAAATAGAAGTACCATGCTAAATTTTGGAATTATTCCAGGCTCGTTTCGCCTTTTTTATACATTAATTGAGTTTCTGGGCATTTAATGTGCATAATTCAAATTTGAACTACAAGCACAGGCTCCAGTGCGCCATAGTTGTTTGAAAAATCACATGTGTGTCCTTGGGTGAATTTCTAGGTCCCATGCAAGAGATGGGATTGAAATTCAAACATCTGGGCGTCGTGGCTCAACCGGAAAGAATGAGAAATTTGGTTTTTTTAATTCTTTTAATTCCAAAACACGCTTGAAAATCATGAAACTCGGCATAGTCTCATGACATGGAACAAACATGTTGCGGTAATTTTTTGGCCGAATTGGGACAAGCGTTGGTGTAAGCTTCTTGCAAACCGGGGCATCCCTCAAGAAGGCTCGTGGTTCCGAGAGGGAACATGTCACCTCCGTGTGCGAAACGACATACATACACTGCCTTCTCCCGCCTTAATTTTTTTTGCACATCCAGATTATACCAAATAGAAGTACCGTGCTAAATTTTGGAATTATTCCAGGCTTGTTTCGCCTTTTTATACATTAATTGAGTTTCTGAGCATTTAATGTGCATAATTCAAATTTGAACTACAAGCACAGACTCCAGTGCACCAAAGTTGTTTGAAAATTCACATGTGTGTCCTTGGGTGAATTTCTAGGTCCCATGCAAGAGATGGGAGTGAAATTCAAACATCTGGGTGTCGTGGCTCGGCCGGAAAGATTGAGAAACTTGGTTTTTTAATTCCTGTAATTCCAAAACACGCCTGAAAATCATGAAACTTGGCATGGTGTCATGACATGGCACGAACATGCTACAGTAATTTTTTTGGCCGAATTGGGACAAGCTTTGGTGAAAGCTTCTTGCAAACCGGAGCTTCCCTCAAGAAGGCTCGAGGTTCCGAAAGGGAATGTGTCACCTCCGTGTGCGAAACGACATACGTACACTGCCTTCTCCCGCCTTAATTTTTTGACACAGCCAGATTAGACCAAATATAAGTACCGGGCTAAAATTTGGAATTATTCCGGGCTCGTTTCGCCTTTTTATACATTAATTGAGTTTCTAGGCATTTAATGTGCATAATTCAAATTTGAACCACAAGCACATGCTCCAGTGCACCAAAGTTGTTTGAAAAATCACACGTGTGTCCTTCGGTGAATTTCTAGGTCCCATGCAAGAGATGGGAGTGAAATTCAAATGTCTGGGCGTCGTGGCTGGACCGGAAAGATTGAGAAACTTGGTTTTTTAATTCCTGTAATTCCAAAAAACGCCTGAAAATCATGAAACTTGGCATGGTCTCATGACATGGCACCAACATGCTGCGGTAATATTTTTGGCCGAATTGGGACAAGCTTTGGTGTAAGCTTCTTGCAAACCGGAGCTTCCCTCAAGAAGGCTCATGGTTCCAAGAGGAAACATGTCACCTCCGTGTGCAAAACGATATACGTACACTGCCTTCTCCCGCCTTATTTTTTTTACACAACCAAATTAGACCAAATAGAGGTACCGTGCTAAATTTTGGAATTATTCCGGGTTCGTTTGGCCTTTTTTATACATTATTTGAGTTTCTTGACATTTAATGTGCATAATTCAAATTTGAACTACAAGCACATGCTCAAGTGCACCAAAGTTGTTTGAGAAATCACATGTGTGTCCTTGGGTGAATTTCTAGGTCGCATGCAAGAGATGGGAGTGAAATTTAAACATCTGGGCGTCGTGGCTCGGCCGGAAAGATTGAGAAACTTGGTTTTTTAATTCCTGTAATTCCAAAACACGCCTGAAAATCATGAAACTTGGCATGGTCTCATGACATGGCACCAACATGATGTGGTAATTTTTCTGTCTGATTTGCAAAGGCCCACACATTAACAATCAACAAAGTCATTTTGGAACAAGTGTTGTCACGTTACAAATCAGAAACACAAGTATTATTGAAACCATGGGCATTCGACTTACCAATTACGTGCGGCCACACGTCCCCATATTTTATTGGCTAGGAGGTGCCATGCGGGGTAGCTATTTGAGTACGGGAGGCATGCGATCAGACCCCTGCGCGTGCTCATCAGGAGGAGAGCCCTTTGACCACTACCCGCCATGCACCTCCCTCCCAACGTCTTCATTAAGGGCGCCCGAGCACCTATTCTACGGCGTGGCTATATGTCTTACTGGACTGAGATTTAAGAGAGAAAAATGAAATTATGAAAAGAAAGTTTTGCACGGATCTTGATGTAAGATCCGACGAACCTTTATAGCATCGACTGCGACTTATAGCAAGCATGATGAATATAAGGACGATGACAGTGGATAATAATTGTCTTACATATTTAGAAACATAATTAAAAAAGGCCACATGCGGCAATGCCCAAAATACACAAGGGCAAAAGAAGAAGGAAGACAACGATCTGGCTCACTGATCTCTACTTTCTTGATGCGTTGCTGCAGGCCGCGGGAACTAGTCTCTGCGGCGAGTGGCGACGAGCTCTTTCTTGTCCTCAAGATGCTGCTTGAGAGCATCCACGGATTCCTCCACCAGCCTTCCGCGCTCGATGTGTGCTACCTCTTGAGCACTGCGTTGGTTTTCCCCGAAGAGGAAGGGATGATGCAGCAAAGTAGCGTAAGTATTTCCCTTAGTTTTTGAGAACCAAGGTATCAATCCAGTAGGAGGCTACGCGCGAGTCCCTCACACCTGCATAAAACAAATAAATCCTCGCAACCAACACAAATAGGGGTTGTCAGTCCCTATAAGGCTACTTACGAGAGTGAGATCTGATAGATATGATAAGATAATATTTTTGGTATTTTTATGATAAAGATGCAAAGTAAAATAAAGGCAAAGGAAATAGCAAAGGAAATAACTAAGTAGTAGGAGATCAATATGATAAAGATAAACCCGGGGGCCATAGGTTTCACTAGTAGCTTCTCTCGAGAGCATAATTATTCTACGGTGGGTGAACAAATTACTGTTGAGCAATTGACAGAATTGAGCATAGTTATGAGAATATTTAGGTATGATCATGTATATAGGCATCACGTCCGACACAAGTAGACCGACTCCTGCCTGCATCTACTACCATTACTCCACTCATCAACCGCTATCCAGCATGCATCTAGAGTATTAAGTTAAAAACAAAGTAACGCCTTAAGCGAGATGACATGATGTAGAGGGATAGACTCATGCAATATGAAGAAAACCCCATCTTGTTATCCTCGATGGCAACAATACAATACGTGCCTTGCTGCCCTTACTGTCACCGGGAAAGGACACCGCAAGATTGAACCCAAAGCTAAGCACTTCTCCCATTGCAAGAAAGATCAATCTAGTAGGCCAAACCAAACTGATAATTCGAAGAGACTTGCAAAGATAACCAATCATACATAAAAGAATTCAGGGAAGATTCAAATATTATTCATAGATAGACTTGATCATAAACCCACAATTCATCGGTCTCAACAAACACACCGCAAAAAGAAGATTACATCGAATAGTTCTCCACAAGAGAGGGGGAGAACATTGTATTGAGATCCAAAAAGAGAGAAGAAGCCATCTAGCTACTAACTATGGACCCGTAGGTCTGAGGTAAACTACTCACACTTCATCGGAGGGGCTATGGTGTTGATGTAGAAGCCCTCCGTGATCGATGCCCCCTCCGGCGGAGCTCCGGAATAGGCCCCAAGATGGGATCTCGTGGATACAAAAAGTTGCAGTGGTGGAATTAGGTTTTTGGATCTGTTTCTGATCGTTTGGCGGTACGTAGGTATATATAGGAGGAAGGAGTACGTCGGTGGAGCAACAGGGGGCCCACGAGGGTGGAGGGTGCGCCTGGTGGGGGTGGGCGCGCCCCCCTACCTCGTGGCCTCATGTTTCCTTTCTTGACGTAGGGTCCAAGTCTCCTTGGTCTTGTTCGTTGAGAAAATCACGTTCCCGAAGGTTTCATTCCATTTGGACTCCATTTGATATTCCTTTTCTTCGAAACCCTAAAACAGGCAAAAAACAGCAATTCTGGGCTGGGCCTCCGGTTAATAGGTTAGTCCCAAAAATAATATAAAAGTGGATAATAAAGCCCAATAATGTCCAAAACAGTAGATAATATAGCATGGAGCAATCAAAAATTATAGATACCTTGGAGACGTATCAAGCATCCCCAAGCTTAATTCCTGCTCGTCCTCGAATAGGTAAATGATAAAAACAGAATTTTTGATGCGGAGTGCTACTTGGCATAATTTTAATGTAATTCTTCTTAATTGTGGTATGAATATTCAGATCCGAAAGATTCAAGACAAAAGTTCATATTGACATAAAAATAATAACACTTCAAGCATACAAACAAAGCAATTATGTCTTCTCAAAATAACATGGTTAAAGAAAGTTATCCCTACAAAATCATATAGTCTGGCTATGCTCTATCTTCACCACACAAAATATTTAAATCATGCACAACCCCGATGAGAAGCCAAGCAATTGTTTCATACTTTTGACATTCTCAAAACTTTTTCAATCTTCACACAATACATGAGCATGAGCCATGGATATAGCAATATAGGTGGAATAGAGTGGTGGTCGTGGAGAAGACAAAAAGGGAGAAGATAGTCTCACATCAACTAGGCGTATCAACAGGCTATGGAGATGCCCATCAATAGATATCAATGTGAGTGAGTAGGGATTGCCATGCAATGGATGCACTAGAGCTATAAGTATATGGAAGCTCAAAAAGAAACTAAGTGGGTGTGCATCAACTTGCTTGCTCATGAAGACCTAGGGCATTTTGAGGAAGCCCATCATTGGAATATACAAGCCAAGTTCTATAATGAAAGATTCCCACTAGTATATGAAAGTGATAACATGAGAGAATCTCTACTATGAAGATCATGGTGCTACTTTGAAGCACAAGTGTGGTAAAAGGATAGTAACATTGTCCCTTCTCTCTTTTTCTCTCATTTTTTTATTTGGGCCTTTTCTCTTTTTTTATGGCCTCTTTTCTTTCTCCCCTTTTTTCGTCTGGAGTCTCATCCCGACTTGTGGGGGAATCATAGTCTCCATCATCCTTTCCTCACTGGGACAATGCTCTAATAATGATGATCATCACACTTTTATTTTTCTTACAACTCAACAATTACAACTCGATACTTAGAACAAAATATGACTATATATGAATACCTCCGGCGGTGTACCGGGATATGCAATGATGCATGAGTGACATGTATGAAAGAATTATGAATGGTGGCTTTGCCACAAATACATTGTGAACTACATGATCATGCTAAGCAATATGACAATGATGGAGTGTGTCATAATAAATGGAACGGTGGAAATTTGCATGGCAATATATCTCGGAATGGCTATGGAAATGCCATAATAGGTAGGTATGGTGGCTGTTTTGAGGAAGGTATATGGTGGGTGTATGATACCGGCGAAAGGTGCGCGGTATTAGAGAGGCTAGCAAAGGTGGAAGGGTGAGAGTGCGTATAATCCATGGAATCAACATTAGTCATAAAGAACTCATATACTTATTGCAAAAATCTACAAGTTATCAAAGCAAAGTATTACGCGCATGCTCCTAGGGGGATAGATTGGTAGGAAAAGACCATCGCTCGTCCCCGACCGCCACTCATAAGGAAGACAATCAAAAAATAAATCTTGCTCCGACTTCATCACATAACGGTTCACCATATGTGCATGCTACGGGAATCAAAAACTTCAACACAAGTATTTCTCAAATTCACAACTACTCAACTAGCACAACTTTAATATCACCATCTTTATATCTCAAAACAATTATCAAGTATCAAACTTATCATAGTATTCAACACACTCATAAGAAAGTTTTATTATTAATCTTGTATACCAAGCATATTAAGACTTTAAGCAAATTACCATGCTATTAATACTCTCAAAATAACCTAAGTGAAGCATGAGAGATCAATAGTTTCTATAAAACAAATCCACCACCGTGCTCTAAAAGATATAAGTGAAGTACTAGAGCAAAACTATATAACTCAAAAGATATAAGCGAAGCACATAGAATATCTAACAAATTCCAAATCATGTATGGCTCTCTCAAAAGGTGTGTACAGCAAGGATGATTGTGGTAAACTAACAAGCAAATACTCAAATCATACAAGACGCTCCAAGCAAAACACATATCATGTGGCGAATAAAAATATAGCTCCAAGTAAAGTTACCGATAGAAGTAGACGAAAGAGGGGATGCCTTCCGGGGCATCCCCAAGCTTTGGATTTTATGTGTCCTTAGATTATCTTGGGGGTGCCATGGGAATCCCCAAGCTTAGGCTCTTTCCACTCCTTGTTCCATAATCCATCAAATCATTACCCAAAACTTGAAAACTTCACAACACAAAACTTAAAGTAGAAAATCTCGTGAGCTCCATTAGCGAAACAAAATAAAAGACCACTTCAAGGTACTGTAATGAACTCATTATTTATTTATATTGGTGTTATACCTACTGTATTACAACTTCTCTATGCTTTATAAACTATTTTACTAGCCATAGATTCATCAAAATAAGCAAACAACACACGAAAAACAGAATCTGTCAAAAACAGAACAGTCTGTAGTAATCTGTAGCTAGCGCAAGATCTGGAACCCCAAAAATTATAAAATAAATTTCTGGGCGTGAGGAATTTATCTATTAATCATCTTCAAAAATAATTAACTAAATAGAACTTTCCAAATAAAAATGACAGTAGTTCTCGTGAGCGCTAAAGTTTCTGGTTTTTACAGCAAGTTCAACAAGACTTTCCCCAAGTCTTCCCAACGGTTCTACTTGGCACAAACACTAATTAAACACAAAAGACACAACCAAAACAGAGGCTAGATAAATTATTTATTACTAAAAAGGAGAAAAAAGCAAGGTATAAAAATAAAATTGGGTTGCCTCCCAACAAGCGCTATCGTTTAACGCCCCTAGCTAGGCATAACAAGCAAGAATAGATCTAGCTATTGCCATAATAGTAAGATAGATTATTAGAACTCATTTCATATTCTCTATGTTCGGCAGCAAGTTTTCTTTGAGGCAAGCAAAAGTAATCAAAATGGCTAAATTTAATGGGACAAAAGTCCCCAAGATCAACCTTGGGAGGTATAGGTTCCTCCTTTGGTCCTTCATATTGCACAACCAATTCATCATTATAAGCATTCTTTTGACAGAACTTTGTGAGCCGATATTCAAGAGAATATCCTAGTTCATTATTTAGAATAGAAAAATCTTCATTAAGTTCAGAAATTCTATCAACTAAAACATTGGTAGGAACCCTTTTTCTAAGATTTTCATTGAAAGCAACATAATCTAGAGATTGAAAACGCATTATTTCTTCTTGATCAAAGAGGATAGCCTCTACGGGAGGACGGCAAGCGTCCACCCTATAATGTGCAAAGATTTATTTGGCCTCTTTTATTATGAATCTAAACTCATGAGCCAAAAAGATAGTAGCGGCACGCTTAACAGAAGAATGCTCAATATTAGAAAAATCCAGAAAAATCCTTTGTATGGAAGGATGCATGTGCATGAATTGTCTTTCAAGTTCAACTACAAGCATGGCAATAGCGTCCGCAAGACTACTAGTTCTATGAAGGATAGAACTACCCATAGAGGGTAAAGCACCGACACAAGTAAAGAAATCTAGAATAACTCCTTTTCCAATAATATTACCACTACCAACACGGAATCTTTTTATATGTGAGATAGTGGATTCTTTAGTAGGAGCATCAGAATTATTATCGACAATAGTTTCCCCAATTTTAGACATAGAGGCAGAAGGTAAAGGACTAGCCATAATGACAAGCAAACAAACTAACACACAAGCAAACAAAAAGCAAGCGAACAAAAGGAGGCAAATAGAGAGGGAGGATAGAGAGAGGGGGGCGAATAAAACGACAAGGGTGAAGTGGGGGGGAGAGGAAAACGAGAGGCAAATGGCAAATAATGTAATGCGGTAGATAAGGGTATGTGATGGGTACTTGGTATGTTGACTTTTGCGTAGACCTCCCCGGCAACGGCGCTAGAAATCCTTCTTGCTACCTCTGGAGCACTGCGTTGGTTTTCCCGAAGAGGAAGGGATGATGCAGCAAAGTAGCGTAAGTATTTCCCTCAGTTTTTGAGAACCAAGGTATCAATCCAGTAGGAGGCTACGCGCGACTCCCTCGCACCTGCACAAAACGAATAAATCCTCGCAACCAATGCAAATAGGGGTTGTCAGTCCCTATAAGGCCACTTACGAGAGTGAGATCTGATAGATTTGATAAGATAATATTTTTGGTATTTCTATGATAAAGATGCAAAGTAAAATAAAGTCAAAGTAAATAGCAAAGGAAATAACTAAGTAGTAGGAGATCAATATGATAAAGATAAACCCGGGGGCCATATGTTTCACTAGTAGCTTCTCTCGAGAGCATAAGTATTCTACGGTGGGTGAACAAATTACTGTTGAGCAATTGATAGAATTGAGCATAATTATGAGAATATCTAGGCATGATCATGTATATAGGCATCACGTCCGTGACAAGTAGATCGAAATGATTCTGCATCTACTACTATTACTCCACTCATCGACCGCTATCCAGCATGCATCTAGAGTATTAAGTTAAAAACAGAGTAACGCCTTAAGCAAGATGACATGATGTAGAGGGATAGACTCATGCAATATGAAGAAAACCCCATCTTGTTATCCTCGATGGCAACAATACAATACATGCCTTGCTGCCCTTACTGTCACCAGGAAAGGACACCACAAGATTGAACCCAAAGCTAAGCACTTCTCCCATTGCAAGAAAGATCAATCTAGTAGGCCAAACCAAACTGATAATTCGAAGAGACTTGCAAAGATAACCAATCATACATAAAAGAATTCAGAGAAGATTCAAATATTATTCATAGATAGACTTGATCATAAACCCACAATTCATCGGTCTCAACAAACACACCGCAAAAACAAGATTACATGGAATAGTTCTCCACAAGAGAGGGGGAGAACATTGTATTGAGATCAAAAAAGAGAGAAGAAGCCATCTAGCTACTAACTATGGACCCGTAGATCTGAGGTAAACTACTCACACTTCATCGGAGGGGCTATGGTGTTGATGTAGAAGCCCTCTGTGATCGATGCCCCCTCCGGCGGAGCTCCAGAACAGGCCCCAAGATGGGATCTTGTGGATACAGAAAGTTGCGGCGGTGGAATTAGGTTTTTGGCTCCGTTTGTGATTGTTTGGGTGTATGTAGGTATATATAGGAGGAAGGAGTACGTCGGTGGAGCCACAGGGGTCCCACGAGGGTGGAGGGCGCGCCTGGTGGGGGTGGGCGCGCCCCCCTACCTCGTGGCCTCCTGTTTCCTTTCTTGACGTAGGGTCCAAGTCTCCCTGGTCTTGTTTGTTGAGAAAATCACGTTCCCGAAGGTTTCATTCCGTTTGGACTCCGTTTGATATTCCTTTTCTTTGAAACCCTAAAACAGGCAAAAACAACAATTCTGGGCTGGGCCTCCGGTTAATAGGTTAGTCCCAAAAATAATATAAAAGTGGATAATAAAGCCCAATAATGTCCAAAACAGTAGATAATATAGCATGGAGCAATCAAAAATTATAGATACGTTGGAGACGTATCAATGCGCAGCTTGTTATTCTCGTCCATAAGTTTCTCGACGATGACGCCGGTCCTCTTCAACAAGGCAGTGGTCTGCTCCTGCTGCTCTGTACTTCCGTCGATCTTCGCCCTCAGGAGGTCGTGCTCGGCCCAGAGCTTCGCATTGCTCTCATTTAGTTGCTGGATGACGTCGGTAGACTGTTCAAACGAGGCTTGCAGGTCATCCCGCAACCTCGCCCACCTGGAGATCTGATCCATCTGCCTATGGACGAGGGCACGCATGCGCCTGTAAGAGTCCTCGCCTACCCGCGAGGCATTTTCCCAGGCCGCCGCGGCAAGGGAGGACATCTCTGCCGCATTCGCGGCGCGGCGGGACATCTCTTCTACTTCTGCGGCGCGGCCGAACCAGTCTGCTGCATCAACGGCGCGGCGAGTCCTCCGTGCTACTTCGGCGGCACGGCGGGACCTCTCTGCTGCTATGGCCGTGCGATAGGACATGTTGGCTGCTATCCCGGCGAGGCGGGACATCTCTTGTGCTCCCGCTTCCAGGCTCGCCTCTCGCTGGTGGCAATCTCTCGACCCAGAACTCACGCTGGCCATGGCGGACGCAAGGGAACGATGATGAATGACTTGTTTGTTTTTGACATTTTATGGATGAGGATTTGAGGAGGAATGTGCAGTCATCTTGGATTAGTAGTATTTGTAATCATGCAGTAATACACTCTTAAGTGGGAAACCGTTTAGGTTTTGATAGGTGTGAACATGTTTGCAATTTGGAATGTGACGGGACGCATGCTCAAAATTTACTGACGGTTATAAGTGCGGCACTATTCCCGGAAGGCGTAACATGGGCACGTACGCCTTCTCAGCCGCGTACGTGGCGTTTGCACCATAGGGTGCACCGCAATAGGCAATGTCAGCACATGTCTTTTAATTAGAATGGGTGTGCCCGTCTAGCACACACATGTTGATCTATATAACTATTTCAGTTTGTTGTGGCTAATCGCAAACAGTTCATCCATGTAAAGTGTATGCCAGCAATTGCAGACGCTTTGATCTGGCTTACCCGTTTCTGTTCTGTTTCCTAATCGCAAACAGGTAATCCTTCTGAAGCGTATGCCCTCAATCACACACACCTTGATCTGGCTGACCGTTTCTTTTGTGTTGCCTAATCACAAACAGTTCATCCGAGTGAACCGTATGATGTATATCGCACACACCTTCATCTGGCTGCCCGTTTCTTTTGTGTTGCCTAATCACAAACAGTTCATCCGAGTGAACCATATGCTCTATATCACACACGCCTTCATCAGGTTGCCCGTTTCTTTTGTTCCGCCTCATCAAAAACAGTTCATTGGACTGAACCGTATGCCCTGGATCGCACACGCAACTAAAATCTGAGCCGTGTTTGAGGCATCCTCCATCATAAACGTTTTCACCTTTTTGACGTTTTTCATACAGCACCGTTTGCAATTATGGCATCGCACATAGTTTCTCGAAGGGTCTCTGATCATAGTGTCGCGTTAGCAGCATCCTGCAGTATTGCAATAACAGCCCATGTAGTATTCAAAAAGGTTCTACCAAGGATGATCGACATACTATCGTCCTCGGGTATATCAAGAATAACAAAGTCCATTAAGATAGTAACATTTGCAACCATGACAGGTACATCCTCACAAATACCGATGTGTATGGCAGTTGATTCATTGGCCATTTGCATAGAGATTTCAGTTGGTGTCAACTTATTCAAATCAAGTCTTCGATACAAAGAGAAAGGCATAACACTAACACCGGCTCCAAGATCACATAAAGCAGTTTTAACATAGTTTCTTTTAATGGAGAAAGGTATAGTTGGTATTCCAGGGTCTCCTAGTTTCTTTGGTATTCCACCCTTAAATGCGTAATTAGCAAGCATTTTGGAAATTTCAGCTTCCGGTATCTTTCTTTTATTAGTAACTATATCTTTCATGTACTTAGCATAAGGAGACATTTTCAGAATATCAGTCAAGCGTAAGCACAAAAAGACAGGTCTAAGAATTTCAACAAAGCGCTCGAATTCTTCATCATCCTTTTTCTTGGATGGTTTAGGAGGAAAGGTCATGGGTTTCTGAACCCATGCTTCTCTTTCTTTACCATGTTTCCAAGCAATGGAGTCTCTCTTATCATATCTTTTATTCTTAGGTTGTGGGTTATCAAGATCAACAACAGGTTCTATTTATACATCATTATCATTACTAGGTTGAGGATCAACATGAATATCATCATTATCTTTGTTACCACATTCATGTTCATCTCCATATTTTGTCTCAACATCAGAGATAGAAATATCATTTGGATTCTCAGGTGGGTCTATAGTAGGTTCACTAGAAGCATGCAAAGTCCTATCATCTTTCTTTTTCTTCTTAGATGAATTAGGTGCATCAATATTAATTCTTTGAGAATCTTGCTCAATTCTCTTAGGATGGCCTTCAAGATACAAAGGTTCCTGAGTCACTTTACCACCTCTAGCCACAACTCTAACAACATGATCATTCATCTTATTATTCATATCATTAAGAAAATCATTTTATGCTTTAAGGACTTGTTCTACTTGAGTTTTTACCATGGAAGCATGTTTACTAACAACCTTAAGATCATTAACAGTTCTAAACATATAGTCACTCAAGCGTTCAATCATATACGCATTTCGTTTCAATTGTCTACTAACATATGCATTAAAGTTTTCTTGTTTAACAACAAAGTTATCAAATCCATCCAAGCATTCACTAGCAGATTTAGTATAAGGAATATCACCTTCATCAAATCTATAGAGAGAATTTACCTCTACTACCCATCGGGGTATTAAGACCATGTATTTCTTCAATAAGCGGTAAATTCGTAACATCTTCGGCTTTAATACCTTTTTCTTTCATAGTTTTCTTTGCCTCCTGCATATCTTCGGGATTTAGAAATAAAATACCTCTCTTCTTCAGAGTTGGCTTAGGTGGTCGTTCAGGAAGAGTCCAATCCAGTCCTCAATATATTATTCAATAATTCTTTAGCTTCTTCAATAGTTCGTTCCCTGAAAACACAACCAACACAACTATCTAGGTGGTCCCTAGAAGCACCGGTTAGTCCATTATAAAAGATATCAAGTATTTCATTTTTCTTGAGAGGATGATCTGAAAAATCATTAAGTAATTGGAGAAGCCTCCCCCAAGCTTGTGGGAGACTCTCTTCTTCAATTTGCACAAAGTTAAATATTTCCTATAAAGCAGCTTGTTTCTTATGAGCAGGAAAATATTTTTTAGAGAAGTAATATATCATATCCTGGGGACTACGCACACAACCAGGAGCAAGAGAATTATACCATGTCTTAGCATCACCCTTTAATCAGAAAGGAAATAACTTAAGAATATAGTAGTAGCAAATTGTTTCCTCATGAGAAAATAGGGTGGCTATATCACTCAGTTTAGTAAGATGCGGCACAACAGTTTCAAATTCACAACCATGAAATGGATCAGATTCAACCAAAGTAATTAACTCAGGATCGACAGAGAATTCATAATCCTTATCAGTAACAAAGATAGGTGAAGTAGAAAACTGGGGATCATACTTCATTCTAGCATTCAAAGATTTTTCTTTCAACTTGACTCGTAATTTCTTAAGATCCTCTCTATCCTTATAAGCAAGAAAGTCCCCAGCTACCTCTCCATCCATAACATAACCCTCAGGTATATCAAGCAATTCATATCTAGGAGGAGAATCATAATCTTCAGTTTCAATAATTTCATCAGTTCAGTAATCTCATTTTCTTTAGCTCCAGCAAGTTGTTCCTCAAGAAATTCTCCTAGTGGCACAGTCTTAGTAAGCAAAGTACTAGCATCATCATAAGTATCATTCATAGTAGAAGTAGCATCATCAATTACTTGCGACATACCATGATTACTAGTAGGTGGTGGTGTCACAAGCTTATTCAAACCAGAAGGTGAATCAAGTGCAAAGTGTGATGGCAGTTCCTTACCTCCCCTCGTCCTAGAGGGAACTATCTTGGTTTTGTTATCCTTCAAATTCTTCATAGTGATCAATAGATATAAATTCCAAGTGACTCATTAAATAGAGCTATGCTCCCTGGCAATGGTGTCAGAAAAAGGTCTTGATAACCCATAAGTATAGGATATCGCAACAATTTTCGAGGGTAGAGTATTCAATCCACATTTATTGATTCGACACAAGGGGAGCCAAAGAATATTCGTGAGTATTAGTAGTTGAGTTGTAAATTCAACCACACCTTAAAGACTTAATATCTGTAGCAAAGTATTTAGTAGCAAAGTAGTATGGAAGTAACGGTTACAGTGGAAACAGTAGCAATAGCAAGGTTGTAGTGATTGTAACAGCAGCACGAAGAAAGTAACTTAGCAAAAATCAATATGTGAAAAGCTCGTAGGCATTGGAACAATGATGCATAATTGTGTTGGATAATATTCGTCATGTAGCAGTTATAACCTAGGGCGACACATAACTAGCTCCAATTCATCAACATAACATAGGCATGTATTCCAGATATTGTCATACATGCTTATGGAAAAGAACTTGCATGCTGATAACCCACAAGTATAGGGGATTGCAACAGTTTTCGAGGGTAGAGTATTCAACCCAAATTTATAGATTCGACAAAAGGGGAGCCAAAGAATATTTGAAGGTATTAGCAGATGAGTTGTCAATTCAACCACACCTAGAGATTAATTATCTGCAGCAACATGGTTAGTAGCAAAGTAATATGATAGTTTTGGTAATAGTGACAGCAGTAACAGTAACGATAATAGTGATAGCAGTAGTTATGTAGCAAGTGTAACAGTGATGATAGCAGTAGCAACTTAGCAAGAACAATATAAGATAAATTCGTAGGCATTGGATCGGTGACTTGTTGAATTATATTCATCATGTGACATTTATAACCTAGGGCGATACGACACTAGCTCTAGTTCATCAATATAATGTAGGCATGTATTCCATAAATAGTCATACATGCTTATGGAAAGAACTTACATGACATCGTTTGTCCTACCCTCCCGTGGCAGCGGGGTCCTATTGGAAACTAAGGGATATTAAGGCCTCCTTTTAATAGAGAACCGGAACAAAGCATTAACACACGGTGAATACATGAACTCCTCAAATTACGGTCATCACCAGGACTGGTCCCGACTATTGTCACTCCGGGGTTGCCGGATCATAACACGTAGTAGGTGACTATAACTTGCAACATCGGATCTAGAGCATGGATATAATGGTGATAACATAAACGGTTCAGATCTGAAATCATGGCACCCGGGCCCAAAGCGACAAGCATTAAGCATGGCAAAGTCATAGAAACGTCAATCTTAGAACATAGTGAATACTAGGGATCATACCCTAACAAAACTAACTTGATTACATGATGAATCTCATCCAACTCCTCACCGACCAGCGAGCCTACAAACGAATTACTCACTCCCGGTGGGAAGCATCATGGAATTAGCGATGGAGAAGGGTTGGTGATGACGAAGAACGAAGGTCCCCCTCTCTGGAGCCCCAAACAGACTCCAGATCTGGCCTCCCGATGAAGAACAGGAGGTGATGGCGTCTTCTTCTTGTGGATCACGACAATTTTTTCTTCCTGATTTTTTCTAGAAAAATAGGATTTTATAACGTCGGTTTCAGGGTCTGCGGGGCCACCAGGTGGGGACAACCCACCTGGGCGTGCTAGGAGGGGGGCGCGCCCTGGTGGGTTGCGCCCACCTGGGTGCCCCCTCCGGTGGATCTTGGCTCCAGAAATTCTTCCTCGCAAAGTTTCGTTCCATTCCGAGAACTTTTATTTCTGCACAAAAACAACACCAAGGTAGTTCTACTGAAAATAGTGTCAGCCCGGGGTTAGTTTCATTCAAATCATGCAAATTAGAGTCCAAAACAAGAGGAAAAGTGTTAGGAAAAGTAGATACGTTGGAGACGTATCAACTCCCCCAAGCTTAAACCTTTGCTTGTCCTCAAGCAATTCAGTTGATAAACTGAAAGTGAAAAAGAAAAACTTTTACGAACTCTTTTGCTCTTGTTTGCATAAATAAGCTTAAACATCACCCAGATTTTCAGCCAACATTATAACTAACCATGCCAACAATAACTCTTAAAGGTTATATTAACTCATATCAATAACATAATCAACTAGCGAGCAATAATAAGATATCTCAAATGACAACACGTTGTCAAAACAGTCGTGATATAATATGACAATAGCGGTATCTCGCTAGCCCTTTCCGAGATCGCGAAACATAAATGTAGAGCACCTCCAAAGTCCAAGCAGCGACTAAACATTGTAATTCATGGTAGAAAAGATCCAGTCATGATGCACCCAACATTAGGTACACATAATGCATATGCCATGGTAGCAGTGCTCTTAGGTTCTGACGCTTGTTTTAGAAGGTGAAGACACAACATAAAAGTAACACTACTGCAGGTTGCTGCTTACACGACACTACAATCAGAGACCCTTCGACGAAACTATGTGCGATGCCATAACCGCAAACGGTGGTGTAAAAAAACTGTCAAAAAAGGTGCAAAACATTTGCGATAGAGGATGCATCAAATACGGTTCAGATTTTAGTTGCATGTGCGATGTAGGGCATACGGTTCAGCTCAATTAACTGTTTGCGATGAGGAGGGACAAAAGAAACGGGCAGCCAGATGAAGGTGTGTGCGATATACAACATATGGTTCACTCGGGTGAACTATTTGTGATCAGGCAACAAAAAAGAAACGGGCAGCCAGATGAAGGTGTGTGTGATATACAACATATGGTTCACTCGGATGATGTAGGATCGAAAGTATGTCTAGAGGGGGGGTGATTAGACTACTTGACCAATTAAAAATCTATCATTTTCCCAATTTTAGTCATTGGCAGATTTTAGCTATCTTAGCACAAGTCAAGCAATCTTAACACAATTCAAGCAAGCATGCAAAGAGTCTATGAGCAGCGGAAAGTAAAGCATGCAACTTGCAAGAATGTAAAGGGAAGGGTTTGGAGAATTCAAACGCAATTTGAGACACGGATGTTTTTGTCGTGGTTCCGATAGGTGGTGCTATCGTACATCCACATTGATGGAGACTTCAACCCACGAAGGGTAACGGTTGCGCGAGTCCATGGAGGGCTCCACCCACGAAGGGTCCACGAAGAAGCAACCTTGTATATCCCATCATGGCCATCGCCCACGAAGGACTTGCCTCACTAGTGGTAGATCTTCATGAAGTAGGCGATCTCCTTGCCCTTACAAACTCCTTGGTTCAACTCCACAATCTTTGTCGGAGGCTCCCAAGTGAAACCTAGCCAATCTAGGAGACACCACTCTCCAAGAAGTAATAAATGGTGTGTTGATGATGAACTCCTTGCTCTTGTGCTTCAAATGATAGTCTCCCAAACACTCAACTCTCTCTCACAGGATATGAATTTGGTGGAAAGAAGATTTGAGTGGAAAGCAACTTGAGAAAGCTAGAGATCAAGATTCATATGGTGGGAATGGAATATCTTGGCCTCAACACATGAGTAGGTGGTTCTCTCTCAGAAAATGTGTATTAGAAGTGTAGGTATGTTCTGATGGCTCTCTCCATGAATGAAGAGTGGGTGGAGGGGTATATATAGCCTCCACACAAAAACTAACCATTACACACAATTTACCAATCTCGTTGAGACCGAATTGAGAAACTCGGTCGGACCAATTCAGCAAACCTAGTGACTGTTAGGATTTTCCGTGGGACTGAGATGCAACTCGGTAGGACCGATATGGTTAGGGTTAGGGCATAACGTAATCTCGGTGTGGCCGATTACACAAACTCGGTGGGATCGATTTTGGTAATAAGCTAACCAGAGAGTTGGTCAGGTAAACTCGGTGGGACCGATCGCTCATTTCGGTGGGACCAAAATGTTACAAAAGGGAAACAGAGAGTTTACATTGCAATCTCGGTGGGACCAATCGCTCATCTCGGTAGGACCAAAATGTTATGAAGGGAAACAGAGAGATTACAACCCCATCTCGGTGTGACCGAGATCCCTATCGGTGAGACCGATTTGCCTAGGGTTTGTGGCAGTGGCTATGACATCTGAACTCGGTGGCGCTAGATAGAAAGAATCAGTGGGGCCGAGTTTGACTTTTGGTTTAGGTCATTGTGACGCCCCCGATTCAATCGTACACTAATCATACACGCAAACGTGTACGATCAAGATCAGGGACTCACGGGAAGATATCACAACACAACTCTACAAATAAAATAAGTCATAGAAGCATCATATTACAAGCCAGAGGCCTCGAGAGCTCAAATACAAGAGCTCGATCATAGACGAGTCAGCTGACGCAACAATATCTGAGTACAGACATAAGTTAAACAAGTTTGGCTTAAGAAGGCTAGCACAAACTGGGATACAGATCGAAAGAGGCGCATGCCTCCTGCCTGGGATCCTCCTAAACTACTCCTGGTCGTCGTCAGCGGGCTGCACGTAGTAGTAGGCATCTCCAGTGTAGTAGGAGTCATCGTCAACGGTGGCGTCTGGCTCCTAAACTCCATCGTCTGGTCGCAGCAATCGGGTATAGGAAGGGGGAAAAGGGGGAGCAAAGCAACCGTGAGTACTCATCCAAAGTACTCGCAAGCAAGGAGCTACACTACATATGTATGCATTGGTATCAAATGGAATAAGGGTATCATATGTGGATTGAACTGCAGAATGCCGGAATAAGAGGGGGATAGCTAGTCCTTTCGAAGACTACGCTTCTGGTAACCTCCATCTTGCAGCAGGAGAAGAGAGTAGATAGTAAGTTCACCAGGTAGCATCACATAGCATAATCCTAACCGATGATCCTCCCCTCGTCGCCCTGTGAGAGAGCGATCACCGGTTGTATCAGGCACTTGGAAGGGTGTGTTTTATTAATTATCCGGTTCTAGTTGTCATAAGGTCAAGGTACAACTCCAAGTCGTCCTGTTACCGAAGATCACGGCTATTCGAATAGTTTAACTTCCCTGCAGGGGTGCACCACATTTCTCAACACGCTCCATCCCCTTTGTCCAGACACACTTTTCTAGGTCATGCCCGGCCTCGGAAGATCAACACGTCGCAGCCCTACCTAGGCACAACAGAGAGGTCAGCACGCCAGTCTAAATCCTATGGCGCAGGGGTCTGGGCCCATCGCCCATTTCACACCTGCACGTTGCATACGCGGCCGGTGAGCAGACCTAGCCTCCCTTATACAAGAGCAGGCATTCCAGTCCAACCCGGCGCGCGCTGCTCAGTCGCTGACGTCACGAAGGCTTCGGTTGATACCATGACGTCGAGTGCCCATAACTGTCTCCGCGTAGATGGTTAGTGCGTATAGGCCAGTAGCCAAACTCAAATCAAATACCAAGATCTCGTTAAGCGTGTTAAGTATCCATGAACGCCGACCAGGGCTAGGCCTACCTCTCTCCTAGGTGGCCTCAACCTGCCCTGTCGCTCCGCCACAAAGCAACAGTCGGGGGCCGTCGGGAACCCAGGCCCACCTCTACCAGGATGGAGCCACCTGCCCCTTCAGCCCCCATCTCCGAACAGTATCATAAGTAATGTAACAGTATAAGTATATATCATATGCCCGTGATCACCTCCCGAGTGATCAAGGCCCAGTAGTATAGCATGGCAGACGGACAAGAGTGTAGGGCCACTGATGGAACACTAGAATCCTATACTAAGCATTTAGGATTGCAGGTAAAGGTAACAAGAGTAGTATCAAGGACAGGCTATGCATCAAGATAGGATAACGGAAAGCATTAACATGCTACACTACTCTAATGCAAGGAGTAGAAAGAGAGTAGGCGATATCTGGTGATCAAGGGGGGGGCTTACCTGGTTGCTTTGGCAAGAGAGAGGGGTCGTCAACACCGTAGTCGTACTGGGTAGCAGCGGCGTCGGTCTCGGTGTCTAGCGAGAGAAGAGGGGGGAAGAAATAATAAATATTAAGCAAACAGATGCATAGCGATGCATGACATGACAAGTAGCGGTGCTAGGGGTGCCCTAACGCGGTATGAGGTGGTACCGGTGAAGGGGGGAAACATCGGGGAAAATATCCTCGGTGTTTCGCGTTTTCGGACAAATGAATCGGAGGGGGGAAAGTTGCGTGTTCGCTATGCTAGGGGTGCGTGGTGGACGAACGGGCTGTGTATCCGAGTTCGTCTCGTTGTTCTGAGCAACTTTCATGTACAAAGTTTTTCCATCCGAGCTACGGTTTATTTTATATTAATTTTAAAAGGTTTAAATCATTTTTAGGATTTATTTAATTGATTTAATCAACATTATCCAGAACAGTGCACGCTGACGTCAGCATGACGTCAGCAGTCAATAGAGGTGTTGGTTGGTCAAACTGACGTGTGGGTCCCACCTGTCAGTGACACATTTTAATTAAACACATTAATTAACCTAATCAGGATTAATTAGGGGGTGGGCCCCATTGTCATTGACTACTTAACTAGCTAATTAACTAATTAGGTTAATTAGGTAACTAATGTTTAATTAGGTTAATTAGGCAACTAATGTTTAATTAGTTTAATTAGTTGTTTAGTTTAATTAATCAAAATTAATTAAGTTAATTAATTCTTTAATCAATTAATCAATTAATTAATTAATTAGTTATTTTTATTATTATATATTCATTTTTTATTTTTTATTAACGTTCTCAGGGGCATGGGCCCCGTTTGTCATAGGTAAGGGGGGCATTGGGGCCACTGGTCAACGACCCAGCGGGTGGCCCCGGGACGATGCCACGTAGGCGGATGCCGGAGAGAGGTCCGGCAAGCCTCTCCCATGGCGGCACTTCGCCGGAGATGGACGGAAAGGCAGCATAGGGGGTCTCCAGGCCTGCGGTTTGGACCTACAGGTGCGGTCCGGCATCGCGCACGCGATGGCGACAACGGTCGGCGCCGTAGACGGCCGGAGCATCGCCGGCTTTGAGCGAGGTGGATGGCCAGTGCGAGCGAGGCTGAAGCCAGTGATGCGGGGCGCGGGAGGGGGCGGCGTCAGGGGCGCGGAGCTGCAGCACGGCGAGCACGAGGCGCGCGGCGACGGCGGAGCGATGCGCGCGGTGGGTGAGCGAGGTCGGGGCGCGGGCGCGGCAGGGCAAGTGCGAGCGCGAGGTGCGGGCAGAGGCCGTGGCCGATGTGTGGGGTGGCCGTGGACGGCGCGGCGGAGCGCGAGTGGGCAGGCGGCTAGCGCAGCGCGTGGGCGGGGAGTAGGAGGCTGCATCAGCACGCAGGGGAGGACGCGCGGCCGAGAGCGGCAGGGGGGCGACGACGAGCGACGTAGCGGGCGAGGCCAGCAAGGCCGGCGCGCGGCCACGGCATGCTGTGGCGGCCGGGGTGACACGCGGCGTGCACGCGGAGGAGCTTCGGGGCAAGGGAGAGAGAGGAGGAGAGGCACGCACTCACGGGGCCGGTAGGGGATGGGCAGTGGCGCTCGAGGTGGAGGTTGGGGACGACAGCGGCGGGGAGCGAGGCAGGCCGGCGATGCGGTCACGCGAGTGTAGCTCCAGCGGGACGAGGTGACGGCGTCGACAGTGGGCGGCGTCGGGCGCTCAGGTCGAGCCCTCGATCTCGATCTAGATGAGGGGGGAGTGTGCGGCGTGGGGGGAGTGTGCGGTCTGGTGGGGGGTTAGGGTTACGGGGTCCAGGGGATAAGGGGAATGGGCGAGGCCGGTTGGCTAACAGCTGGGCCGACTAGCCCAGTGGGGGGCTTCTATTTTATTTTTTATTTTTGTTAGCTTTCTGTTTTTTTATTTAGTTTATTTTATTTTTAGTTTTATAAAATGCAACACTAGCCCCTAAATCAACATTAGTTATTATTCCACTGCCACAATAATTTGGCACATAAAAATAAAATAGTTGTAATGGTTTATTATTCTTAGAATCATTTAAATAATTATTTAGCCAATGTTTTACCTATTTTAGGGCATCAAAAAGACATTATAAAACACACGTTTCAACATGACAAATAACCAGAGAGTATTTGGCACACTTTGAACATTTTAGTTTGAATGTTTGAAAACTTTTGCCGTTTGACTTGATTTTGAATTCTGAATTCGAAAGAGGTTGAATTAACACAAGATTAACAATAGTGTCTTCAGTGACGTGGCATCATTAGCAGAGTTTACTGTAGCATGATTACCCGGGCGTCACAGTCATATGTGGATGTGAGAAGGTAGTTGAGGGTTTTGGAGCATATCACTAAGCACTATGAAGCAAGAACCTCATCAAGCAACACCTCATCCCTCCTTGATAGTATTGGCTTTTCCTATAGACTCAATGTGATCTTGGATCACTAAAATATAAAATGTAGAGTCTTGAGCTTTGAGCTTGAGCCAATCTTTTTGTCCTTAGTATTTTGAGGGGTCCACTTTCCTCATCCATGCCATGCCATTCATTGAGCTTTTCCTGAAATATTAATCTTGGAATAGCATTAGCTCAATGAGCTATATGTTGTTAGGAATTACCAAAACCACCTAGGGATAGTTGCACTTTCAATCTCCCCCTTTTTGGTAATTGATGACAACATATAGATCAAAGCTTCGACAAATGATAATAAGAGTGAAAAACATTGTCGCTTTGAGAAGTATGTGAAAAGCAAGAGCTCCCCCTAAATTTGTGCATAGTTTATGATTTGCTTTGGACTGCAAATGCACAGAGAATTAGGCTCATGGGTTACTCTTCCATGTCACATACATCTTGGTGGAGCGCTCAAAATGATAATAATTAAATACATGCACTCATCACCAAGCAAAGTGAATGATCATATAGGGATAAAATGATAATGTCATCCAACAAGCATTAATGTAGCATATGATCAAACACACATGATCATCCAAGTATCACACAGACAGAAAGTATCTCAACAAGCAAATAAAGTTCAACCACCAAAGCAAGAGAGAATAAAAAGCAACACTCTCTCTCGAAGCCTATGATCTATACATTTTTCTCCCCCTTTGGCAACAAGTTACCAAAAAGTTCCTAGAAAATGCATAGCACTAAATCATCTCTCAGGCTTGGTCTTCAGGTGGTGGTGTCCGGATAACTCCAAGAACAAGGCTTCAGTCGATGTAGATGGAGCTGATGGAGTAGGTGCTGGAGCTGGTGGCACTGAAGCTGTAGCTGGTGCAGATGAAGTGGCTCTGGTGTCTGGAACAGGCACTGCAGCAGACCTCTGAGCTCTAGGCACTCTGGCAAATGCATCAGTGGTTGTCTTGCCCTTCCTCTCCTGCATATCATCCTGAAGTTGCTCCACAACAGACTGGATCTCAGTTACCTTCACATCCAAGTCATAGAACTTCTGCTCCACGATCCTTTCCAAGCTCTCCTGGTTTTGAGTCAGGGTGGCCAGTCCCTTCTCAATCCTTAGAGTGGATGCAATCAAGTAGCCAAGCTGATCTTGCTTGCTCTTCAGAAGATACTGAGATGCTTCTTCAGTAGTTGGCATCCTTGCAGCCTTTTCAGCCTTTGCCTTCTCCTTCTTGGCTTGTGCGTGCACAGAAGATGGTTCATTCCATCACCACAGTGTTGTCCTCAAAGTCTGGGTAGATGGGCAGGTGCTCCTTGTCCAGCAGATATGTGCCAGTGCCCATCTTGGAGTTAATCAGCTCCTGGATCTGTGGGGCATACCCACAACTCCTCTTCTGATCTGCAGCTGTCCTCTTTATGGTTTCCACTATTAGGCTCAGTTGCAGCAGTAGTGCTATATTCCTTTTTAATTACTTTCTTCTTGGAAGTGTCCTCATCCTCAACTACCACATAGTCTTCATCCTCAGATTCAGAAGTTTTCTTCTTTCTGGCCCTGGTGGCAGCTTTTGGCAGATTGCTTTGTGTGCTGCTACTGCCATCATCTGAGCTGCTAGAGGGACTAGTGCCCTCACTCAGTGAACCTGGTCCTCTGACTTGTTCTGCTGTCACTTTGGATCAGACATATGCAATCTCTACAACTGACCCTGTGAATAGATTATAGATGAGGTAGAGTGGATGAGCATCACAAAATACAGAGGTTTTTGCAAAAAAAATGAATCAAAAACATAGTTTTAGTTTTCCTCAGAAAGCATTTCGGATCAACCGATTTGTAAACTCGGTGATACCGAAGCAGCTTTTGGAACCTAAACTAGTGAACTTGGTCAGACCGAGTCATAGTTCGGTGGCACTGAGACTGCTAGGGTTTCACAAAGTCCTGAACTCGGTCACACCGATTTGCAATTCTCGGTCAGACCGAGAATCGCATGTGCAATGGCCTGAGCCGAATTGGTGGTACTGAGTTCCACATCTCGGTTGGTCCGAGATGGTTTCGGCGGAAACCTAACCCTAGATTTTCAAATCATCTCTAATCTACGGAGTGTTTTGAGTAGATAAGATAGTTTCAATAATGGCAAGATTCATGGCGAACACAATGTGTGAGGAATCAGATAAGGATAGCACAGTGATCGAGTTCATACCCTAGTTCAGCGATGAACTCGCTACGGCGGCAACGGCGGGGATGATTCCCGTTGACGGCGGAGGAGACCAGCGGTAGGAGGCAACTAGCGATGAGGAGGACGATCCGGAGACCCTGGAGGCAGAGCGGGCTATGCGCGGGCGAAAGAGTTCGGAGAAAATTTCCAAATTTTTGCCCGTGGGTATATATATCCTGACCCTCTCGGCGTGACTGAGTGGAACAACTCGGTGGCACCGAGATGCATAATTGCAAGCAGTTACTGCAACTCGGTGTGACCGAAAGTTCAAATCGGTTGCACCGAGATTGAAAACCTAGATCGACTTAGTGATCTCGGTATGACCGAAATGGGTGAATCGGTCAGACCGAAACGCACAAAGAAGTTTTGGAAGTTTAAGTCTATGACGAATCGGGGACTCCGAGTGCTCCTCACACAGAGTGGTTCGAATCTGACTTGATCAAATTTTGTGATGTAGCATGAATAGAGTTTGAGACGAGAAAAGCATAGATAGCTAGAGAAGGTTCTTAGGCATTCTTGTCCATCCACTTGGCCAAAAGAAAAGGAAACCAATCAATCAAAACAACAAGTGGATGTCCTCGAATGAGTAAATTATGCAACCAACATGCTCACACAATAAAATGACAATGAAATATGTGGCAAAGCATGCACAAACAATTCTAGCATCTATCAAGCAATTGGCGATGACTAGGTCATCTATATATGAGTATATTGACTTAGGAGTCAAATGAGAACATTTTATCATAGGTCATACTCATCGTTTAAGCACAAGTGGGGTTACCACTTTTACATAAAGCATTGTTGTGTTCACACCATTAGAGTTGCTTTAGCTCAATTTTTAGAGTAAAGCTCCCCCTAGATGTGAGATCCCCCCTAAGAGGGATGAACTAACCTTGGGTTTTGTCGATGATGACTTCATGTAGATGTTGAAGATGTGGATGCTCTATGTTGATGTAGATCATTTGGAGCTATCCTTGAGTGAGTTGCACTTTCAATACCTACACGGGTTAGTCCCACAAGGAACAAACAAGGATATCCATAGACATAGAGTGATGCACACACAAGATGATGTCTATGAAAGCTTTAGGTTACCTTGTCCCTTGTCTTACCAACAAGAGGGTTTGTGACTCCTTGAACTAGTGCAAGATGTGGAAGTTGATTGCACTTGTTCTTGCCAAAATGATAAGAGTGAAGTATGTTGGCGGAGTCACCCTCAAGAACTCTCTAGTTCTTCTTCTTCGGGATCCACACCATCTTGATGGGAATCCTCGGAGTTGTAGTTGTACTTGATGAAGTGGAACTTGATGTAGTCTTGGGAACCCACTTGACCAAGGCCTTAGGAGCTTCTTCAAATGCATCAATTTCCTCTTGAAGCTTGTCCTTGCCTTTTTGCTTGTGGTCTTGTGGTGGAAGATCATCTTGAGCTTGTGTCCCTTTGAAAGAAGTAGGATCATACTTCTCTTGTTGAGGAACAAACTTCGTCTTGGGGTATTGATCTTCTTCCCACTCAACTCCATTGGCATTGAACTTTCTTCAAAACCAATACCTTGATTCTTCCGGTGCCTTCCTTGCTTGCGTACAATTTCCTCGAATTGCTTACTCCCGGCAAGGCTCTTGTAAACACCTTTCTCTATAATTCCCTTCAATAAGCTATTTTCTTGCTCAAGTGTAACTTGGCTAAGAGAATCATTAGTGGAATCAAGAGAACTACTAGAAGCAACAACATTGGATTTAGCATGATTATTGTTACTACTAAGGAAGAAGAATCTTTCTTGTTCTTGTTACTAGACTTGACTTGAGGCATGTAAGTGGATAAGAGTAAACGCTTGGCAATGTAAGAAGAACTTTTCTTGCGAAGATCATCATTGATTGCCTTTAAGAACTCATGCTCTTGCTCAAGGTTGAGCTTCTCAAAATGTAATTTCTCATGAGTCCTTAAAAGTTCTCGATGATCTCCTAAGATAGTTTCATGAGCTAACTTAAGAGTGTTTAGTTCTTTAGTTAGAGACTCAATCTTCTCCTTATCATTGTCATTCGTTTCATCATAGTATTCATCACTATAGTTGCCGGTCTAGCACTTGTGTCAACCAACTCCTACAACATATTTGATTCACCAAATGAAGGAATTGGAAGATGCTTAAGAGTGTTTAGTTATTTAGTTAGAGACTCAATCTTCTCCTGATCATTGTCGTTTGTCTCATCATAGTATTCATCACTATAGTTGTCAACAAGTAAATCATCATCACCTAACAAGTCATCTTCATCACTATTGAAATCAACATACTCGGGGTGTGATACCTTTGGACTTTTGGCCATGAAGCATCTTCCAATTCCTTCATTTGGTGAATCAAATATGTCGTAGGAGTTGGTTGACACAAGTGCTAGACCGGCAACACCTTCATCTTGAGTATATTCGGAGTCGGAGTGATAGCTTCTCTCAGAGTCATTGTCGGAGTCAGAGCCGAATACCCATTCACCAACATGAGCTTGATGTCTTCGTTTTGTGTAGCTCCTTGATGACTTGTCCTTCCTTTTCGAATCCTTGCTTCTTCATGAGGGTCTTTGTTCATACCGATCATCTCTACTCCTTCTCTCCCTTGATGGCGATTCTTATCTTCTACTTCTTCTTTTGGGAGAATCTTCTCTTCTCTTGTGGGGAGCCGTACACTCATTGGAGTAGTGTCCGGGTCTTCCACAATTGTAGCAGTTTCGCTCTCGACTAGAAGATCTTTTGTCATTGTAGGACCTTGACTTGGAACTTCTCTCTTTGCTTCTATTCTTGTAGAACTTGTTGAAGTGCTTCACCATTAAGCTCAACTCTTCATTGAAGGTTTGTTTCTCATTTGGTGATGTGGGGGCTTCACATGAGGCTTTGTAAGCACCACTTGACTTGTTATGGAGCTCCTCCTTATCCTTGAGTGACATCTCATGAGCAACAATTCTTCCAATGACTTCCGTTGGCTTGGGATCTTTGTAATTTGGCATCATTTGGATCAATGTGCATACGGTATCGTATTTTCCATCCAAGGCTCTTAGGATCATCTTGATGATGAATTTGTCGGTCATCTCTTCACTTCCTAAGCCGGCAATCTCATTTGTGATAAGAGCAGGCATAGAGTACATTTCAGCGACACCTTCACCATCCTTCATTTTGAACTTGCCAAGTTCACTTTGAAGCACATCCAACTTGGATTCCTTGACGGAGTCGGTACCTTCGTGCATATCAATCAAAGTATCCCAAATTTCCTTTCATTCTCAAGATGGCTGATTTTGTTGAATTCTTCGGGGCACAATCCGTTGAAGAGGATATCACAAGCATGAGCATTGTATTGTAGCATCTTCAACTCTTCCGTGGTAGCTTCACGATTCGGTTCTCTCCCATCAAAGAATTCACCTTGCAAGCCAACACAAACAATAGCCCAAACGGCAGGGTTATGTCCAAGAATATGCATTTTCATCTTATGCTTCCAACTAGCAAAATTAGTACCATCAAAGTAAGGACCTCTATGGTGGTAATTTCCCTCGCTAGACGCCATACTCTCCTAGGTTGTGAAACCAAGGCTATGACCACCAAAAGCTATGGAAATCAAAGCAAATGGAGACCAAATCTCTGATACCACTTGTAGGATCGAAAGTATGTCTAGAGGGGGGTGATTAGACTACTTGACCAATTAAAAATCTATCATTTTCCCAATTTTAGTCTTTGGAAGATTTTAGCTATCTTAGCACAAGTCAAGCAATCTTAACACAATTCAAGCAAGCATGCAAAGAGTCTATGAGCAGCGGAAAGTAAAGCATGCAACTTGCAAGAATGTAAAGGGAAGGGTTTGGAGAATTCAAACACAATTTGAGACATGGATGTTTTTGTCGTGGTTTCGATAGGTGGTGCTATCGTACATCCACGTTGATGGAGACTTCAACCCACAAAGGGTAACGGTTGCGCGAGTCCATGGAGGGCTCCACCCACAAAGGGTCCACGAAGAAGCAACCTTGTCTATCCCATCATGGCCATCGCCCACGAAGGACTTGCCTCACTAGCGATAGATCTTCACGAAGTAGGCAATCTCCTTGCCCTTACAAACTCCTTAGTTCAACTCCACAATCTTTGTCGGAGGCTCCCAAGTGACACCTAGCCAATCTAGGAGACACCACTCTCCAAGAAGTAACAAATGGTGTGTTGGTGATGAACTCCTTGCTCTTGTGATTCAAATGATAGTATCCCCAACACTCAACTCTCTCTCACAGGATATGAATTTGGTGGAAAGAAGATTTGAGTGGAAAGTAACTTGGGAAGGCTAGAGATCAAGATTCATATGGTGGGAATGGAATATCTTGGCCTCAACACATGAGTAGGTGGTTGTCTCTCAGAAAATGTGTATTGGAAGTGAAGGTATGTTCTGATGGCTCTCTCCACGAATGAAGAGTGGGTGGAGGGTATATATAGCCCCACACAAAAACTAACCGTTACATACAATTTACCAATCTCGGTGAGACCGAATTGAGAAACTCGGTTGAACCGATTCAGCAAACCTAGTGACCGTTAGGATTTCGGTGGGACTGAGATGCAACTCGGTAGGACCGATATGGTTAGGGTTAGGGCATAACGTAATATCGGTGTGACTGATTACACAAACTCGGTGGGACCGATTTTGGTAATAAGTTAACCAGAGAGTTGTTCAGGTAAACTCGGTGGGGCCGATCGCTCATTTCGGTGGGACCGAAATGTTACAAAAGGGAAACAGAGAGTTTACATTGCAATCTCGGTGGGACCGATCGCTCATCTCGGTAGGACCGAAACATTACGAAGGGAAACAGAGAGATTACAACCCCATCTCGGTGTGACCGAGATCCCTATCGGTGAGATCGATTTGCCTAGGGTTTGTGGCAGTGGATATGACATCTGAACTCGGTGGCGCCGGATAGAAAGAATCGGTGGGGCCGAGTTTGACTTTTGGTTTAGGTCATATGTGGATGTGAGAAGGTAGTTGAGGGTTTTGGAGCATATCACTAAGCACTATGAAGCAAGAACCTCATCAAGCAACACCTCATCCCTCCTTGATAGTATTGGCTTTTCCTATAGACTCAATGTGATCTTGGATCACTAAAATATAAAATGTAGAGTCTTGAGCTTTGAGCTTGAGCCAATCTTTTTGTCCTTAGTATTTTCAGGGGTCCACTTTCACTACAAGAAATATGTCAACTTATGACCTTCTGTCAGTGACCCTCGAAGAATTGGTCATAAATTTATGACCATTTGAGACCAATTGGTCAAAAGCTGTTCAGGGGGCTCCAAACCCTAAACCATTGCGACCATTTTGGTCAGAAAGGTCGTAATTTCCTTACACGAAATGGTCACAAAGCAAACAGTGCTAGTCCGCTGCCTTATTTCTAGTTGTTAATGACCAATATAGATGGTCATAGCCTTGTAGATTGTGGTGGGTTGTGATGACTAGGCGCCATCTCATCAGTTTTGCCTATGTGTCATGTCCATGTGGCAGTTTTTGCCCTAGGTTGTGAAGCAACCTATATTTCTATCATTCCCAAAATTCCCAAAAAAATCTCATAAATTCTTTGGGGCATATCTTCATCAAATATGTAAAAATCCTTCCTTTCCTAGTTCAAAACTAATTCAACAATATTCATTTTCCTATTTTGTTCACAACAACACTTTATGAAGGAAGTGCTATTTATATATTCTTGATTGCCCTCAGAATTTTTGGGCACTCTTTTCTATCCAAATCATTACCGCATGACAAAATTCAGCTCCATTTTCCTAGAAAATCTTCTTCGGCAAATTTCCAAAGTTTTTGTCCACCTAGAAGCATTGTGAAGGAAGTACCTTTTTTATATCTCTAAATGACATGAAATTTATACAGTTCCTTCATATTCCCAAATTATCACCCTCCTCCAAATTGCAGCTCAGTCAAATCATCTATCTGAGCCCAGGTTCAATTTATATTTTATGGCCAAATTGGCACGTTGCAAAGCAAGTGTTATATAGACCCCTCCTATTACCCTCAAACTTTTCGGGCACTCTTCCATACCCAAATCATTTCCACATGATAATATTCAGCTCAATTTTCCTAGTAAATCTTTCTCGGGAAATTTCCAAAGTTTCTACCTCGAGAGAAGCTTTGTGAAGTAAGTACTAGCTAGGCTTACCGAAATGATCTGAAAATTTACCAGCGCATGACCATACCTAAGTAACTTACCTACACCAATTTTGAGCTCATTTCATTCATCCAATCTCTCTCACTAGTTTTCCCAAGTTTCTGTCCATAGAAGAGCATTGTGAAGGAAGTACTACTTTGGCATGTCCAAATAGTATCCATTTTCTACAGTGCTTTCCTATGCCCAAATAACCATCCTCCACCAAATGCCAGCTCAATCCATTTATTATTTTGAGCCGAGCTTCAACATTCGTAGTCATGTCCAGCGTGGTAGTTTGCAAAGCAAGTACCACCTAGGCTCCTCCTTTTGAGCTAAAAATTTGTGAAGACGGTCTCCTTAGTAACTAATCATCCTCAGCTAAAACTCACGCCCATTAGCCATGTACATTTCCCGTACCGCTAATCAAACACTTGGCTGCGAATTCATGTTTGAGCATCGATCGGTCTCCTCGTGAGAATCTTATGTTGTAATTTTCTTCCTAGCACCTACCTGGGGAGTGCCCAACCAACTAGACATGCCTAGGCCGCCCAGAACACATGGCAACACCACGGTCACGCGGTGACCACGTGGCGGGCATGCGTGTTTACGCGCTCTAGAGTTGGGGCCCTCGGCCACCACCCAAACCTCGACGTATCGCCACCAAACCATGTATTTATGATTAAATAGGTACTTATGTAACTAGAAATGATTTTTGGAAAAAATAAATAGCAAACTATGAGGCAGCTGCAGTTCAAATTTGACCCGCTTCCAACTGAATCAGCAGAAATTTGTCTTTTTCACGAGAGATGGATAAAAACATTTTACACCCAACCATTTTGTCAATTGTGCATTAAATATGGCCTAGTATTTTATAAAAATGATTTGGTCCAATTTTGCAACAATTATTTGGTAGTTCTTTCACAAAAAAAACCTCCTTTCGGGCACTCAAAAATGGAAAATGGTTTTTTCGTCCAAAGAAAATGAAAACTTACTTAGGCAACATTGTTTGCCATTCCAATATGCACCCTTGTGCACAATATGAGATCATTTGAACAAACTATGCCATGGATGTGGCCATAAGATTGATCATTTGGCTTGAAAGCCATTGATCTCCACACATGATAGCTCGTTTCTGAGAACACTTTTTTAAAATAATTGCCGTATTACAAGTTTGTTATTTTTCCTAGGAACTTGGCCACATATGATGACACAATGCGAAGGTTTCCCAATTTTTTTGATTTTTTTTGAATTTTTTATGCCCGTTTCAAAATGCGGTCAAAATGGCGGGAATGACCGTTCCTAGCTAGTGGTTGAATCTTGGAATTTTGTTGGTGTTTCTCTGATTAAAAAGATACTTATGTACCTAGAAATGATTTTTGGAAAAAATAAAGAGCAAACTACGAGGCAGCTACAGTTCAAATTTGACCCGCTTCCACCTGAATCGGCGGAAATTTGTCTTTTTCACCAGAGGTGGATCAAAACTTTTTACACCCAACCATTTGGTCAATTGTGCATTAAATATGGCCTAGTATTTTAGAAAAATGATTTGGTCCAATTTTGCAACAATTATTTGGTAGTTCCTTCACAAAAAACCTCCTTTCGGGCACTCGAAAAATGGAAAATGGTTTTTTCGTCCAACGAAAATGAAAACTTTCTTAGGAAACATTGTTTGCCATTCCAATATGCACCCTTGTGCACAATATGAGATCATTTGAACAAACTATGCCATGAATGTGGCCATAAGATTGATCATTTGGCTTGAAAGCCATTGATCTCCACACATGATAGCTCGTTTCTGAGAACACTTTTTTAAAATAATTGCCGTATTACAAGTTTGTTATTTTTCCTAGGAACTTGGCCACATATGATGACACAATGCGAAGGTTTCCCAATTTTTTGATTTTTTTTGAATTTTTTATGCCCGTTTCAAAATGCGGTCAAAACGGCGGGAATGACCGTTCCTAGCTAGTGGTTGAATCTTGGAATTTTGTTGGTGTTTCTCTGATTAAAAAGATACTTATGTATCTAGAAATGATTTTTGGAAAAAATAAAGAGCAAACTACGAGGCAGCTACAGTTCAAATTTGACCCGCTTCCAGCTGAATCGGCGGAAATTTGTCTTTTTCACCAGAGGTGGATCAAAACTTTTTACACCCAACCATTTGGTAAATTGTGCATTAAATATGGCCTAGTATTTTAGAAAAATGATTTGGTCCAATTTTGCAACAATTATTTGGTAGTTCCTTCACAAAAAAACCTCCTTTCGGGCACTCGAAAAATGGAAAATGGGCACTTGAAAAACCTCCTCAATTATTGACGAGAGGTGGATAGACAACTATTGAGACACAAGCATTTGGTCAATTGTACCTAAAATATGATCTAATATTATTGAAAAATAGAGTGGTGCCATTTTGCAACAAATATTGGTGGGTGCTTCAAAAAATATATACCATTTTCGACACTCCAAAGATAGAAAATGTTTTTTTGCAAATAAAACTCATTTTTGAGATCAATTTTTAAAGATATTTGTATTATTCTAGGTTTGTTATTTTTGTGAAAAACAAGTCTCACTTTTAACACGATGCTATTGTTCTTTTTTTTTCTAATTCTATGATGTTATAAAATAGGTGACATGATTTAGCATATTATTTAATCGATTACGACCAATTTAGATGGTTATAAAATCGTCAAAGTGTGTACTACATTGTGATTGGTGGAACCGTTTGTGGCACGGATCGATGAGATGGCAGACATCCTACCATCCATTGCTAGCAATCCAACGTCCATCCATCCGTCCATGCAAAGAAAGGAAAAAAAACCACCGCACCAAACCCTACCTCTCCTCTCTTCCTTCCGCCCGCCGCCTCCCTCTCTCTGTCCCCGATCCAGATCAGCCTCTCCCTCACCCCTCGCGCCGCACCCTCCTTCCCTCGCGCTGTCACCGGCGGCGCCCTCATTCCTTTCTGTCACCGGCGGCGCCCTCCTTCCCTCGCGCTGCACCCGAACCTCGCTCCCCGCTCACAGCTCTTCTTCCTCCTCCGCTACAGCTAGGGTTTCGTTTCCCCGATCCCCAATCCCCGAAGCTCGGATCCAGCAGCAGCATCAGCGATGGCGGCCGCGGGAGATCCTCTCCAAGAGAAGAGGGTTAGGCGGATCAGGCAGCCGCCATGGCGCGACCAGATCCGCCACGGTTGCCCCGCGCATTGTCCACGGGCTCGACTCCAGGGACTGGTCTGCGAGGCCCTCAATGACGCGCGCCGCCTCGCCATCCACCACCCTGCCCTCCTCGTCCCCATCCTGTAAGTTCTTCGATCCCCTCTGTCGTTTCTGCTCTTGGCTTCTGTTTTGGCGAATTCCGTTGGGGATCTGACCCTAGAATCGTTCATCCGTCCGCGGGTGCTGATTGGCAGGGAGAAGGTGGTGCTGGGGATCTTGAAGACGGTGAAGAACCCGTGCAGCGTCGTGCTCAAGACCTCCGTGATGGCGTGCACGGATGTCTTCACGGCCTTCGGCAACCTCTCCTTGAGCAGCAGCTTGTCCAAGCCGATACAGTTGGAGTTCATATATATTTCTCCAAAAATTATACTCTCACTATGTAGAATCTTTTGGGCCTGAATCATTGGTTGAGTTTAGGTCAAAAGCATCTGTATGCCAATAGTTTTGATGTTGTTTTGTGCTATATACTTTAGGCAACAGTTAACTCATTAATTAAGATGTCGAGGTACTATCAACTAGATCTGTTCACACACATACTTTAGTAACCAGCTCCATTAATCATCTGATCAGCTATGTAAACTAATCACTGAACCTGGAAATTATGTGGTTTGATAGAACATGGAAACTAATCAAATGCAGAAGAGTTGTTTCAGTTTGAGTTCTGTTTGAAATGTTGCAACTTCAGAATTCTGGGAACTTTCCATAAAGTTTGCATCAGTTTAGTGGGTTCACCTATATTATGTTGTTGGAAGCTAGTTCATGATGAACTGATTTAACTCTCTACTGGAATATTATTGTTTTCTTTATGGGAGGAATATAGTGTATTAGTTGATGTAAATTTGTTTGGGTTCAGACCTATGCTTCCTCCACTGTTTTGTAGAGTTGGCTAATTTTAGATGCTGCATAATAATCTTTTAGGCTGTGGCCAATTTTAGATGCTGCATAATAATCTTTGTACTGCATAATAAAAAATTGTACCGAAGATGAATGGTCGATTAGTTTTAGCTTCAAGCCATTTTAGTATATTCTTTGTGCATGTGGCCTGTGGCTATAACTAGTTTGTTGTAGTTCATCCGTGATGTCCAGTAGCTATGAGATCCGAGAGATGCCGACCATTCGAGCCACTTAACTTATTCAGCTTTCACTCTACAATCTTGCTAATTTAAAGTCAGTGGGGGGCTTTCCCCCACTGTCCATAGTTCCTAAAAAAACTTATTCAGCTTTGGCCATCCTCATTTGCTATGCTAGGTATAATGTAAACTCTCTTCTGAATTTGATTTGTACTAGTTTGACTTTCCTAAGTTTCTTTTCTTGTTAGCAGAGCTTACACTATCTTTCTATAGGCGCCACCGGATTCGAGGGTGGAGCCCGAGCCTCCACTGGAGCATGGATCAGCCGTGCAGAGGTGGAGCTCCGCATGGATCACGACTTGGTCGTTGTGGGGGCCTGGACCATCAAGCTCGCGGGCGAGATGGACGGCCTCGGCAACGGAGGCGCGCGCGAGATCCTGGGGTTGACCAATCCACGGGGCGCTAGATCTTCCCTCGGGGTCGCCTGATGTAGCCACACTGTCGCCGGATCTCCTCCCCCCTCTCTCTCTGTGTGTTTTTCTGTCAATAGCTAGTAGCATAAGTTGGAGCTGGCTGTACCAGGAACTTAATCTGCATTTATTCAACTAGATCAAGTACAAGTACATTAGTTCGTAATCTGCTATTAATACATCTCCTATTCATAAATTTCTTGAAGTAGTGCATGTAATATATTTAGGTGCTGGTTAATTAGAAAATGGATGTGATTTCTAACTTGATTGCTGTAGGATACAAGATATATCTCTGTTGGTTCATCTTGCTGTAGAATATGCCCCTGTTCATTCATTTATGTGTATTGCTATTTACGTCCTAAATATATTTCTTGAAGCTCCACTGCCGCATCCTGTTCCTGGTAAAAATATGAAGGAATCCCTTTTAACTTGTTCCTGTTCACATACACATGTTCACGAGCACACATTGACATGGCCAAGCCTCACGTGCACATGGTGAGTGAGCTTCAGAATTGAATTTTGTTTTTGCTGGGTCAGCTCAACCCAAAAGAACTGTGTCACACACATTTTTTTCAAGTAAACTGAAGCATTCTTTTTTCATTTCATTTCATCATGTGTGTGCCAGATGCTTTTACTTCTACAACGCGAATGAGCTAATGACGAACTACTCTAATTTAAATGAGTTGGGATTCATCACTACAATATGAGTATGTTTGCATTTTACTTAGCTTGTAATCAATAACCCAGTCCTTAACTAAATATTTGATTACATCATGAGGTTTTCTACAAATTAGTAAGGTAGTGGTTTCAGCTGCTGCATTGTTGCTTATATTTGATACTACACAATGTGACTGGAGTTTATTGTGATTTGCAAAAGATAGAATCTGGATGCAATTGCTTTGATATTCCTGTTTGGCCCCCAGGCATGCTCATGAAGTACAATGAGGTGTCCTCATCTGACTATTTCGCCAATCGGTAAGCCTCACTGCCAATCTTTCAAGTAGTAGTTGTACGGTGTCGCTATCATCTCTGTTTGTATATAAGTACGCCACTGTTGAGGTTTAGCAATCTCTGTTATGGTGTTGATCTGAATCATGCTTTTCTGTATGTGACAGCGAACTGGCTACCCTCGTGTAGTTGAGCAATTAGTATCCATACATGCCCAGTGCATGCCTAAATCCCGAGTTTTATTTTTAAACACCTCTCCATATATGTGCAGTGCCTATTGTAATTGTCAAGTGTGAATTCTGTATATGAGGTGTGTTCTCCTTGTAGTAATTTCTAGTAGGTTGCTTGTTATGTGTAGAGTGCACAACACATTACGTGTACTGAGGATGAAATGGTCTGAGTATGGCATTTTCAATTTAACTTACTTTTTTGGTGTTGAGCTGTCGATAAATTGGTGTTGGTACCATGATGCTTCAACTGTTATTTTCTTTTGGTAAATGAACTGCTGCTTTGGTGCATAGATGTATCTTCACGAGTCACAAAACTCCTGACATGTAGGCGACTGGAGCGCACCAGAAGCATTGACGGCGACTCAGTCCTCGGTGCCGCCCTCTGCTAGAGCGGTGCGTCCCCTCTCTGTTCTCCCAGCCACCCCTAAGTTTTGGATTTGAATTGTTTCTGTGAACTCTAGCCATGCTCACTTGTAAATCTGGTTTGATGTTTAAAGCGTGACTTATGATAATCTGATTTCATCGCCTTCCAGGGACAACATATATATGCTCAATACACTCTACTTGTTTTCCTGTATAGTTTTATTACTTGTTTTCCTTTATGCGTTCACTCTTTTTCAGGAGCTCCAAGCCTAATTTTTTTCCTTTATGTTCGCTCTTTTACAGGAGCTCCAGTCCTAATTTTTCTGAGTGTGAAGCCGTGAAGCCAAGTGCGAAGCAGTGAATGCTGGAGAGAGATGATGCTGGAGAGATGCCCTTCCTGTAGGTCTACACATAAGCGGAAGTTCCTGGGTATACAAGATTCGATGGTTAAATTGGTTGATGTGATGTGAATGAGTGTATGGAAACTGGTTGTGTAATGTGAATGAGTGTATGTAGTTTCACGTGTTCTGTTCTGTATAGCATATTGTAATAAACTTATTTTAGCTGTTATTTGAAGATTTTCATATGCTTTCTCTCTTCTGTCTGTTTGATATATACATATATATTGCTTATTAATAAGCTGTGAAAAATCTGACATTTGGGACCCATCTGTAAACTGGAGCTGGGAAAAAAAGCTGGAAATAAAAAATAAATTGACTGCAAAATGTTGTGCGCTAGAAAATAAAAAGGCCAAATTGTAAGCCAGGCCCATGTAGCTAACCAAAATCAGCATAAAATACATATATTAAAAGGGCTTGCCTAAAAAAATACATGGGCCGAATTACTGGGTCAGACCCATGTAGCTAATAAAAGCACAGGAAAAAACAACAAATGGGCCGAATTGTTGGGCTAGGCCCATGTAGAAAACCGAATTGGACCGGGCTGAATCTTGTGCCACATCAGCTTGCCACGCTGGATGCCTACGTGGCCTGGGGAGGTTGCTAGTGACCAAAATGCCACAGTAGGAATATTTTGGTCATAAACGTCTACGACCATTCCAGAAGAAAGGTCGCTATAGTCAGTTTACGACGGCCAGCTTTTGACCTTATGTTTTTGGTCACAAAAAGGTCATAAATGGAAATTTGTGACCATTCAGTGACCAATAGTGGTGGTCACAAGTTGACATATTTCTTGTAGTGTTTCCTCATCCATGCCATACCATTCACTGAGCTTTTCCTGAAATATTAATCTTGGAATAGCATTAGCTCAATGAGCTATATGTTGTTAGGAATTACCAAAAGCACCTAGGGATAGTTGCACTTTCAGATGAACTGTTTGTGATTAGGCAACACAAAAGAAACGGACAGCCAGATGAAGGTGTGTGCGATATACGGCATGCGGTTCACTCGGATGAACTATTTGCATTGAGACAAGAGAACAGAAATGGTTCAATATAAAAAGATGTGTGTGATACACGGCAAATAGGTCTGTAATCAGAAATGTGTGTGAATACCGATAATAACATAAACGGTTCCCTAGTGTGGTCCATGTTCATTTGATCGTTATCTCCTTCTTGTGCTAGCTCGACCTTCCTTCTATGCTAAGTTTCCATTAATTGATGGCGTTTTATGAACACGCCACCGTTTCCCACCATTTCCTCACCTATTTCCCACCACCCAACGATATTGCGCATAGGCGGCACACGACGCACGGAGGTGACAAGCGAAACCTGTAGCACATCCACCTTTTCCAAGCATGTCAAACCACCAAAGCGCCGCCTCTACCATCAACCTCGTCGACGAGGAAAACGAGCAGGCGCCACGGCCCGTCGAGGCCGAGGCGCTCCCCGGCAATGCGATGGACGACGCTGTGATGCGCGTCATCACCAGAGTTGAGCAGACCTTTGGCGCATGGTGCTTGAGCGCCGCGGATCAAGATAGGCATGTCAACGCCGACAGGCTGCAGCTCGCAGCACAACATGATCGATGGCACGCCGCAGAGCAAGCTAGGTGTCAGGACCCCGATTCCAAGTCACATCGATCTAGCCGATAACACCTCATATCACTTCGCGGCCTCACGCACGGTATTCCCATGGGTGTCGCCTTACCATGGCCGGGGACCGTTTGCGCCTTTTGGCTCATGTATATGATAGTGTCACTAGCATCCATATGACAGAGAACCCGAGCCGACATGACTAGTCATGAACCCAAAGTGGCACTAACTTATGGGGACAGGCATACATGAATCAACATCGAGCATGTCGGTCAGCAGCGTGCGAATCTGGGCTGTAGCACTAGGCTAACAGGACTCCGGTGAACCGGGCTGTAGCAGGCTAGGCAGGACTCCGGATGTCACCGCGTGACATTTCCCCGAAGGGACAGACACAGGAACGAAGTGAATCACATGTCGGCCAGTCAAGTGTTCCAGAGCAGTAGTGCTGGGCTAGCAGGACTCCGGTGAACCGGGCTGTAGCAGACTACTATGGCTCATGGAAGCACAAGACTACATTTCCCCATAAGAGAGGCTACCAGGGATAAACAGCTAGGTTGTCGGATCCCACACATACCAAGCATTTCAATCATACACACAATATGCTCAATATGTGCAATACAACATGGCATCACAACAAGACTCTACGACTCAGAGTATTTATTCATTAGGCTCCGAGGAGCCAAGTATTACAAACATGGGTCTCATGACCCAACATACAGAGCATACAAGCAACAAGCACATGCGGAAGCTTAACTTGTCTGAGTACAGACAACTACAAATGAAGAAGGCTCAGAAGCCTGACTATCTACAAGACCCTCCCAAGGGTACAAAATCGTAGCTGAGGTAACAAGCTAAACGTCGAAGTCCACGTGGAACTACTAGCGAGACTGAAGTCTCTCTGCAAAAACATAAATTAAGCAAATGTGAGTACAAATGTACCCAGCAAGACTTACATCAGAACTAACTACATATGCATTAGTATCAATAAAGGGGTGGTGGAGTTTAACTGCAGCAAGCCAGCTTTGACTCAGTGGCTATCCTGAACTACGACTGCAAGTAACTCTTTTGAGGTGGCGCACACGAGTCCACATATTCACCATATCAATACTCCACTATGGATCCGCTCCCGTCTCCCTACGAGAAGGCCATCCATAGCACTCACGCTTATCTTGCGCATTTTAGAGTATCCACTTTCACTTGTCTATGAACATTGCAAGGGGTCCAAGTTTCCATATCCGAGGAATCCGGCTATTCGAATAGATAATGATAACCCTGCAGGGGTGTACTGCTTCACACATGCTCTCGCCACTTATCGCCCTGTACACGTCATGTACCTCGGCAACCTTCAAGCGGAAGCCGGGCAAGGGAGTCGGCCACGACCTGACTAACCAACAAGTCTCTAGTCCAGGTTTATCGCCTATTCAGGTTCCATCCGCAAGGAGATCCGGCCGGGGTGTCGCTCACGGCCCCAAACGATGTGAGCAGGGTTCCCAAGCCCACCATCCGGGTGCCACTTGGTACACCGTGCCACTGTGCCTAGTCTGTCCCAAGCCCACCTGTACCGGGTGCCACTTGGTAGACTACTAACACTACCTACAAACACCAGAAACTAGTTGCAACTCCTGGACAGAGATCGCGTTGATTAATAAGCCGAGAGGGGTTGAGTTACCGGAACCCAATGTGTGGTAGTAACTGTTCATGGATCACAAACACAGAACTTAGTTCCTAAGGACGGCTGCAATGAGACAACCCACCATGTACTCCTACATGGCCTCTCACCGCTACCTTTCCCAAATCGTGTTCACACACTTAGCTCTCAACAGTAGGACATGTTCACCACATTCCAATTCTTCCCTGATGAATCAGACCTGAATCAACTCTAAGCAGTAGCAGGCATGACAAACAAGCATGAATGAGTAGGCACATCAGGGCTCAAACAATTCCTACTCATGCTAGTGGGTTTCATCTATTTACTATGGCAATGATAGGTCATCCAGAGGAAAGGGGTTCAACTACCGCAAATTGTAACAGTTGAATCGTTGTCCTAATGCAGTAAAAGAGAGAAGGAGCGAGAGAGTGGGATTGTATCGGAATGAACAAGGGGGTTTTGCTTGCCTCGCACTTCTGAAGATAGTATAGCTCTTCATCGGTGTCATCGATCACGTCGTCGGAAACATCGTCTACTGAGAGGGAGCAATTACCGGCAAACAAGGAAGAATACAATCAATGCAATGCAACAATATGATGCATGATCATGACATGGCAATATGCTGTGATTTGGGCTAATGCAACAGAAAGTCATTTTATTTGAAGTGGAATTCAAAACTATATCAAATTCCAACTCCAAACCTATTATGAAATTTGCCCTAATCATGTTTCATCCTAAACAGTGAGGTTAACTTGCTCAAACATGCATGAAAATGGTACAGATGGATTCCTTGAATTTTTCTGATAATTTTTCATATATAAATTATTTCATTGGGAGTTATAGATAATTTTCTATGATTCTTAGAAGTTTTGGGCATTTCCTGGAATTAAACAAATCATTTCTGATTTATTTAAAATCCGAAAAAGCATTTATGACCTCACCACTGCATCACTGTGACGTCATCCAGTCAATAGGACGGGTCCAGGTCAAACCCGATGTGTGGGGTCGGCACGTCAGTGTCTCGGGCTGGTTTGTGTGGATGACAGGTGGGACCGGTCAACTTTGACTTGACCAAAGTCAAAGCTGACACGTGGGGTCCACACATATTAGTACTAATCTTAACAGAAAATTAGACTAACCTAATTAGTCACTGGGTCCCACACGTCAGTGGCTCTAGAGGGGTCATTAGTGGGCTCATTCGCAACTAATGATGTCGCCGCATCGACATCGCCGGAGTTCGGCCGGCGGCGACCAAAACCGACGACGGAGACGCTGCGGGATTGAGCTACGGGCGACCATTTGCCTCGCCGTTTGCGTCTAATGGCAGCGGTGAGTGTGGCGCATCTAGAAGGGCGGACGCCGGAGGCTGGTATGGCCGGAGTAGGCGGCGGCCGGAGTTCGGTCATGTTCGGTTTGGCGCCAGGGGGCACGGCAGATCGAACGGATGGGTGCTGCAGGTTCACAGGAGCGCGGTGAGCACGTTGGTGATGCTCGGGCGAGCGGACGAGCTCAGGAGCATGGAGCTTGTCGGCCGTGGCGGCGGCGAGCTTCGGCGGAGGTGGGGAACGGAGCTAGAGCAAAAACGCGAGCAGGAGAGGAGGGGGAGTCGGTCCATGAGCTCACTGCGGTTGCAGAACACGTCTCAGCGGGCTCGGGGAAGGGTTGGTGACGGCGTGCAGTCGTCGGCGATCTCAGCGGCCGAGAGGTTGAAGACGATGCCATGGTCATGGTGCGGTGCGTCCGGCATCCTGCGGGTCGTCCAGGAGGCGTGGGCGACGGTGGCGGAGCTTCCACGCAACACGGGAAGGCGAGAGGGGGTCGGGGAGCGCGGTGGTTCACGGCGGCGCTTCCATGGCCGCGTCGGCCTCGCGGAAGAGAGCGAGGGAGAGGAGGGGATGGACGCGAGAGAGAGGGAGGGGTGCAGGGGGGTGCTGGGCGTCTTCGTGGCGCTCGAATGGGGGCGGGGAGGCAGCAGGAGGTGGAAGCAGGAGGTGGCCGCGGGTGCGCGCAGGCGACACGCCTCTGCCTACTGGCAGAGGTGGGTGACGACTGGCACAGGCCAGGTGGGCTGGGCCAGCACAGGTGAGGCCCAGGTGGGTTTCTCTCTCTCTCTTTATTTTGTTACAGTTTTCTATTTTATTTCTCTGTTTTGAGTTAGTAAAAATACTAATTCATTTTGTAAAAATCCTGAAAATAATTGTGGGCACTTTTGAAAATATTTCCAACAGTCCTCAAATGCTTTCAAGATTATTTGGACGCTTAAAATATTTTATAGAATTTAAATGTCCAAATTCAAATACTTATGATTTAATCCATAAATGACCTAGAAAAGTGTGCATCATTTTTGGCAGAGGTTCTAGACCAATCCAGAAATGATGAACATTTCTAAAGGGCATTTTGGGTTCATTGAAAGGATTTAAGTTTGAACCTAGTTGAATTTCATTTGCTGCTAGGGTTTAACAGTCCCCATTTCAAGTTTAAAAGGAATTTAAACATGATGCAAGATGATGATGCAATGACAAGCAAGGCTAATGCTAGGGCTGTGACACTAGGCGCGTCCGCGCCAATAGGCTGTGGCTCGCCGCACGGCAAGACCGTTGGAGCGCCATAGAGCGAGAGGCGCGGCACGCCACACAGCAAGAGCGGATCCATCGGCGCTTGCCTGCTGTCGACACGGCGTCGTAGCTGGCTACACGTCCGGTCAGTACCCCCATTCCTCGCCAGGAATGGGTAGAGGCCCTCAGCGCCATACTTGCACCAGAGGTCGGCCGCTTCGTACTTACACCGGACGCCCGCCCTGCCGTTCGCCTTGTCCGCGGCCCACTGGATGCCAATGCACTGGTCCATAGGCTCGACCGCCTCCTTGGCCTAGGTGTCCACCTGGGCGCAGTAGAGGAACATGGCCATCGCATCCTCGAGCTGGTGATCTCCGATGAAATAGCCAACTTGGAGCTTGAGATCGCGCTGTAGATGTACCACGAGCGTGTTGACCGCTTGGACGAACGCCTGCATGAGTTCAGGCAGAGCCAAGAGCTACCGTAGTCAAGGGCTACTGGTCATGGTCTCATGGACGCGTTTTATTTTGAAAAGTCGTTTCGACGTGGATAGCTATGTATTCACAACAATCATAGTATTGCTCTGTTTATTGCTCTATTTCAATGTGTGTACTCTGTTTTCCATTCTTATATGTTCTGTTTCAATGTGTGTGTATACGCTTTCCATTCTGTATATGTGGATGATAACAGCTAGATTCAAATTAGTATACAAAAACAGATAGAAAATGGAATTCATAATATATATATATATATTAATTGTTCATTAGTTCATCACAGAATATATAATATCATCATATATATATGTGATGATACTTAACTACTAGGTACAATGCATAAAATTGAAAACAAACAATACTAAAACTAATAATCCCTCCTGGGGCCAGTATTCTGGGAGCTCCTTGCCAGCAGCTCCTTGGCGCGCGGCGTCTTCCTAGTGCGGAGGCAATACTCCGCCTCCTCCGCCTCGCAGCGCTTGACGTACCGATCTGCCTCTTGCTGGCGGACGTGCGCGGCCGATCTTGCCATTTCGTTTGGCGCCCACTGGAGCTCCTCGTCGGTGGCATGCTAGAGCTTATCGGCCCACCTCCACGCAGTGAGGAGGTGCCCATCGCCTATGACCTTCCTCGTGAAGTACCCGTCTTCGTACACCTCCTCGGCATGACGACGCGCCCGCCCCCAAAGCTCCGCCGCCTCCTTTTTCCAGGCGGCATCACGGGCTTCACAGGCCGCCTGGTACCTGGCTTCCTCCTCCGCCATCTCCTTCTTGAACGCCACTTGCCTGGCTTTTTCAGCCAGCGACAGCGACTTCCATAGAAAAAGATTGTACTGGCCCCAAAACCAATCCAAAGTTGGGGGGTTCGGCGCAACCTCGTTAGGCGGCGCGTAGGGGTCCTCGTCGCTACTAATCAAGTAAGCGTCCTCGGGGGGAGGCGACTCCTCGTCAGCACGTGGGCAGACCGGCGGTGCCATGGCAGAGATTTGAGAGAGAGAGAGAGAGAGAGAGAGAGAGGGCGAGCGAGGGGAGGATGTAGATGAGAATGCAGGCGGGAAGACGTGAGCAAGGTAGTATTATTGGCGGCCGGAATCTAGATCGACGGGGACAGTACACATGTCGGTCGCAGGAATTTACAAGTATTGTAGTTTGAATTACACACGATTCCCACAGCAAAATCCGTGTGTGAACATAATAGCGAAAATCCGTGTGTGAACATAATAGCGAAAATCCGTGTGTGAACATAATAGCGAAAATCCATGTGTGAACATAATAGCTGACGGTTTCCAATGCAGAACCGTGTCTGATTAATGATCCCCTCCACTCACCTACCAAACCTCGAGCCGTGAGATAGAGTGCCAACCGTGTGGGGGGCGGTTGTCTTGCCAAATCTTTACATTTTCTTTTTTGAACACCAGATATTTCCATCGTCTGATGAATTTTTAACTCGCACACAAGTACAGAAAAATATGATTTTTTTCAACCGTTATGGTTAGGCGTTGCATGTAGATGTATTTCAAATTTGAATTATGGTAATTAAATGGTTAGAAAATCACTTAAATGTCTTTAAAAGGTCAAATGACCCCTGAAATTTTCCAAATTTTCACATGACAGTTGTATTAGTGCATGTTAAACATAGAAAAAAAATTGAAGGCCGTAAGAGGAAGCTATCTGCCGTTCGTCATCAAACATGCATTGTTCCCTCTCAGAACCACGAACCTTCTAGTGAGTTGCTCCGGTTTGTGAGGGGTGTGTGTCCAAACTTTTGTCAAACAGGCCAATTTTTTTACCACATCATCTTGCTGGCGTGACATTAAATCAAGCAAGGTTTCATATTTTTCTGATCATTTTTTATCCTTTTGGAATTAAAATGCCATGGCACTCCATGCATGTGTGCCTATGCCTTGGGACCAATATGTTTGAAAATTCCTTCTAATTCACTGCACATGGAATTAACTCACACAAGTACACAAAAATATGATTTTTCAAACCGTTATGGTTAGGTGTTGCATGTAGATGTAGTTTAAATTTGAATTACGGTCATTAAATGGCTACAAAATCACTTAAATGTCTTTAAAAGGTCAAATGACCCCTGAAATTTTCAAAAATTTCACATGACAGTTGTATTAGTGCACGTTAGACGTAGAAAAAAATTGAAGGCCGTAAGAGGAAGCTATATCCCGTTCGTCATCAAACATGCATTGTTTCCTCCCGGAACCACGAACCTTCTAGTGAGTTGCTCCGGTTTGTGAGGGGTGCATGTCCAAACTTTCGTCAAACATGCCAATTTTTTACCACATCATCTTGGTGGCATGACACTAAATGAACCAAGGTTTCATGTTTTTCTGATCATTTTTTTATTTTTTTGGAATTAAAATGCCATGTCACTCCATGCATACATATGCATGTGTCCACGTCGTGAGACCAATATGTTTGAAAATTCCTTCTAATTTACTGCACATGGAATTAACTCGCACACAAGTACACAGATATGATTTTTCAAACCGTCTTGGTTAGGCGTTGCATTGAGATGTAGTTCAAATTTGAATTACGGTCATTAAATGACTAGAAAATCACTTAAATGTCTTTACAAGGTCAAATGACCCCTAGAATTTTCAAAAATTTCACATTACATTTGTAGTAGTGCACGTTAGACATAGAAAAAATTGAAGGCCGTAAGAGGAAGCTATCTCCTGTTCGTCATCAAACATGCATTGTTCCCTCTAGGAACCACGAGCCTTCTAGTGAGTTGCTCCAGTTTATGAGGGGTGTGTGTCCAAACTTTCGTCAAACATGCCAATTTTTTTACCACATCATCTTAGTGCCATGACATTACATCAACCAAGGTTTCATGCGTTTCTAATTTTTTTTAAAATTTTTTGGAATTAAAATGCCATGTTACTCCATGCATACATATGCATGTGTCCATGTCGTGAGACAAATATGTTTGAAAATCCCTTCTAATTTACTACACGTGGAATTAACTCGCACACAAGTGCACATATATGATTTTTCAAACCATTTTGGTTAGGCGTTCCATGTAGATGTAGTTCAAATTTGAATTAAATGGCTAGAAAACCACTTGAATGTCTTTAAAAGGTCAAATGACCCCTAGAATTTTCCAAAATTTGACATTACAGTTGTAGTAGTGGACATTATACGTAGAAAAAAATTGAAGGCTGTAAGAGGAAGCTATGTCCCGTTCGTCATCTAACATGCATTGTTCCCTCTCGTAACCACGAGCCTTCTAGTGAGTTGCTCCGGTTTGTGTGGGGTGTGTGTCCAAACTTTCGTCAAACATGCCAAATTTTTTTCCACATCATCTTGGTGGCATGACATTACGTCAACCACGGTTTCATGTGTTTTTGATTTTTTTTAATTTTTTGGAATTAAAATGCCATGTCACTCCATGCTTAGTTGTGTCATAGCCGTTAGACCAATGTGTTTGAAAATTCCTTCCAATTTACTGCACATGGAATTAAATCACACACAAGTACACAAAATATGAGTTTTCAAACTGTTATGGTTAGCTGTTGCATGTACATGTAGTTCAAATTTCAATTACAGTCATTAAATGGCTAGAAAATCACTTAAATGTCTTAAAAGGTCAAATGACCCCTCAAATTTTCCAGAATTTGACATGACAGTTGTATTAGTACTACAAAATTTCTCATACATTTAAAACACCATCCGTTGCCACTGTACTCCAAATTCGTCTTTCACAGCTAATAAAAAATATCTACAACATCACACACAGTTGTTTTCTAGGAACCATTTGCGATGAAAATATCTGGGTCTATTTAAGTCTCCCTCCTTAAGCTTCGCCGGCTCGTGTGCTCCAGTGCCGGCAACCCCCTAATCCACGAATCCCGACCCCCATTCCCGCACCGCCTTCTTGCAAAGATGACACCGTCGAAACGATTCGTGAAGGCCCGTACGATGGCCGCGTCCCCCCGAGCGCTACCGCCTGCGTCGAGAGTGCGGCCGCCTACGCCAAGAGTGTCGCCGCATCCGCATTGAGCGCGGCCGCTTCCGCTGAGAGGGCGTTTGCGACAGCCGACAGGGCAACTGTAGCAGCCGAAATGGCTGCAAACGCCGAGAGCGCTCGAGCTGCCGTCCATGCCACCGATGTGGCCCTGGCCCGGGTTGAGGCCATCCATGCCAAGATCGAGGATGCACACACCAAGATATTCCAGGCCACCTCGGACTCCAGCATGCAACCCATGTCTGAAAAGGCAGCGGTGGTCATGGAGCACCTGCTTCCTCATGAGGTCGCCGTGCAGGAGCTAGAGATGCAGGAGGCGGCGGAGATCGAGGAGTGCCGGGAGGGGGAGTTGCGTGTGGCCGAGGTCGAGGTAGAGAAGAGTCTGTCCATCGAGGAATTGGCGGTGGAGTACCAACGCGAGCTCTGGCGCATCCACTACTACATGTAATACAACCTTGAGGGCAGCGCCAAGGACGAGGACGAGGACGCGGTCGACTTTAGCAGGGGGACGCGGAGTACACCAACGGCGACATGTCGCTAGGACAAGTCATCGACGTCTCATGTCACACCGGCAATGCATAGGCCGGCACGGCGGCTGATTTGTTAAAATTATGCGTACTTAGGCTTTGTTTTTAATGCCGGTCTTTTGTTAGAGCAATGTTTAGGTCAACTGGCTTTGTTTAATTACTAAAATTGCTCAATTCAGTAAGTGTGGTCTGTCTGCTGGACGCTCTTTTGTGTTCCCAAATTAGCAAGCGATGTTAAATTATGCAATGACGTACCCGGGGAAATTTCCACCAAAATTTGAGTTATCAAACTCATCCCATGCGTGTAAAGCAGAAGAATCAGTTGCGATGCACACAATCGTTCAAAGTGAAAGGTCCAGCGGCACCACGCACAAAGTTTCCCTCCACATTTCCAAAATTTTGGCCTACCGCCAAAATATCTACCCCCGCCCCCCTTCCCGCCTTCCCCACCTCCTTTTCTCCCTGACCACAAGTCACATTTCCCCTATTTCCTCCTTCCTCCCTTCCTAAGCTATAGCAGCTTCCTCGCTCTCGCCGTCTCGCATCCTACCGCCGGGGTCGCCATGGTCTTCTTCAAAGACCTCTCCAGCGGTTCCTCCTCCTCCGACGACTCCTTCACCACCTGGGTATGCCTCTCTTCTCTCTCTCGGGCTATGACTTGGAATGAATGGTTTTTACCCGGAGGTTGATTTGAGTCATTTCTTCCTCTTGTAGCTCCCTAGGACCATCAGTGGCAACGAATGGAGCGGGGTGGCTGAAGATCTATTTGATCGTTGTCACCATCAATCTCCATGCGTGAAGCTAGTTGCATTTGATTATGTGAATAGTGGGAGGAAGTTTCTGGCATGTGCAGAGAAGGTTAGACCCTCTTTCGTTGTTACAAATCATTTGTTAGATGTGATTCAGACACTGTTACGGTCCCAACCCATTCATACCACACCTTCAACCAAATGCATCCTAAGACAGTGTCACAGTTTGTACCTAGTATCTTAAATTGTTGCCATCTCATCAACTGTGCCATTAGAAAATTATTTGGCACCGCTTCAGTAGTTTGTGCAGCCAACTTTGGTCCACACATCCGAGCAGCCAAGCAGTAAAATACTAAATATTTATGGCACGAAGGAACTGGGTGTCGGTGTCAAAACCGGCGGATCTCGGGTAGGGGGTCCCGAACTGTGCGTCTAGGTCGGATGGTAACAGGAGGCAGGGGACACGATGTTTTACCCAGGTTCAGGCCCTCTTGATGGAGGTAAAACCCTACGTCATGCTTGATTAATATTGATGATATGGGTAGTACAAGAGTAGATCTACCACGAGATCAGAGAGGCTAAACCCTAAAAGCTAGCCTATAGTATGATTGTCCTTCGTCCTACAGACTAAAACTCGCCGGTTTATATAGACACTGGAGAGGGCTAGGGTTACACAGAGTCGGTTACAATGGTAGGAGATCTACATATCCGTATCGCCAAGCTTGCCTTCCACGCCAAGGAAAGTCCCTTCCGGACACGAGACAAAGTCTTCAATCTTGTATCTTCATAGTCCAGGAGTCCAGCCAAAGGTATAGTCCGGTATCCGGACACCCCCTAATCCAGGACTCCCTCAGTAGCCCCTGAACCAGGCTTCAATGACAACGAGTCCGGCGCGCAGATTGTCTTCGGCATTGCAAGGCGGGTTCCTCCTCCAAGTACTTCATAGAAGATTTTGAACACAAAGGTAGTGTCCGGCTCTGCAAAATAAGTTTCCACATACTTCCATAGAGAGAATAACATTTACACAAATCTAATCTGCTGACGTATTCCGTAGCGTGACATCACACCACGGCCAAGTCTTTATTCGAATCATTTTATTGTCCCACCTTAGCGCGTTTAGCGAGGCGGTTTCCTTGGCACGTCTTGTTAAAGCAAAGATCATGTCCCCTTATTCCGGGATTCTCATCAATACGGGCGTGGGTAACCCAACCATACCAATTGGTATATTTTCTCGATCAAAGGCGAGTCCCAAACGGTCATGGGGAAGGCCCTTGGTATTCAACCTCTTATAAAGAGACCAAGGCCTTACTCCTTTCTTTCAATCTCAAACGAGTTCGCCCTTCGCCTCGAGTTCCAACACCAAAGGCTCCAGATTTCAGGCGCTTCAGACCTTCGACAATGTCCGGTTCCGACCTTCGAGGCCGATGGATGCCCTCCTCCGTCACGGAGGAGGACGTGCTGAAGTTGAGAGAGGCCAGGTTCTTGACCGGCGAAATCTCGCATAGGCTGCCTGCTCAAGGGCAGGTCATTCCCACTCCCAAGCCCGATGAGAGTGTGGTGTTCATGTCTCACTTCCTTTGGGGGCTAGGCTTCCCGACGGATCCCTTCGTGAGGGGGCTCATGTATTATTATGGGCTGGAATTTCATGACTTAGCCCCAGAGTCCATCCTCCATATTTCCTCATTCATCGTCGTGTGTGAAGCCTTCCTCCGTATCACTCCTCACTTCGGACTATGGCTCAAGACCTTTAAAGTAGAGCCGAAGATGATCGAGGGACGGCATGCGGAGTGCGGAGGTGCTTTTATAAGCAAGAATGCCGGTACTCCATGGCCCGAGGGCTCTTTTCAAGAGGAGTCCAGCTTATGGCAGCGAGAGTGGTTTTATATTACCGCTCCCAGGGCCCCTAAGTGGGTGGCGCCACCTGCCTTTCACTCGAGTCCCCCGCCACGACTGGCATCATGGGTCAATACGGGGCTGGACTGGGGCCGGCAAAGGACGTGCCCCTGTTGCAGGACCACATCCGAGATCTCCTAGAAAGAGACATCAATCTGGTCCTGGTGATGCAGGTTATGTTAATTCGCCGAGTTCTACCCTGCAAACATCGCCCCCTCCGCCTGTGGGAGTTCAACCCGGAGGGACCATGAGTTCTCTAACATTTTCTTGGCATGACGCCAGTGGAGATGTACAAATTGTTCTTCAGACCACAAGTAGTGTGTCTGGATTCTACGGAGGACGCAGGTCTGAGCTGCAATCGTCCAGATACTCAAGTAAGTAGCCTTGTGCCCGGACTCGCTATCCGTATATTTATCATAAAATTGCCCCTAAAAGAGTTGTCCTTTAAACAGGAGTGGATAGCGAAAGAAAAGCTAATCAGGTGTCCGGCCCCCCTCCCCGAGACCACGCCGGGTCCCATGCTACTCAGGATGTTGGAGGTTGTGCCTTCAAAGGGAAGTGAGGGAGGGGACAAGGGAGCTACAACCTCCTCAAAGGAGGTTGTCCGGAAGGGACGAATCGAAAATTCCTCTCCTCAGGGGAAGAAAAGGACCGCCTCTAAAGACCCGGAGACCATGGCCTTAAAGCAGGGGAAGAAATCTTCGCCAGAGGGTCCTGTGCTGGGGGATACTTCGGCCGAATTATGCCCTCAAGGGGATCAACCCTCCACCGAGCCGTAAGTAGAGAGAAGTTTTCTTTTTAAGAAACGAGAGAAATCCCTGATTTATATCTGAGAAAAGTAATCAAAAATTTACCTTGTAGCTTGGACCTTAGCCCTTCTCAGCAGAGCTCGTCTTCGGGGGATCTTCTTCCGGAGATGATGGAGAGCGGAACGCCTCCCCCTGCCGTACCGCCTTACGAGGCGGGCGACCCTGAGGTATCGTCACGGAGGGTTTTTCCGAATCCGGCGGGGCCAGAAGGTAGTCATATGGCCCCCCAAAGCCCTCCGCGTCCGGCCTTCAAAAAGGGCCATCGGACGAGTCCGGCGCCGTCTGGTGCGCGGTCGGAGGAGCTGACGGATCTGCTAGGGCGAGCATCTATCTCAGAGGAGCACCGTGCATTAATGGGTACGGTGATTGAGAGGATTTCATCCGCGGAGAGCGGATTGCACGAGGCCGTCAGGAGTTTACTGACAGGTTTTGAGGTACGTGAAATAATGTACCCTTTTTGGACAGTTGCGCATAAATAAGATGCGCCCTGTGTAGATAGTAGCCCCTGAAACTCTGTGTGTTGTCAAAAGTGACGGCGCACAGAGGATCATAATCCCAGGTCTAATATGTCGCCTTTATACGTAGGTGGCGAAGTGTCCGGTGGCCAGCCGGACTGATGGATTTGCCGAGCTAAAGCGGCAACTTGACGTGGCAGATGCCGACATTGCGCTTGTCAACAAGCAGCTTGACGAGGCACAAGGTATGTAATTCCTTCGGCGGCGCCTGGTAAGAGGAGCTTTATGCCAGTATCTTACAATGTGTGCGCTTGATGCACATGGTGCTGCTGCCATGGAGAATCTTCGGGCGGAACTTGCCCGAGCCAAGGAGCAAGCGAGGAAAAGTGATGCGGCTGCCGGAAAGGCAATTGAAGAGATGAAAGCCGAACAGGCTGCTCACTGCCGAAGCAAGAAGGAAATGGCCGAGATGGCCGTGAAGCTGAGGAACGTTGCTGACCATTGCAAGCTTCTTGAAAAAGAAGATCGGGCGGAACAGACGGACCTGAAGAAGGTCGTTGCCGATGCCAAGGATGCTCGCTCTACGATGAGAGCTGTGAAGGAGGAGCTGCGTCAGGCCGGACAAATCGCGGCTGGAAAGCCCTTTATGCTGCGGAGGAAGTTCTGTGATCCTAAACATGCTCCGTTAGACCAGATGTGGAGTACGGAGGACACCTATCTAGATTTAGCAGCGAGTGCCGTAGATGCGGCCGAGCACTTCCGAGATCAAGAAGATCGCGAAGTGGAAAAGCTCTTCTGGTCGCAATTCCACAATCCAGAGCGTCCACTATCATTAGCCGATCGTTTGGCCGAATGGGCCGAGCTAAATAGGTTGTCCGGACTCGCCATGAAGTATGTCGTTAGTCATCTGTGGCCAGAGAGACCAGAGCCGAAAAGTTATTTCAACTTGGTGCAGCAGTTCCTTGGTGCGGCGCCGCATATCAATGCAATGAAGAGGTCAGCATGCATAGAGGGTGCGCGGATGGCTCTTGCCCATGTCAAGACATACTGGGCGGAAATGGAAGCCACCGCTGTTGCATCCCCAGACTCGGATGGAAGCCGAGTACCTGCCGAGCGCTATTTTCAGGAAGTTCTGCAAGGCGCTCATTTAATAGAGACGCGGTGCTCGAAGGATACTATATTCGAATAGCATGTATTATTGTAAAACAATATTTTGATAAATTGTAGAAGCTTTTTATACTTTTGCCTACAAGTATTATGATACCTCCTGTGCGGCCGTTTAACATATATGTATATATAATCTGAAAGATGGCAGTCGTCGGCTTCAGCCCCCACGCACATAATGCATGGGTGTTCGCAGAAGGCGCATTTTCACACTTGATCCAACGTCTTGGTCCTATAAAGGAGGTGATAGCACAGCGAACTAGGCAATCGGACTATGATGCTTTATCACTTTCACTTAGCCATAGGAGTTTGATATTGAGGCTACTTATATAGCCCCTGGTGGCACCTGCGCTTGCCCGAACTCGGGGCGCGTATGTGCCTGGCTGGGAAATGGCCCTTCGTTAATGCGGAGGAATCCTAAAGATTTTGGTATGTCATCGAGTGGTTGACCAGTCTCACGCTATATCATGACAGTCAGTTTTCGGCTTTCTCTACTGAGGTGCTCGCCTGGCCGAACCAGGGCACAATCGCAGTAGTTCTCCTGGTGCCGCCTTAGCCGATAGAGCGGAATGTAAGGCAGCAAAACACAGGAGCTGGGCAAACCCAACATTTGACCAAAGACATGATTCGGAGCTGATGCATATAAGGCTAAACTCGCGACGCCGAACACTCCCTAAGGTATTCGGTCTTTATGAGGGCGGGCGGGATAACGCCCTTAGTAATAAGCCCCTAGTGTCCAGGTACGCGCAAAACTCTGATGTGGCCACATGCCAAAACGCCAGCCTCCTCCTTGGTTATACCAAGAAACTAGGGGATGTGTATCAACAAGAGACAGTAAAAAAGGTTTACGCAGGGTCTTAATCTAAAAAGAATCCTTGGAACGGGTCCCTGCTGCACGTCTGCCCCTGTGTCTTCATTGTGCCGTATCCTGGACGGGCGTAGCACAGTGTTCATCTATAAAAGAGAGGAACTTAGTTAAAGAAAGATTGTGCCGAACATGAGTTATACTAAATAAACAAAGTATAAATCGAAATGGGTAAAATTGAGCTTTATTGTCTCTTGTTTTATATGCGTGGAGCCCCTAGTACAGGGGTATACGGCTATTAAGCCTTTATCAATTGTATGTTTATGCCGGACTCGTCTAGCCGTGTCCGTGGTCTTGACGACCTGTTTAGATGCTTTGGCTAGTGAAGCCGCTTTATTGTGGGGCTGTCAAGGCAGCCGCACTATTTTCCGCGTGGGAGGAACACTCAATGTTTTCCCTTTAATGAGATGATGCCTCGTGGACCGGGCATCTTAAGCATAAGAGATGCATAATGTGGTATTGCGTTAAAGCAGGCGAAAGCTTCGTGACCCAGCAGTGCTTGATAGCTACTTGAGAATGGGGCGATGTGGAAAGTTAGTTGTTCGCAACGGAAGTTATCGGGGGAGCCGAACATAACTTCTAGCCGGAGAGAACCCATGCAACGGGCATCTGTGCCTGGCGTTACCCCTTGGAAGGAGGTTTTGCTATGGAGAATTTTTGTTGGGTCTATCCCCATGTTGCGGATTGTGTCCTGGTATAACAGGCTTAGACCACTGTCGCCGTCCATCAGGAGATTTGTAAAATGGAGTCCGCCGATTATTGGATCTAATACCAAGGCAGTCCAGCCTGCGTTCTGGATACTTCTAGAGTAATCCTGATGGTCGAAGGTGATTGGTTTTGACAACCATTGGCGAGACTCCTTTGGGATAAGTCGTATGGCGCGTATCTCTGGTGGCGCCGTTCTATTCGTCACGTGAAGTAAGTTTACTGTTTTGACTTCTTGTGGGAAATCCTTTTGTTTCCTGGTGCTCTGCTTGTGGGGTTCGTCGTCGTCCTCACTTGGTGTGTCGAGCCCCTTGTGTTCGGCGTTGAGCTTGACGGCTTGCTTGAAAACCCAACAATCTTCATGGGTATGGTTCGCAGGCTTCCCGGGAGTACTGTGTATTTGACATATCTTGTCCAAGATTTTGTTTAAGTTGGATAGCTCGTCCCTGTTATCCTTGAGGGGCGGCTTTCTCTGATTCTGCCGCAAGCTTTTGAATCCGGCGTTGACCGCCGTGCTCTTTGGGATGTTTCCCTTATTCCGGCACTAGTCTTTTCTGCGTCGGGGTTTTCCATTTCCATCCCTAACTTCGGATGTACTTGGGTCGCTGGTGCTGCATCTTGCCAACCAGCTGTCCTCTCCTGCGCAAAAGCGGGTCATGAGGCTTGTCAATGCGGCCATTGTTCTTGGCTTTTCTTGGCTGAGGTGTCTGGCGAGCCATTCGTCTTGAACGTTGTGCTTAAAAGCTGCTAGGGCTTCGGCGTCCGGACAGTCGACTATCTAATTCTTTTTAGTAAGAAATCTGTTCCAGAATTTCCGGGCTGACTCGCCAGGCTGTTGAGTTATGTGACTAAGATCGTTTGCATCCAGAGGGCGGACATAGGTCCCTTGAAAATTTGCCCGGAAAGCATCCTCAGGCTCTTTCCAACTTCCAATGGTGTTTTCGGGAAGGCTTTTGAGCCAATGCCGGGCTGGCCCTTTAAGCTTGAGGGGTAAGTGTTTTATGGCGTGGAGGTCATCTCCTCTGGCCATGTGTATGTGGAGGATATAATCCTTGATCCAGACCCCAGGGTATGTTGTTCCGTCGTACGCCTCTATGTTTACAGGCTTGAATCCCGCTGGAAATTCATGGTCCAGCACCTCATCGGTGAAACATAGGGGGTGTGCGGCACCCCTGTATTTGGGTGTGCCGTGATGTTCGGATATTTGTTGTGTTGCATTGCTTACTAGAGCTTGCTTTCTTGGCCCATATATAGATCTGGCTGGGCCGTCTTTTTGATGTGGATCCTTTGATGGATCGCGTGCCGGCTTGTGTGCGGCGCCGCTTGCCGCTCCATGATGGACATGCGGTCGTCCATCCGACCGGATGGCTTTCCTATTTTTGGACTGCGGGGGCTCTAAGGCCTCCTCGTCAAATTCAGGCAGTAGCTTTCGCTTTGGATAGCTTTTTGTGCGGCGACTGCCGGCATATTTGTCTGCGGTGTTGCGTACTTTGCTCCATCTGATTCTGAGTGCATCTTCCGCAGTTTTGAGCTTCCGCTTCTGCTTTTTCAGGCTATGCGCAGTGGCGATGAGACTTTTGTGGAGGTTCTTCTGCTCCATGAGTTTATCCGGCGTAAGGTTGTCCGGACTGTAGTTTTCGCCGGGGACGGGGTGTTCGGTTTGTTTATCCAAGTTTCCCTATTCGGACGCTTGCTCGAAGGCATGTTCGTCGTCCGCCGGCTCGTCCTGCTCTATGGCTAGGTCTGTATGGCTGTTGTCTCTGTCGAGGCGGGGCTTGGAGCGGCGCTTACGTCGCCGCTTTGATTGCTTTTCGAGTGAACGATCCCTCGTTGCATCACTGTGTTCCTCGTCGTCGCTCCTTTGGGTGTGTCCACCATGTATACATCATGAGATGAGGTGGTTGTCCAGTGCCTTATAGGCGTTGGTTCGTGTTCATCTCCTACATCGTCATCCATACCGTTGATGTCTTTGGAGTCAAAGTCGAGCACGTCGTTTAAATTATCGATAGTGGCTACGAAGTGGGTGGTGGGTGGGCTTTGAATTTTTTCATCATCCGCATCCCAACCTTGTTGACCATAGTCCGGCCAGGGCTCTCCTGATAAAGAGAGATACTTTAGTGAATTCAGAATATCGCCGAAGGGCGAGTGCTGAAAGATGTCCGCGGCGGTGAACTCCATGATCGGCGCCCAATCGGGTTCGATCGGTCAGGGCGCGGAGGGCTCGGAGTCTGGAGAGGAGTCCGGCTCCTTGGAGTCACGGGCTTTGCAGAATATAGGGCTGGTGTTCGGCTCGATCGCCGTAGAGATTGCAGGCCCCGAGGCGATGTCTAACCACCCATCCTCGATTGGTGTGATCGGCTCCGAGCTAGGGGTTGGACCGGACACAGGTGCGGCCTCCAGGGCACTGTTCGGCGGCAGAGCTAAATCATGCCCATCGTGACAGTGCGGCGCGCTCGGCTATGGCTCGAATCCATTGAATATCGAGTCTCTGCGGATGTCGGGCGTGTAGTTCAAACTTCCAAGTCTGACCTGATGGCCAGGGGTGTAGCTTTCGATCTGCTCCAGATGCCCAAGCAAATTGGCCCGCAGTGCAAAGCCGCCGAATACAAAGATCTGTCCGGGGAGAAAAGTCTCACCCTGGATCGCATTGCTGTTGCTGATCGGAGAAGCCATCGGGCCTAAAAGTGACGACACAGAGTAACTCTCAATGAAAGCACCAATGTCGGTGTCAAAACCGGCGGATCTCGGGTAGGGGGTCCCGAACTGTGCGTCTAGGTCGGATGGTAACAGGAGGCAGGGGACACGATGTTTTACCCAGGTTCGGGCCCTCTTGATGGAGGTAAAACCCTACGTCCTGCTTGATTAATATTGATGATATGGGTAGTACAAGAGTAGATCTACCACGAGATCAAAGAGGCTAAACCCTAAAAGCTAGCCTATGGTATGATTGTCCTTCGTCCTACGGACTAAAACTCGCCGGTTTATAGACACCGGAGAGGGCTAGGGTTACACAGAGTCGGTTACAATGGTAGGAGATCTACATATCCGTATCGCCAAGCTTGCCTTCCACGCCAAGGAAAGTCCCTTCCGGACACAGGACGAAGTCTTCAATCTTGTATCTTCATAGTCCAGGAGTCCGGCCGAAGGTATAATCCGGTATCTGGACACCCCCTTATCCAGGACTCCCTCACTGGGCATCGGAGCAACTATGTGCTCTGGAGTCCGGGTCCCTGTTTTTTTTTGCTGCATCGGCTCGCCAGTTCATGGCACCAGTGCGAGATGTAGCAATAGTTGTCTTTACCCCAGTTTTGGCATACATAGTGGACGGCCTTAGTGCTATTAGTTCTATGTTACTAAAATTATGCATGCACACACCTGTTAGTATGAATTTGTTGTCATCCAAACATTGTCGCTATGTTGTTGCAGTTATATTTACCTTCCTCATAAAATGTTCAATTTTTTATTCATTGTACATGAGTAAGAACTTGTAGCGTCGTTGTAGTTAATTATAGCTTCTGATGTTCCAGAATTTGGTTGTTGTCTCGGTACCAATTTTTTCATTTGCACATTGATCTTTTTGAGAAGATATGTCATAATTAACATGTCTCTTCAGTTTTTCAAAATAAGCATTGATGATTTTCTATGTTCCTATAAACCCATTTCCCCTACAATTGTTACTGATCTAGTTTTAAATATTATAGGATGAACGGAAGTGTTCTTACTTGGAGTGGGTTGATCAAGAGTGGCCACAGTCTTTGAAGATGTGCCTAGCGAAGCTCTGGAGCATGTATGAGGAAGAGAACAGACGTAGGCTTAGAGAAACTGTTGTCAACGCTGAAGAATATTTGAAGATGCGGGATAAAAAGTTGAAGGTGGAGAATGAGCTCAGATTTTTTTAAATTGGACTTCGCTAAGATGGTGTTGGCGAAGGAAGAGGCACTTCCCCAGTTGGCCCGTGCAAAACAGGTTCTTACTGAACTGAAAGCAGAGGTGGATAAAGACGAGCCTGGATGATCACGACTAGGGAAATGAATACATATATTGTTCTTATGAAGTTGAACTAGCTATATGTTGTACTGTGCTGTTTTCATGTAGCTACCGTACTGTGATGTTATAATATATTTATGTGCCTGATATGAAATTGGCAAAAAGTTGTTCGATATGAAATGTGAATTTACGTAATATTGGAATTATTAACTGTAAACTAATAAACCTGCTAAATGTGTCATGGACCTTTGCAAACGGTTCTAGCAGTAAAAGCGCTTGCGATGGATAGCCCAATGCCACACAATTTTATTCATCAAATCGTGTGTGATATAGTTGATAAAAGAAAACAATTAACCAAGGCAGACCGTGTGTGATAGTTACACCTTTCAGACACGAGCCTACAAATAAAACTCTATGGGATGTACGTACGAACGGAAACGTTTTCCCTGGATTGACTGTGTGGGATGTACATAAGAAAGGACACATATTCCTTGGATTGACTGTATGTGATATACATACGAACGGAAATGTTTTTCTGGGATTCACCATGTGGGATGTAAATACCTACGGAAATAATTTTCTCGGATTACCGTGTGGGATGTACATACCTAAGGAAATGATTGGGTTTCGATGCCTCGCCCGATCGCACACGACCCCAGCCTGTGTCCCAGGAGGGCCTATCCCCGACGATTTATCGGTCGTGTGGGAAGGACCCCCCTATCACCCACACTCACTTGGCGACGATTCCAAATGCCATCGTGGAAAGGGGTTAAAAAGCGTTTGTTTAGGACCGACGTGCACCAGTGTAAATAGATAGTCCCATCGCAGAGGGAAGCCGTGATTTGCAGAGGTGCCAGAGCTCAAGTTTTTGAAACAGAGGTAAATGATATTTTGAGACATGCACCCTTCTCATTTACACTACTGCAGGATGGTCCAAATGCGACACTACGATCAGAGACCCTTCGACGAAAGTGTGTGTGATGCCATAATCGCAAACGGGGGCGTAAAAGCAGTCAAAAAAGGTGCTAAACGTTTGCGATGATGGATGCATCAAACACGGTTCAAATTTTAGTTGCGTGTGCGATGCAGGGCATATGGTTCAGTTCAATTAACTATTTGGGATGAGGAGGAACAAAAGAAACGGGCAGCCAGATGAAGGCGTGTGTGATATATAGCATACGGTCCACTAGGATGAACTGTGTGTGATTAGGCAACATAATGGAAACGGTTCAACTGAACAAGATGTGTGTGATACGCGGCAAACAGGTCCGTTATCAGAAATGTGTGTGAAGAACAATAGCAACACAGACGATTGCTCCTAATAAGCCGTGTGATTTGATTTGTCTACAGAAGAATAACATGTATGTGTGTGTGTATATATATAATTGAAATAAACATCCAATTACATAAGTGACTATATAGATCATTCGCACACACCTCAATAAACAATTGCATGCATTCCAAAGTAGGAGAAACGATCGTCTAGTCATCTACTTCTTGTGACGCTCCCGCCACTGCTATGTGGCTCGATCCCTCATCTGGGTCAGGAAGAAGACAGTTCCTCATGTCAACGATCCGCCTGTACATCTCGTAGCTTGTGTACGTGTCCATGGCGGCGTACTTGACATGTTGTTCATCCAGTCTCTTATGCCACACACTGTGCTAGACGTTCCTGTCCTTATTGCTCTCATTCTTCATCTTCATGTAGTAGGGGTCAATGATGGCCGAGGTGACGTCAACCAGGGAGTTCAGTTTGTTTTTGTCGCTGCCCAAGACCTTGTAGTGGCGCTGGATGTTGACAAGATTCGGGCATTTCAAGCATGAAACCTTGAGCGCTTTTAGATCGTTGGTGGTGTTCACCATAGCAAAACTGTAGTTGGAGTTGTTGATAAACCTGGAGAAACACTCACAAGGCATTGTGGCCAGGTGGTAGTGGTAGACGAGGACGTCATGTCGCAGACACAACTGGGCGACTGCAACCTTTTGACCATGCCCGACATGACCCATGGTGTACTCGAGGTCGAAGCCGACCACTTGGTACTTGTCCTCGGCAAGGAACTACTCCATAGTTTGGATGGAGCTCTCCACTGAGACGGGATCGTTCGTGTACACCACCGAGAAAGCCTTCCCCCTCACGTGGGTGTCCATGACGTGTTGCGTGGTGAACTACCCTCCTTTGTCGTCGTCGGCCGCTGGGAGCACCATTGGAACCATTGGATGTCCTCTCTGTATGTGTCCTCGTGGGTGTGCTTATTGTGTCGTGTGAGATGAGAGATGATGGTAAATGGCCGCAGGAATAAAAGGAGGCAGGCGGCGTGGATTCTCGGCGCGTCCGCATGGCAGTTTTTGCAGCGAGTAACTGCATCGTCGCGCCACGCCCAGCGCAACCGCATGCACACGAACGTGCGTGATCATGCACCGGCCCCAAACACTGGCAGTGCATGTGGAGGAACGAGGGCAGAACACCCGGAGGGACGCGAGAGTAGAGAGCGCGCGGCGGGACGCGAGCATAGCGCGCCGTGGCCGCCTGAACCACAAGCAACCACACACATAGAGCAGTTGAACACGCAGGAAATGGTTGCCTACAAGTCGGCCGACAGTTGCGTCGCTGTGTAGAGAGCGGCCGTGTGCTACCACCTCCGTCTAGTCTATAGTCCCCTTTATATTCTGTGCCATACTTTGCCCTCAAATTTAACCAACAAAATATTAATGCATGTTATAAAAATTATATAATTGGAAACTGTGTTCAAATACGAATCCAACTATAAAATCTTTGGCGACATGCATTCGTATTTTATTAGTTAAATCATACTTATAAATCACGACGGGGGTATAGTAGGTAATTAAATCGCAAACATTGTTTTATTAACCGTATGTGTACATGGCCTTTCGTCCTTGTCGGTGTCAAAACCGGCGGATCTCGGGTAGGGGGTCCCGAACTGTGCGTCTAAGGCGGATGGTAACATGAGGCAGGGGACACGATGTTTTACCCAGGTTCAGGCCCTCTTGATGGAGGTAAAACCCTACGTCCTGCTTGATTGTTCTTGACAATATGAGTAGTACAAGAGTAGATCTACCATGAGATCAGAGAGGCTAAACCCTAGAAGCTAGCCTATGGTATGATTTTATGTTGTCCAATGGACTAAAACCCTCCGGTTTATATGGACACCAAAGGGGGCTAGGGTTACACAAGGTCGGTTATAAAGGAGGAGATATACATATCTGTATTGCCTAGCTTGCCTTCCACGCCAAGGAGAGTCCCATCCGGACACGGGATGAAGTCTTCAATCTTGTATCTTCATAGTCCAACAGTCCGGCCAAAGGATATAGTCCGGCTGTCCGGAGACCCCCTAATCCAGGACTCCCTCAGTAGCCCCCGAACCAGGCTTCAATGACGTCCAGTCCGACACGCAGTATTGTCTTCGGCATTGCAAGGCGAGTTCTTCTCCAAATTTCGAATGTTTGTTAAGCAGTGTCCGGCCCCATAAATGTTGGACTTCTTGGCTTCTGCGCCCAATAAGGGCTATCTTCCACGCGTCGAATGAATACGAGGAGCCAGGGCGTTTTTCCATTCGTCCCCTAGCCAGATAAATAAATTGTCTATTAAAGGGATGGGGATTCTTAGATCCAATCCATATCGTCCTCCCCAGCGAGAATCCATCGGAGCGCGCTTCAGAAAAATCCACTCCAGCATGGCTGACAACCGCGGCTCCTCCTCCCGCCCCCGTAGCCCTAAGCCCAGTGATTGGGAGAGGTGTTCTGTCCCACACAGTCGATTAGTCAAACTGCAGACTAAGGGATTTCTCCCTCCAGCGTATATGGTTCCCGTCCGAGCCGGGCTCGCCACCTACAATGTCGGGGAGCAAGCGGAGAGCTTCCCCAGTCCCTCTACGGGGGAGCGGGTATGCCTTGTTCCTTACTTATTAAGGGGACTTAGATTTCCAATTCATCCGTTCCTCCGCGGGCTCCTGGAGTTTTACGGCCTCCAACTGCATAATTTCACCCCTGCTTCCATATTACACATTGTCGGCAATGTTGCCGTCTGCGAGTTATTCCTGGGCTGCGAGGCTCATTTCGAGCTGTGGAAAAGGTTATTTTGCCTCGTCCCCCGCACACAGGAGGGGGCACTTTATCAAGTGGGCGGAGCCAAAATATGGCGCATCGCCAAAACCGGATACCTGTCCGGTACTCAAAAGAAGACGTCCGAGGACTGGCCTTCGGAATGGTTTTATATGGAGGAAGTCCCCCTTCCAGACCCTGTTCGGCGGGGTCTTCCTGAGTTCAATAATGCTCCTCTGAAGAAACGCCAAAGCTGGCGCCCACGGAGCCCCTAGGAGGAAGACAACGGGGAAGTCCTTTACCTGATGAATCGGTTTAAAGCGCTGGCTTAATCAGGATTGACAGTAATCGAGGTTATGTCAATATGCATAATGCGGGGAGTGCACCCACTTCAATATCGAGGGCACCCCCTGTGGTGTTTTAACGGGGAAGACGATGCCACCCGTTGCGGGCGTAAGGGTCCGGACAACGCTGCTGCTTTAGCAAAAATCTTTTCCGAGTTGTTCAAGGGAGAGGAAGAGGAGTTCATCCGCATCAAGCCACGAGATGGATTCTCCATGTACAACCCTCCAAGCTGGGTGAGTTATATCTCCTTACTCCCATTCTTCCCACATTCTTTGTCGTAGGTACTCACCTTGCCATTTTACGGCAGGAACTGTGAAAAGCCATAAGGGATGTCAACAGCCCGTCCCCACAACAAAAGGACCCCGACCGGGCCCTCGGTCCCGGACTCGAAGAAGATCCGGACATATTCGTGGAGCTAATAGACCGGCAGTTCTATCAATTGAGCTATGATGATGCCATGGTGGCCATTACGGCCGACTATCCCGGACTGCTCCCTGCATCGCTCGTAAGAAAAACCAAAATCCAAACTCCAAAAACTAGGATCCCCTTTTAGATACTTCACCTATACATATGGTGTTTTACAGGGAAGGCATTTGGGACGCACGTGCTGAACCCGCAGCAACTCGCCAACAAGAGGCACCGAGGCCGGGTAGGCCAAAAAGGAAGGCAGTCAGGACGGAGACGTCGGTGCAGAGGTATGACAAAAACCCTGCTCCGTGGTTGTCGTCTTTCTCAAAATGTAATGACGTCCATGTTTGTTTAACAGAAAAAACGCTCGGCGGAATATGTTCGGTGAGGCTGCCGATCATGCTTCCACCAGTCGGGCTCCAGGACCGGACATAGAGGCGGACGCCGGATACTCCCCCTACAGAGGATGCAGATAGACTATCCACTAAAAATTCAGAAGTGGAGAGCGCCATGAATCATAGGCATCGCCGGGCCGTACTCCATGATGCTTGCTTCTCACCAGAGGCATTTGATGCCTTTAATTCTGGAGATGCGTACCTTCCTGCTGCTCAAAATGGTCTAGCCAGAGCCACGAACCAGTATGTAAGGGATGTATGGGTAAGCAAATCTAACGATTATGTGTATCAATAGCGCCTGAGACTTGAAACAGTTAGCAGAACTGATTTAAGGATCATCCATTGTGCAGGTTCTTACAGAGAAGAATACTCGACTGTCACAGGAGCTGGAGGAATGCAAGACCCAACTTCGGGCCGCCGTTGCCGCATTGAAGGAACCTAAAAAGTCCCCAGCTGGTAACATTTGTTTCAAAGAATAATGGGTACCATATAGCATGCGACATGGCTGCAGATCTAACAATAGATGTTGAAGATGAATCCAGAGAGAATCCGGAGGACCAGCATGTCGTACAACAGCTAAAGGCTGGTGAACGCGTGCTGACTGAGGTCAGGCGGGAGAAAAACAATCTCCAAGACGCCAATACCAAGCTGCGCGTGAAACTGAAAGATGTTCGAGCCCAGCTTGCGGACTCCGAGAAGGAGAATAAGCGGCTTCGACGCGACATTTTCAGTAAGTGCTTGAACGAACCCTTAAAAGGGGGCGGTGGAGAATCCGGCTAATAGAGTTATGTCTGCAGGTATGCTGACGGGTCGTCCCGCGGAGGAGATGCCCGGGTCTGTGGGTGATCTTCTACCCGAGCTTTCACAACTACACGAACAAGTTCGGCAGGTGATGCAAGGCATTGCCCAGGCCTTGTGGCCATCCGTCTCCCTGCCAGAAGGCATTGGAGAGCTTGCTGAGAAGCTCAAGGGAGCACGGCGATGCTTCCGATTATGGAAGATATCGGCCTGCCATCAAGGTGCCAGGGAAGCCTGGGCCATGGTGAAGACGCGGTATACCAAGGCTGACCCAAACCACATGGCCGAGGTCGGACCTGTGGGGCCCGATGGGAAAGAGATCCCCGTTAGCTTAGTGTATGGGCAAGTAGAATTAGCCGCAAAGTATTCCCAACAGGATTGTAGGCTAGACAGCCTGTTGGATGGTATAGAAGAGGAATTTAGTCAGTCTACATGACTATGTAATTAAAGTGACATGTATAATGCCTTCTAGCCGGATTGTAAATCATTTGTCATGGCGGACCTTTTTGCTTCAACCTCGGGACCCGATAGTCCGGAGTGTGTCTGAATACCCGCTCAGTTATATAAGAACCGGGGTATGCGTGGAAACCAGGCGTAGGGGTCATTAGTGCTTGAACAGACAAGTACCCAACTAGTTATGTTATATTACATGGGTAGTAAGAAACATCTTCCAGGGAGAATAGTTCCGTTAGGGGTTCCTTTCCCTGGGTACGCATGCCCTAAAGTGCATGTCCGGACTACGAGAGGATACGCAGGCAAAAACATCTGGGGGCATATATGGAAAATGAATAAAAATCATCTTTTGTTCACCGACCGAATATTCCCTTAAGAACGCTAGCTTTTGGCTTCACCCAGTATGAGGTACACATCCGGCTGAGCCGGCAGTAACAATCGCAGAGGCGCTCCCCTTATGCCCTAGCCGAATTAACGGGAACGTAGGGCATAAATACAAGAGCCAGGCAACCCAGCTTGGCCAAAACTTAAGTCATATCGATGCATATAATGGCGAAGAAAAGGTACATGCGGAAGAATAACACATGTGCGGGGCATGAAGCCCAAATAAATAATTAAGCTTCTGTGTAAGAAGCCCCCAGGTATAATGAGCGCGGTTAGCGTGTCTATAGTGTGCAAGCGAGGCACAAGTTGGCCCTTGAAGGCCTCGAGAAATAATAAAAGAAAGAGAAAAAATACATATAATGTATGTGCAAAAAATGGACAGAGGAAGGAGACGAACATAGAGTCTGGCGCTAGGCGTAGAATCTTCGGAGCCTGGCTGCGTTCCATGGGTTCGGCTCAAGTCGATTATTCGATGCATCCCGCAGACGGTACGCTCCACCGGTCAGAACTTGGTCAATAATGAAGGGACCTTCCCATTTGGGCTCGAGCTTGGTCCTTTTCTTCTCCGGCAGGCGTAGAACTAACTCGCCAACGTTATAAGTTTTGGCACGTACTTCTCTGCTTTGGTATCTGCGAGCCTGTTGCTGATAGAATGCGGAACGGGTTTTTGCCACGTCGCGCTCCTCCTCCAGGGTGTCCATACTGTCCTGCCGATCGAGCTCGGCTTCTCTTTCTTCGTACATGCACACTCGAGGTGAGTCATGAATTATGTCACAGGGTAGAACTGCCTCTGTGCCGTACACCATAAAGAAGGGTGTATATCCGGTAGTATGATTCGGCGTGGTCCGCAGCCCCTAGAGTATGGAGTCGAGCTCCTCTACCCATTGCATGTTAGACTCCTTTAAGGACCGCACTAATCTGGGTTTGATGCCGCTCATGATAAGACCATTTGCTCACTCAACTTAGCCGTTGGTTTGTGGGTGATAGACGGAAGCATAATCGAGCTTGATGCTCATGTTGCTGCACCAGAGTTTTACCTCATCAGTCGTGAAGTTCGTGCCGTTGTTAGTGATGATGCTGTGGGGGACGCCATAACGGTGTACAACCCCGGATATGAAGTCTATCACCGGTCCGGATTCGGCTGTTTTAATAGGTTTGGCTTCTATCCATTTGGTGAATTTATCCACCATGACCAATAAGTATTTTTTTCTTATGGGTTCCCCCTTTAAGGGGTCCAACCATGTCAAGCCCCCAGACCGCGAAGGGCCAGGTAATGGGGATTGTTTGGAGGGCGGTGGGTGGCATGTGGCTTTGGTTTGCAAAAAGCTGGCAACCGACGCAGCGTTGGGCCAAGTCCTGTGCGTCTGCCCGGGCCATCGGCCAATAAAAACTAGTACGGAAGGCCTTGCTTACAAGGGCCATGGCTGCGGCATGGTGGCCGCCGAGTCCGGCGTGAATTTTTGCCAAAAGCTTCCGCCCTTCCTCTTCGGAGATGCACCTTTGAAGGACTCCGGTAGTGCTTTTTTTATACATGTCTCCCTCGTGGACCCTGTAGGCTTTGGATCGCCGCACTATACAGCGTGCCTCATTTTGGTCCTCGGGAAGTTCCTGCCTAGTTAGGTAGGCCAGGAATGGTTCTGTCCACGGGGGATGATGGCCATTATTACGTGGGTTGAAGGTGTTATTTCGGTGGCAGAGCCTCCGATTATGTCAGAGTGTTCGGTATCGGGCATTTTGGCCGGGTCCGGGCTATTGTTACCGGTGTCCCCTTCCCATACCATGGATGGCTTAAACAACCTCTCCAAAAAGATGTTGGGGGGGACCGCATCGCGTTTTGCGCTGATGTGGGTGAGGATATCCGCCGCCTGATTGTTTTCCCGAGCCACATGGTGAAATTCGAGCCCCTCGACCCAAGCTGACATCTTTAGGACGGCGTTTCGATAGGCCGCCATCTTCGGATCCTTGGCATCAAAGTCTTCATTTATTTGGGATATTGCGAGGTTCGAATCCCCACGCACCTCCAGGCGTTGAATGCCCATGGAAACTGCCATCCGAAGACCATGTAATAGGGCTTCGTATTCGGCTGCGTTGTTGGAATCTGTATACAGTACGTATTGAACTGTATCTCCGGTTGGGGACGTCAAGACGATGCCAGCCCCCAGACCAGCTAGCATTTTGGAGCCGTCGAAGTGCATGATCCAATTGGAGTATGCGCCGTACTCTTTAGGGAGTTCGGCTTCCGTCCATTCGGCGACAAAGTCGGCCAATACTTGTGATTTAATGGCTCGCCGAGGTTTGTATGTTATGTCGAACGAGAGGAGCTCAATGGCCCATTTGGCAATCCGGCCCGTGGCGTCGCGGTTGTTTATAATATCATTAAGTGGCACTTCTGAGGCTACTATAATCGAACACTCTTGAAAGTAGTGTCACAGCTTCCGGGATGCCATGAATACCGCATAGGCTATCTTTTGATAATGTGGGTACCGTGATTTGCATGGAGTGAGGACAGTGGATACATAATATACCGGATTTTGAAGAGGGAATTTATGTCCGTCCGCTTCTCGTTCGACGACGAGCACTGCGCTTACAACCTGATGAGTTGCCGCAATGTACAACAGCATTGGTTCCTCGATGTTTGGCGCGGCCAGGATTGGGTTGGTTGCCAGTATGGCTTTTATTTCTTCCAATCCGGCTATGGCAGCGTCCGTCCACTCGAAGTGTTCGGCCCGCCGAAGGAGGAGATAAAGGGGTAATGCCTTTTCTCCTAAGCGGGAGATAAAGCGGCTTAGAGCCGCCACACATCCAGTTAATTTCTGGATTTGTTTGAGGTCCGTTGGGATAGCCAACTGTGACAGAGCTCGGATTTTGGCTGGATTAGCTTCAATTCCTCTACTGGAGACAATGAAGCCCAGGATCTTTCCGGCTGGTACGCCGAAAACGCATTTTTCCGGATTGAGCTTGATGTCGTATGTTCGGAGGTTGTCGAATGTGAGCCTCAAGTCTTCTATTAGAGAGTCGACTTGTTTGGTCTTGATGACCACATCATCTACGTATGCCTCTACTGTTTTACCGATCTGTTTCTCTAGACATGTCTGAATCATGCGCTGATATGTTGTGCCGGCGTTTTTGAGCCCAAAAGGTATTGTGCTGAAACAGAAGGGGCCGTATGGTGTGATAAATGTCGTTGCGGCTTGGTCGGACTCCGCCATCTTGATTTGGTGGTAGCCGGAGTATGCGTCGAGGAAACACAATGACTCGTGTCCTGCGGTAGCATCGATAATTTGATCAATGCGGGGGAGGGGGAAGGGATCCTTTGGGCAAGCCTTGTTGAGGTCCTTGAAATCGACACATAGGCACCAAGATTTGTCCTTCTTTGGTACCATCACCAGGTTTGCTAGCTAGTCCGGATGTTTTATTTCTCTAATGAATCCGGCCTCCAATAACTTGGCTTGTTCCTCTCCCATAGCTTGTCTCTTAGGTTCAGAGAAACGCCGAAGAGTCTGCTTGACCGGCTTGAATCCCTTTAGAATATTGAGGTTGTGCTCGGCCAGCCTGCGTGGGATTCCTGGCATGTCTGAGGGGTGCCAAGCAAATATGTCTCAATTCTCACGCAGGAACTCTCGTAGTGCGGCGTCCACGGCGGGGTTTAACTGTGCCCCGATGGAGGCTGTTTTTATAGGGTCCGTTGGGTGGACTTGGAATTTGACTATTTCATCCGCTGGTTTAAAAGAGGTGGACTTGGATCTCTTGTCAAGTATCACGTTGTCCCTGTCCACTGTGGAGCATAGCGCAGTTAATTCCTCGGCCGAAAGGGCTTCGGATAATGCCTCGAGGGCCAATGCGGCTGTTTTGTTTTTGGCGCGGAGTGCTGTGTCCGGATCACTAGCGAGAGTGATGATTCTGTTGGGCCCGGGCATTTTGAGCTTCATGTACCCATAATGGGGTATGGCTTGGAAGATCGTGAACGCCTCCTGTCCTAAAAGGGCGTGGTATCCACTACTGAACGGGGCCACTTGGAATGTAATTTCTTCAAACCTATAGTTCTCCGGCGTGCCGAATACCACATCTAGTGTGATTTTCCCAGCATAGCGTGCTTCCCGACTGGGGATGATTCCTCTGAAGGTTGTGCTGCTTCGCTCAATGCGGTTCCAGTCTATTTCCATTTTTTGAAGAGTTTCCTCATAGATGAGGTTCAATCACTTCCGCCGTCCATGAGTACTTTGGTGAGTCAAAGCCGTCCACAATTGGACTGAGGACCAGTGCAGCTGGTGCTCGGGCTGTTCAGAATTTAGGTTCGTCACTGGCATTGAAGGTAATAGCCGTGTCACTCCATGGAATTATTGCTGCCACGTGGCAGATTTCGGCGAGGCTGCGGAGTGTTCGCTTGCACCTATTTTTTGATGCGAAGGTTTCAAAGACTGTTAATACTGTATTGTTATCCACGGGATGGTGCTCTGTGGCATTTGGGATGAGAAGATCCTCACCACTTTTGGCCACCTGCCGAAGTATCCAACATGCTCTAAGGCTGTGTGTTGGTATGGTATCCGCTGCACTATGAAGTTTGCAGGGTCCGTTAAGCCATCCCTCCAATACGGTTCCATGCCCTGTAGAGGGTTTTTGTTTCTTTGTAACTAACTCGGGTGTCTTATGATAGTGCACCCTTTTACTTCGGACTGGGTGTATATTCCGAGCCGGATTATCCCAAAATTTCGTTTCAGTTTTCCAGGCGCTTTCCATCGCACAACACTTTCATACTATGAACGCCAAGTCAGCGAAGCGTGATATGTCATGGCAACTTAAGGCGTTAAGGATTCCCTTGTTCATGCAATTATTTCAGAAAAATGAGACTGAGTCTTCCTCGCGACAGTCCTTAACCTTGTTCATCACAAGGATGAATCTGGCCCAATAATGATGTACTGTTTCATGGGGCTCTTGCCTGATGTGGGAAAGATCATTTATGTCTGGGTGGGTGGGTGGATTTGAGTCCGAACCCCTACCCAATATGAGACCCAGGGGCCGAGGAGTTTCCAATCTTGGAAGTTCAGATTCTGGAGTATTGCCCGATAAGTCTGGCCCGCTGCCTGACTCTAGGTTCAGGGCTTGGGTGATGTCCTCCCGTAAACGGGTATCCGGCTCGGAGAGTTCAGGAATCCGGACATAGTTATTCCTCAAGATAGAAGAAGAATCGCCGCATTGTTCCTCCACCACCGCAATATGATGGGTGACCGGTGGAGAGTTAATCTCCCTTTGATCGGGTTTAAGCCCAATCCGATCATAGTCTGTAGCGATTCCCAAGGCGGTGATACGATCCAAGAGCTCATTTAGGGAAGAGAGCTCCATTGGATCCATTTGCTCGGCAAATTCCAAGCCGACGTGGAGGCCGTTTTTGATGACCCGAGAAGTCATCGTCGGTGCAGCGGCCGAACGGGCGGTCATGATGAAACTGCCAAGCCAGAGAGTTTGGTCGACAGACAGGGCTCCCTCGGTGGTAATGTTGTTTTAACAACGAGACAAGGCATCCTTCCTTACGGCGACGACACAGTGGAACTCTCGATGAAAGCACCAATGTCGGTGTCAAAACCGGCGGATCTCGGGTAGGGGGTCCCGAACTGTGCGTCTAAGGCGGATGGTAATAGGAGGCAGGGGACATGATGTTTTACCCAGGTTCGGGCCCTCTTGATGGAGGTAAAACCCTACGTCCTGCTTGAGTGTTCTTGATAATATGAGTAGTACAAGAGTAGATCTACCACGAGATCAGAGAGGCTAAACCATAGAAGCTAGCCTATGGTATGATTGTATGTTGTCCTATGGACTAAAACTCTCTGGTTTATATAGACATCGGAGGGGGCTAGGGTTACACAAGGTCGGTTACAAAGGAGGAGATATACATATCCGTATTGCCTAGCTTGCCTTCCACGCCAAGGAGAGTCCCATCCGGACACGGGACGAAGTCTTCAATCTTGTATCTTCATAGTCCAACAGTCCGGCCAAAGGATATAGTCTGGCTGTCCGGAGACCCCCTAATCCAGGACTCCCTCAGTCCTCCTCTCGCACGTCTTGTCACCCCGCTGCCATAGACGGCTTACAGCGCAAGGTTGCACAGCGCGCGGGGGCGTTCTTTTGGCCAAATGGTGGCGCCAATGAATTGTCGGTGAACCCATTCCCGCGCAACCTCATAGGTTCCTGCGCAAGCTTCCCGTCCGACTCGGTGAAATCCCCCAAAATCCCAATGCTTACTGGTCTGCTATAAAAACCCTCACGGCCGGCGAGTCCTGCGTCACATTTTCTACTCCCTTCCTATAGCTTATCTCGTCTGCTTCTCCCACAATCACCAATGGCACCGGTCCGTCGTTGTTGCTGAGCCGCTCCACCATCATCAGAGGACAGCTCCAGCTAGGAGGCTACACTGCAGCAGCGGTGCAGTCCCTGACATAGTGTAGTGCGCGTGGCATCCCTGTTGGGGTTGCGCGGAACACCCACCACACGCTCCGCCGCCGGTGCCCATCGGCAGCTGTTGTCGGCCGTCGTTGCCGCCACACCACCGTCAAAAGCCAGGGCCACCTCCCGCTCCGCCGCGGTGGCCCGAAGGTGGGAGATGGCCGTCATGGCCGCCACCCCACTGCCGGCCACCATGGCCACCACGGCCCGAAGGCGGGAGGTGGTGGTCGTGGCCGCCACCCCATCGTCGGCCGCCGTGGCCGCCAGCCCGTCGTCGACCATCGGGGTCATCACCAGCTCCGCCACCGCCGCCCGAAGGCGGGAGGCGGAGGTGGATGCCCGCAGGTGCGTCAGTGACCTTGCGCGCTACACCGAGTTTCTGCGGGAGGAGGAGGAGCGCCTCATCGAGCACGCAAAGAGCCTTACCGCCGCCATGGCCGCGGCACACGCCGCCTCAGAGGCGAGGAATCAGGAGATCTATAAGGAGAACCACCGCTTCGAGAGGGGTCGTCTGGAGCGGCAGAGGGCGTTCGAGGTGAGCGTCGCTGAAGCTGCAATAGCGGCAGGCACCGTATTGCGGTTGCCCAACTCATCGGTAGGCTCCTCCTCCTCTGCCTCTTACTGAGCGCACTCGGCAGAGGAGAGGCAGCCGGAAGTAGTACAAAGCCCCTCCACACTAGTAGTAGTATTTAGGGGCTATTTTGTTTAGTTCATATGATTATAGATGTGGTGGAACTAAAGAACGTACTTAAAATTAGCTATTATATATAGTTGCTATTTCAGTACGTGGTTGGCAACAATTGGGGAAAAGTTTGGTCGGTTCAGCTGTCGAGTTGAACTGTATGTATAAATAAAGAACGGATGCTTAATCTATGAATGAAATCTATGCTTAATTACTGAATCTTAGTTGCAAAAATTAGATACTGCTAGTGATTTTTAGCTTCATATTTTGACAAATTGCAATGTTAGGTTGACAAATGGCAGTGTTACTAGATCAACAAATGTCAATCTTTCCAGTTTGACAAATGGTAACATACCCAATATGACAGATGCAAATCGCACCAAATTGTTTGTAAGTGGTTGCACACGGGTCATCCAAAAGAACCGTTTGCGTTGAAGAGATGCACAAATCCTGCTCTCACTTTCCATCATGTCGTGTCGGGGTCGATGGGCGGGGGCGGGAGGACGGCAGCTGGCGGCGCTGAGAGGTAGTGTTTGATGGCGGCATCCCATGCCGCTGAGGGGGCATGCGCACGGAGAGGAAGGCAGGCGGCCATGGAAGTCAAAGGGCTCGCTTCCTAGTGAGCCTGCGCAGCGTACAGCTCGCATGCTTCCCGGTGAGCCTGCGCATTCGAGGACAACTTGCACTCCTCTCGATCAGCGTGCACACCGGACTACGCTCGCACGCCTCCCGTTCAGTCAAGGTCAAGTAGCTGTCCGCACGGCACCTCCTACAGCCATTAAAACCAAGACACGTGGCGTGATAACCCACAAGTATAGGGGATCAATTGTAGCCTCTTTCGATAAGTAAGAGTGTCGAACCCAACGAGGAGCTAAAGGTAGAACAAATATTCCCTCAAGTTCTATCGACCACCGATACAACTCTACGCACGCTTGACGTTTGCTTTACCTAGAACAAGTATGAAACTAGAAGTACTTTGTAGGTTTTTTTCGAAAGGCTTGCAAGAAAGTAAAGAGCACGAAAATAAAACTAGGGGCTGTTAAGGTAAAGAAGCAACTAAAGTAAATATAGCGAGTGTGGAAAAGTGGTGGTAGGAGTTGCGAAGTTGTCCCTTAAGCAATTGACTACTTTACTAGACCGGTAGCAAGTATTATGTGGGAGAGGCCACTGCTAGCATGTCATCCCTTACTTGGAATTCTATGCACTTATGATTGGAACTATTAGCAAGCATCCGCAACTACTAATGTTCATTAAGGTAAAACCCAACCATAGCATTAAGATATATTGGTCCCCCTTCAATCCCGTATGCATCAATTTCTATGCTAGGTTGAAGCTTCTGTCACTCTTGCCCTCCAATACATAGTCCTATCAACATACAACTAACCCTATGGTGTGATCCACGCGCGCGCTCATATGATGGGCACCAAAGGACAGCAACATAACCACAAGAAAATTAAATCAATCATAGCAATTCATCAACCACCGATAGGACAACGAAAATATACTCAGACATCATAGGATGGCAACACATCATTGGATAATAATATGAAGCATAAAGCACCATGTTCAAGTAGAGGGTACAGCAGGTTGCGGGAGAGTGGACCGCTGTAGATAGAGGGGGGAAGGTGATGGAGATGTTGGTGAAGATGGCGGAGGTGTTGGTGTAGATCGCGGTGATGATGATGATGGCCACGGCAGCGTTCCGGCGCCACCGGAAGAGAAGGGGAGAGGGGGCCCCTTCGTCTTCTTCTTCCTTGACCTCCTCCCTAGATGGGAGAAGGGTTTCCCCTCTGGTCCTTGGCCTCCATGGCATGGGAGGGGCGAGAGCCCCTCCGAGATTGGATATGTCTCGCTGTCTCTCTCTGTTTCTGCGTTCTCCTCTGGCTCTGTTTCACCGTTTCGTATATATATATGGAGATCCGTAACTCCAATTGGCCTGAAACCTTCGCCGTGATTTTTTTCCGAATATTAGCTTTCTTGCGGCAAAAGAAGAGCGTCAACCGCCTTATGGTGGGCTCACGAGGGTAGGGGCGCGCCCTAAGGGGGGGCGCCCCCTGCCTCGTGACCACCTCGGGCACTGGTTCGCGTTGATTTTCCTTCCGAATTTTCCATATTTTCCAAAAATAAGCTCCGTCTGTTTTTATCCCGTTTGGACTCCGTTTGATATGGATATTCTGCGAAACCAAAAACATGCAACAGACAGGAACTGGCACTGGGCACTGGATCAATATGTTAGTCCCCAAAATAATATAAAAAGTTGCCAAAAAGTATATGAAAGTTGAATAATATTGGCATGGAACAATCAAAAATTATAGATACGACGGAGACGTATCAGCATCCCCAAGCTTAATTCTTGCTCGTCCTCGAGTAGGTAAATGATAAAAAGATAATTTTTGATGTGGAATGCTACCTAGCATAATCTAGATCATATGTCTAATCATGGCATGAATATTAAGACACGAGTGATTCAAAGCAATAATCTATCTTTTGACATAAAGGCAATAATATTTCAAGCATACCAACCAAGCAATTATGTCTTATTGAAATAACATAGCCAAAGAAAGCTCATCCCTACAAAATCATATAGTCTGGCTATGCTCCATCTTCACCACACAAAATATTTACATCATGCACAACCCCGATGACAAGCCAAGCAATTGTTTCATACTTTTGATGTTCTCAAACCTTTTCAACTTTCATGCAATACATGAGCATGGGCCATGGACATAGCACTTTAGGTGGAATAGAATATGATGGTGGGGGTTATGTGGAGAAGACAAAAAAGGAGAAAGTCTCACATCAACTAGGCGTATCAACAGGCTATGGAGATGCCCATTAATATATATCAATGTGAGGAGTAGGGATTGCCATGAAACGGATGCACTAAGAGCTATAAGTGTATGAAATCTCAAACTAGAAACTAAGTGGGTGTGCATCCAACTTGCTTACTCATGAAGACCTCGGGCGTTTGAGGAAACCCATCATCGGAATATACAAGCCAAGTTCTATAATGAAAATGCCCACTAGTATATGAAAGTGAAAGCATAGGATACTCTCTCTATGAAGAACATGGTGCTACTCTGAAGCACAAGTGTGGTAAAAGGATAGTAACATTGCCCCTTCTCTCTTTTTCTCTCATCTTTTTTATTTTCTCTTTTTCTGGTGGGTTTCTTTGGCCTCTTTTTTTTGTAAAGTCCGGAGTCTCATCCTGACTCTATGGGGGAATCATAGTCTCCATCATCCTTTCCTCACTGGGGCAATGCTCTAATAATGATGATCATCACACTTCTATTTACTTACAACTCAATATTACAACTCGATATCTAGAACAAAGATATGACTCTATATGAATGCCTCCGGCGGTGTACCGGGATGTGCAATAATCTAGCGTAGCAATGACATCAAAAAACGGACAAGCCATGAAAACATCATGCTAGCTATCTTACGATCATGCAAAGCAATATGACAATAAATGCTCAAGTCATGTATATGATGATGATGGAAGTTGCATGGCAATATATCTCGGAATGGCTATGGAAATGCCAAAATAGATAGGTATGGTGGCTGTTTTGAGGAAGATATATGGTGGGTTTATGGTACCGGCAAAAGTTGCGCGGTACTAGAGAGGCTAGCAATGATGGAAGGGTGAGAGTGCGTATAATCCATGGACTCAACATTAGTCATAAAGAACTCACATACTTATTGCAAAAATCTATTAGTCATCGAAACAAAGTACTAAGCGCATGCTCCTAGGGGGATAGATTGGTAGGAAAAGACCACCGCTCGTTCCCGACCGCCACTCATAAGGAAGACAATCAATAAATAAATCATGCTCCGACTTCGTTACATAACAGTTCACCATACGTGCATGCTACGGGAATCACAAACCTCAACACAAGTATTTCTACAATCCACAACTACCCACTAGCATGACTCTAATATCACCATCTTTATATCGCAAAACTATTGCAAGGAATCAAACATATCATATTCAGTGATCTACAAGTTTTATGTAGGATTTTATGACTAACCATGTGAATGACCAATTCGTGTCATCTCTCTAAACAGATATAAGTGAAGCAAGAGAGTTTAATTATTTCTACAAAAGATATACCCACGCTCTAACAAATATAAGTGAAGCAAAAGAGCATTCTACAAATGGCGGTTGTCTATGTAAAGAGAAACAGGCAATCCAAACTTCAAATGATATAAGTGAAGCACTTGAAGCATTCTATAAAGCCATTCTCAAAAGATATAAGTGAAGTGCAATGAGCATTCTATAAATCAACCAAGGACCATCTCATACCAGCATGGTGCATAAAAGAAAAATGAAAACCTAAATGCAAAAGACGCTCCAAGATTGCACATATCGCATGAACGAAACGAATCTGAAAACATACCAATATTTGTTGAAGAAAGAGGGGATGCCTCCCCAGCATCCCCAAGCTTAGAAGCTTGAGTCTCCTTGAATATTTACTTGGGGTGCCTCGGTCATCCCCAAGCTTGAGCTCTTGCCTCTCTTCCTTCTTCTCACATCGAGACCTTCTCAATCATCGAACACTTCATCCACACAAAACTTCAACAGAAAACTCGGTAAGATCCGTTAGTATAATAAAGCAAATCACTACTCTAAGTACTGTTGCAAACCAATTCATATTTTGTTTTTGCATTGTGTCTAGTGTAATATAGCTTTTCCATGGCTTAATCCACTGATATAAGTTGATAGTTTCATCAAAACAAGCAAACTATGCATCAAAAACAGAATCTGTCAAAAACAGAACAGTCTGTAATAATCTGAATATTCACCATAATTATGATACTTGAAAAATTCTTCCAAAATTAGGAAAAATAAAAAAAATTTAAAGAAAGACAGTGCAAAAAGAATCAGAACCATTTGACGTTCCAGTAAAAAATTAAAATTCACGCACTACAGCCAAAGTTTCTGTCCTGCACCGCACAAACCAACAAGCATCATAAACATCCTAAAGGCAAACCTTGGCACACTATTTTTATAATACAATGGAATTGTACAAGGTGATAATTATTTTTATTGAAAAGTTTCTGTAATTAATATTCACAAAGTTCCCATGGGCATGAACAAAGTTCAAGGACGTCCCCCACTTTCACAATGCTCGTCTCTCTCACTTTCACTTTTCTTTTAGAAAAAGTTTTGGGTTCCCCTCTTTATTTTTGTTGTTTTTAAACTATATGAAAGCACTCAACAGAAATAAATGACTCTCTAAAACTTCCGGGTTGTCTCCCTGGCAGCGCTTTCTTTAAAGCCATTAAGCTAGGCATATAGTGCTCAAGTAATGAATCCACCCGGATCCCAAGGTATATCAAAGCCAATTTTAATTAACAATGACTTAGCATTTAGTAGTGAGCACAAAGTAAAATATATCATGTAAAAACGAAGTCTAACTCTCTTCCTATGCATTGGCATGTCATAAAAGAACAATTCATGCACACATAGTAAAGGCCAATGCATAGTATAAACAGTTTCTTGTAATTTTTCTGTGTTGGAAACATAGAGAGGTGGAGATATAGTTCCTTTTTCATAATAATTGCAAGTAGGAGCAGCAAGCACATGCATATTATATTCATCAAAATCATCATGTGCAATGGTAAAAGGCAACCCATCAATATAATCCTTAATAAGTGCAAACTTCTCCGATATAGTGTAGTCGGGAGAATTCAAAAAGATAATAGGACTATCATGCGTGGGTGCAATAGCAAAAATTTCATGTTTAACATAAGGAACTATAGCAAGTTCATCTCCATAAGCATAATTGATATTGGCATCTTGGCCACAAGCATCATCAAAAAGGGATATTTCAAAAGAATCCAAGGGATCATAACAGTCATCATAGCAATCATCCTTCGGTAAGCACGAAGGGGAATTAAACAATGTATGAGTTGAAGAGTTACTCTCATTAGAAGGTGGGCACGGGTGATCAATCCTCTCTTCCTCCTTTTGTTATTCGCTCTCTTCCTCATCTTTTTCATCCAATGAGCTCACAGTTTCATCAATTTCTTCTTCCATAGACTCCTGCAAAATATTAGTCTCTTCTTGGACAGCGGAGACTTTCTTAATAAGCGCATTAATTTCGCAATTGTATTCATAATTCTCATAACAATATTTCAGGATAGCTAAATTTTCAGGTCTATAAACAGCATCATCAAAATCTTCAAACTCTTTAAACATAGATTCAATTTCATAAGCACCCTTAAAAGCAACAAATTCTTCTATTTGTTCCACATCATAGTAATGATATATACCATTAGCATAAGAAGCTAAGATTTCATTATCATTAATTTCACATGAAAAGGGGAGGTGTGGAGCCTTCACCTTAAAGCAACAAGTATAATCATATCTCAAGCATAGTTGCCTGGCATACCAATTCAGTATATGAATTTGATCCCATAATAGTTTCCCTTTTTGTGTCAAGCGGTAATCCCTAAAGTATTCACGTCGATCCAACGTTACTCCCATTACATAATTGAATGGGGTTTTCTCAGGATTATTAAAGTAGTACATAATATCTTTCACATAACCAGCATCGAGGGTTTTAGGAGGTTCCCCATCTCCATGAGTAGCAAGTACACCTAATTTTTTTGGTATTTCGTGTTCCATATCCATAACTAAAGATAAAGAACAACTAAAAACAGCAAATAAAAATTACTTGGTGATAAAGCAAACAAGCACACACGAGAATATTCACCCCACGCTATTGATCCCCGGCAACGGTGCCAGAAAAGGTCTTGATAACCCACAAGTATAGGGGATCAATTGTAGCCTCTTTCGATAAGTAAGAGTGTCGAACCCAATGAGGAGATAAAGGTAGAACAAATATTCCCTCAAGTTCTATCGACCACCGATACAACTCTACGCACGCTTGACGTTCGCTTTACCTAGAACAAGTATGAAACTAGAAGTACTTTGTAGGTGTTTTCGGAAAGGCTTGCAAGAAAGTAAAGAGCACGAAAATAAAACTAGGGGCTCTTAAGGTAAAGAAGCAACTAAGGTAAATATAGCGAGTGTGGAAAAGTGGTGGTAGGAGTTGCGAAATTGTACCTTAAGCAATTGACTACTTTACTAGACCGATAGCAAGTATTATGTGGGAGAGTCCACTGCTAGCATGTCATCCCTTACTTGGAATTCTATGCACTTATGATTGGAACTATTAGCAAGCATCCGTAACTACTAATGTTCATTAAGGTAAAACCCAACCATAGCATTAAGATATATTGGTCCCCCTTCAATCCCGTATGCATCAATTTCTATGCTAGGTTGAAGCTTCTGTCACTCTTGCCCTCCAATACATAGTCCTATCAACATACAACTAACCCTATGGTGTGATCCACGTGCACGCTCATATGATGGGCACCAAAGGATAGCAACATAACCACAACAAATTAAATCAATCATAGCAATTCATCAACCACCGATAGGACAACGAAAATCTACTCAGACATCATAGGATGGCAACACATCATTGGATAATAATATGAAGCATAAAGCACCATGTTCAAGTAGAGGGTACAGCGGGTTGCGGGAGAGTGGACCGCTGTAGATAGAGGGGGGGAAGGTGATGGAGATGTTGGTGAAGATGGCGGAGGTGTTGGTGTAGATCGCGGTGATGATGATGATGGCCACGGCAGCGTTCCGGCGCCACCGGAAGAGAAGGGGAGAGGGGGCCCCTTCATCTTCTTCTTCCTTGACCTCCTCCCTAGATGGGAGAAGGGTTTCCCCTCTGGTCCTTGGCCTCCATGGCATGGGAGGGGTGAGAGCCCCTCCAAGATTGGATCTGTCTCTCTGTCTCTCTCTGTTTCTGCGTTCTCCTCTGGCTCTGTTTCACCGTTTCGTATATATATATATATGGAGATCCGTAACTCCGATTGGCCTGAAACCTTCGCCGTGATTTTTTTCCAAATATTAGCTTTCTTGCAGCAAAAGAAGAGCGGCAACCGCCTTACGGTGGGCTCACGAGGGTAGGGGCGCGCCCTAAGGGGGGGCGCGCCCCCCTGCCTCGTGACCACCTCGGGCACTGGTTCGCATTGGTTTTCCTTCCGAATTTTCCATATTTTCCAAAAATAAGCTCCGTCCGTTTTTATCCCGTTTGGGCTCCGTTTGATATGGATATTCTGCGAAACCAAAAACATGCAATAGACAGGAACTGGCACTGGGCACTGGATCAATATGTTAGTCCCAAAAATAATATAAAAAGTTGCCAAAAAGTATATGAAAGTTGAATAATATTGGCATGGAACAATCAAAAATTATAGATACGATGGAGACGTATCATGGCGTCACGTGAATGGTTAACAGAATGCACAGGGTTTGAATTATACAAACGTTTGAGATATTAAAGTGGTAGCTATTTTTTCAAAATGCCTTTGTTGGCTGTCATTATTTGAGTGCGCCTTCTCTCAAAATGGACACAAAAAATACCACATCATGTCGGGTGCCATTCCATGATAGCATGCCAAGTTTCATGAATTTCAGATGAGTTTTGGATTTACTAGAATTTAAAAATCAGGCATCTGAATGTTTTGCCGGCAATCAACGGTGCCCTGGTGTTTGAAATTCGTTCCCATTTCTTGCATGGGACCTAACCATGCACCCAAAGACACATATTTGATTTTTCAACCAATTTATATGCACTGGAGCATGTGCATGTAGTTCAAATTTGAATTATGCACATAAATGCATTGAAAACTCAGTTAATGCATAAAAATGTCCAAACGAACCCCAAAAAATCACAAAAATTGAAACAACACTCCTGTTGTTCTATGTTGACAGGAGAAATTTTTTGGAAGCAATAAGAGGCAATGGATATCGTTTCGTCCCCAAAGGTGGGACGTTCCCTACCGAAACCATCATGCTTGTGAGAAGCTCTCGTTTATGAGAAGCATATACCCAAACCTGCCCCAAAAGGGACAAATTTTTTACCACGGCATGTTGATGCCGCTCCATGAAAGCATGCCAAGTTTCAAGAATTTCAGACAAGTTTTGGATTTACTAGAATTTAAAAACCAGGCATCTCAATGTTTTGCCGGCAATCAACGGTGCCCTAGTGTTTGAAATCCATTCCCATTTCTTGCATGGGACCTAAGCATGCACCCAAGGACACATATTTGATTTTTCAACCAATTTATATGTACTGGAGCATGTGCATGTAGTTCAAATTTGAATTATGCACATAAATGCATTGAAAACTCAGTTAATGCATAAAAATGTCCAAACGAACCCCGAAAAATCAAAAATATTGACAGAACACTCTTGTTGTTCTATGTTGACATGAGAAATTTTTTGGAAGCAATAAGAGGCAATGGATATCGTTTCGTCCCCAAAGGTGGGACGTTCCCTTCCGAAACCATCATGCTTTTTGTGAGAAGCTCTAGTTTGTGAGAAGCATATACCCAAACCTGCCCCAAATGGGACAAAAATTTTACCATGACATATTGATGCCGCTCCATGATAGCATGCCAAGTTTCATGAATTTCAGACGAGTTTTGGATTTACTAGAATTTAAAAACCAGGCATCTCAATGTTTTGCCGGCAATCAACGGTGCCCTGGTGTTTGAAATTCATTCCCATTTCTTGCATGGGACCTAAGCATGCACCCAAGAACACATATTTCATTTTTCAACCAATTTATATGCACTGGAGCATGTGCATGTAGTTCAAATTTGAATTATGCACATAAATGCATTGAAAACTCAGTTGGTGAATAAAAATGTCCAAACGAGCCCCGAAAACTCACAAAAATTTACAGAACACTCCTGTTGTTCTATGTTAACACGAGAAAAAATTTGGAAGCAATAAGAGGCAATGGATATCGTTTCGTCCCCAACGGTGGGATGTTCCCTACCCAAACCATCATGCTTGTTGTGAGAAGCTCTGGTTTGTGAGAAGCATATACCCAAACCAGCCCCAAATGGGACACAATTTTTACCACGGCATGTTGATGCCGCTCCATGATAGCATGCCAAGTTTCATGAATTTCAGACAAGTTTTGGATTAACTAGAATTTAAAAACTAGGCATCTCAATGTTTTACCGGCAATCAACGGTGCCCTGGTGTTTGAAATTCATTCCCATTTCTTGCATGGGACCTAAGCATGCACCAAAGGACACATGTTTGATCTTTCAGCCAATTTATATGCACTAGAGCATGTGCATGTAGTTAAAATTTGAATTATGCACATAGATGCATTGAAAACTCAGTTAATGCATAAAAATGTCCGAACGAACCCCGAAAAATCACAAAAATTGACACAACACCCCTGTTGTTCTATGTTGACACGAGAAAATTTTTGGAAGCAATAAGAGGTAATGGATATCGTTTCGTACCCAAAGGTGGGGCGTTCCCTACCGAAACCATCATGCTTTTTCTGAGAAGCTCTGGTTTGTGAGAGGCATATACCCAAACCTAACCCAAATGGGACAAATTTTTTACCACGGCATGTTGATGCCGCTCCATGATAGCATGCCAAGTTTCATGAATTTCAGACGAGTTTTGGATTTACTAGAATTTAAAAACCAGGTATCTCAATGTTTGTGGCCGAGTGACGGAGGTAGGGTGTTTGACATTCATTCCCATTTCTTGCATGGGACCTAAGGAGGCAACCAAGGATACATATTCGAATTTTCAACTAATTTGTATGCATTAGAGCATGTGGCTGTAGTTCAAATTTGAATTATGCACATGAATGCACAGAAAACTCAGTTAATGTATAAAAATGTCGAAGCGAACCCCGAAAACTCCCAAAAATTGACACAACACTCATGTTGTTCTATGTTGACACTAGAAATTTTTTTTTGAAATCGAGAAGAGGCAACGGATATCATTTCGTACAGAAAGGTGAAACGTTCCCTACCGAAACCATCACACTTGTTGTGTGAGAAGCTCTGGTTGATGAGAAGCTTATACCCAAACCTACCCCAAATGGGACAAATTTTTTACCATGGCATGTTGATGCCGCTCCATGATAGCATGCCAAGTTTCATGAATTTTGGATTTACTAGAATTACAAAAGCAAGTACGTCGACATTTGCCGGAGAGCCACGATGCCGTAGTGTTCGAATTTCATCCCAATTTCTTGCATGGGAGATAAGCATAAACCCATGGACACATATATGATTTTACAACCCATGTTAGTGCACTGGAGCATGTGCATGTAGTTTAATTTTGAATTGTGCACCTGAAATGGCTAGAAAACCAATTTAATGTATAAAATATTCAAACGAACCCTGGATAATTCCAATTCTTTTAGGACACACATATAGTTGCATGTTCACTCCAGATTAAAGGTCTAGCAATTCAAACACTGTCCATTGCCGCTGTGACCCCATTATGTAGATCGCACATAGTTTATTATCACCAACCATGTGAGATGCAGGACAAAATACCCTGGAGCACCATTGGTGTATAGTACGCCTATGGCTTACGCGAGAAGGTGCGTCGGCTAGAGTCCACAGCCGGCGTCTCAAGCACACTAGCTCGCTCCCCAAATATCATTTCACTGTTCAATTGTCGCCAGTGAAAGATGGGCACGTGGACCTGTGTCATGAGGGCAACTTTGGTGGCCCACTCCGGTGAGAGCGCAACCACATCAGCCATGCGCGTGCTAACAAGGTGCATGAGCGCGGTCACAATCTGCGACCGAGCGGCCATGGCAGCCCAAACGACCGTTGTTGCTTCCCAGGTGGCGGCAACAACATCTGGCTCAGGGATAACAACTGGCGAGAGCGGCACATCAGCTGCCCGTTCCGCAGCGGCGGCTTTAGCCCTGATGGAGGCCACCCACGACCATGTCGAGGCCACCCGCGCCTAGCTCCTGGTGGTCACCACAACGGTCGGCAACCCACGACCAAAGAGCTGGCAATCACCGAGAGTGTTCGAGTAGCCGTCCGTTCCTCCACTATCTGAATCGTTTGTGATGTTCACATATCGTACACAGTTCTAAATAAGGGACCGTGTCTGATGACACTTTGCACGCCAGTTTTTTCGCAGAAGCGATTCCAAATTTTCGGCCTCCGCGGAAATATCTACCTCCCCCGCCCCTCCCCCTTAGCAAAAGCCACATTTCCCCTATTTCCGCCTTCCTTTCCAAGTTGAAACCTTCACTCCTTGCTTGCAGCGCCGCCTCCTCGTCGGCGACCCTCCTTCAAGCTGCTCGGCCTCGTCTATCCAGGCAGGTAATCCACACCCGACCCCCATCCTCCTCCTCCTTCCACATCCCACATGCCCCGAGCACCGGTGCGAGCGTGACACCTTCCAACCAAATCACTGACCCCTCCACTAAATAAGCGCGGCCCTAAGCCATGGTGCACGCAGTATAGCTAGGATCTCAAGGAGCATTTGGCAACGGAGAAGCAAATCGCGGCCGCACGCGCGGATGAGGTCGTGATGGCTGCCATTCGTGCCGACCCCCAGATCTTGGAGGAGCACCTTGCCGTTTGCTAGCTACGCCAGTTAAGCATGCTCGGTTTACCCGTTGCGTGTGCTGCTCCTGCCTTCCCTTCACAAATTCTAGTGAATTGTGCTATCTAATTTTACCATGCAATCTGTTGCTCTAGTGTATATGTTCTATATGTCGTGCAGAGTGGTGCTCACTTATTAACTGTTTTGTTAATTAGTTGTCGTCTTCAGTTAACTGTTTGGTTCAATTCTGCAAATGTGATGTTCAATTCTTCAGGCTGCAATTTTGTATTGTCTTCCATGTGAGAAATAAATCGAATTTATCTTTACAAAATACATGAGAAACGAATACAATTGCTATATTCCAAGTTGTCAAGCATGCTTGGTTTGGTTATACATTGTAATGTGGTGCTCAGTTAACATTTGGTTCATTTGTGTTGTGGTGTTTAGTTAACTATTTGGTTCAATTCTGCAATGTGATGTTCAATAGTTGTGGGTGCATTCTGTTATTGTGTACCATGTGAGGAATAAATTGAATTTGGCTGTAGTAAATACTTAACTATCAGGACCCCGATTCCAAGTCACATCGATCTAGCCGGTAACACCTCATATCACTTTGTGGCCTCACGCACAGTATTCCCACGGGTGTCGCCTTACCATGGCCCGGGACTGTTTGCGCCTTTTGGCTCATGTATATGATAGTGTCTCTAGCATCCATATGACAGAGAACCCGGCCGACATGGCTAGTCATGAACCCAAAGCGGCACCAACCTATGGGGACAGGCATACATGAATCACATCGAGCATGTCGGTCAGCAGCGTGTGAATCCGGGCTGTAGCACTGTGCTAACAAGACTCTGGGAACCCGGGCTGTAGCAGGCTAGGCAGGACTCCGGATGTCATCGCGTGACATTTCCCCGAAGGGACAGACACAGGAACAGAGTGAAACACATGCCGGCCAGTCAAGTGTCCTGAGCAGTAGTGCTGGGCTAGCAGGACTCCGGTGAACTGGGCTGTAGCGGACTACTATGGCTCATGGAAGCCCTAGACTACATTTCCCCATAAGAGAGGCTGCCAAGGATAAACAACTAGATTGTCGGATCCCACACATACCAAGCATTTCAATCATACACACAATATGCTCGATATGTGTAAATACAACATGGCATCACAACATAACTCTACGACTCAAGTATTTATTCATTAGGCTCTAAGGAACGAGATATTACAAACATGGGTCTCATGACCCAACAATCATAGCATACAAATCAAAGCCCATGCGGAAGCTTAACATGTCTGAGTACAGACATCTACAAATGAAAAAGGCTAAGAAGCCTGACTATCTACCAGATCCTGCCGAGGGCACAAGATTGTAGCTGAGGTATCAAGCTAAACATCGAAGTCCACGCGAAACTACTAGCGAGACTGAAGTCCCTCTGCAAAACATAAATTAAGCAAACGTGAGTACAAAAGTACTTAGCAAGACTTACATCAGAACTAGCTACATATGCATCGGCATCAACAAAGGGATGGTGGGGTTTAACTGCAGCAAGCCAGCTTTGACTCAGTGGCTAACCTGAACTACGACTGGAAGCAACTCTTTTGAGGTGGCGCACATGAGTCCACATATTCACCAATCAATACACCACTATGGATCCGCTCCCGTCTACCTACGAGAACGCCATCCATAGCACTCACGCTTATCTTGCGCATTTTAGAGTATCCACTTCCACTTGTCTATGAACTGTTATAGGCAACCCAGAAGTCCTTTACCGCGGACACGGCTATTCGAATAGATCATTTATAACCCTGCAGGGGTGTACTTCGTCACACATGTTTCCACCACTTAGCGTCTGCACATGACATGTGCTCGGCAGACTTCAAGCGAAAGCCGACGTGGGTGTAGACCACAACCTGACTAACCGCACAAGTCTCTAGTCCAGGTTTATCGCCTATTCGGGTTCCATCCACAAGGAAATCGGGCCGAGGTGTCCTCAACGGCCCCAAACGATGTGTATAGGGTCCCGAGCCGCCAAACGGGCGCCCGGCATACCCGGCCACGGTGTATCTACCACATCATAGCCCACCCCTAGGGTCAGCACTACGCACGGCCGCCAACACATATCCTACAAACACCAGAAACTAGTTGCAACTCCTAGACAGAGGACAAGGGCGGTTAATAAGTCGAGCGGGTCATATTTCAGGGCCCAACGTGTGGTAGTAGCTGTTTCATGGATCACAAACATAGAACTCAGTTCCTGAGGACGGTTTCAGTGAGACAACCCACCATGTACTCCTACATGGCCTCTCACCGCTACCTTTACCAAATTGTGTTCACACACTTAGCTCACACACAGTAGGACATGTTCATCACCATTCCAATTCATCCCCGATGAATCAGACCCGACTCAACTCTAAGCAGTAGCAGGCACGACAAACAAGCATGAATGAGTAGGTACATTAGGGCTCAAACAACTCCTACTCATGCTAGTGGGTTTCATCTATTTACTGTGGCAATGACAGGTCATGCAGAGGAAAAGGGGTTCAACTACCGCAGCATGTAACAGTTGAATCGTTGTTGTCCTAATGGAGTAAAAGAGAGCAGGAGCGAGAGGGTGGGATTGTATCAGAATGAACAAGGGGGTTATGCTTTCCCGGCACTTCTGAAGATAGTATAGTTCTCCATCGGTGTCATCGATCACATCGTCGAAGCAACGTCTACTAAGAGGGGACAATTACCGGCAACAGAGAGAAAACACAATCAATGCAATGCAACAATATGATGCACGAATATTACATGGCAAAATGAGTGTCTTGGGCTAATGCAACTACAAATAGATGGGTTTGAGCTATTTTGAACCAAAGATTTAAAGTTCAAACTCATTTGTGATCTTAAATAGTGCTTTATCATGTTTTGCACTAAACAGCAAGTTAACTTGTTTAAACATGCATGAAACTAGTACAGATGGATAGATTGGATTTTTCTAATCATTTTTCATATATAATTTGTTTGATTTGGAGCTATGGTTGATTTCCTATGATTTTTAGAAGTTTTGGCTATTTTCTGGAATTTCCTATATAAGAATAAATCCATAGAAGGATTTACTGCGTCAGCCTGGCGTCAGTGTGACGTCAACGGTCAACTGAGACGGTCCAGGTCAACCCTAACCTGTGGGTCCCGTCTGTCAGTGTCAATTAAACTAACTAAGTTTAGTTAGCGTTAAACTAATACTAACCTAGTTTAGTTAGTGGCCTGGGGCCCACACGTCAGTGACCCAGAGGGTCAAACTGGGTCCACCCGGGGTCAACGGTCATCGGGGTCAAACTCGCCGGCGGCTCGACGCCGGCGACGACAGGCGCTGCAAAGGGGCTCGGAAATGAGCCACAGGGCATCATTTGGGCCGTGGTCTGTTGCGTTCGAACGCACGTAGCGGCGCGCATCAAGTGGTTGCAACGGTAGGTGCTGGGGTGGCCAGAAACAATAGTGGCGAGAAAGTCCGCAGCGGCCGGAGTTCGGTCAAGCTTAGGGTCGACGTTGCGGTGCATGGGAGGACTAGCTGATGGTGGTATTGGGTTTCTGGGAGCATGCTAAACACGTAGCAGTGCTCGGATGTGACGGTTGCTAGCCTATTCACCGGCGACGACGAGCGCGGCGGCGGTGAGCTCTCGGGTTCGGTGGCTAGCACGCCTATAGCACGCAAAAGAACATGGGAGAAGGGGGGAAAGATGGCGGGGCTCACGGCGAGTCTTCTGGTGCAGCCATTGAGCCCGAGGAGGCACGGATGGCGACATAATGACGATGGTGATCCGACGGTCGTGCGCAAGGAAGACGGGTCGGTGGCGAGGCAACAGAGCATCCGGCGATGCGTGGCTCAGCGAGGGGGTCGAGGACGAAGTGGCGGAGCTTCTGGGCGTGGAGAGAGGTTGAGGAGGAGGTGGTGGCTACGGTGAACGGCGTCGGTGGCGACGAGCTCCGCTCGGGCGGCGCGGAACAGAGAGCAGAGGAGGGGGAAAGAGTCCAGGGAAAATGAGAGGGGTCAGGGGTGTGCGTGGCGTCGTGGGAGGCGTCCAGGGCAACGAGGGGCAACCAGGCAGGGTGGAGGTGGCGCGTGCGCGGCGAGCACACGCCCTCCTGCCTACTGGCAGGAGGTTGAAGACGGTGCGGCGGCTGGGCTGGGCCAGCTATAGTGCTGGGCCAGGTGGTTGTACAGGAGGTAAGCCCAGGTGGGTTTTCTCTCTCTCTCTCTCCTTTCTAATTCTTTTCTGTTTTTCTATTTCTTCTGTAGTGTCAGGGCTTTATTAAAAAAATACTTAGGCACACTCAAAAATCATGAAACTTTCTCAAGCCCACTGTTTGGAATATATCCAACAGTAAACATTTAAGTTTATGATTATTTGGACATTTAAAATATTTTATAGCATTTAAATGTCCAAATGCAAATAGAGTATGATTTAATTCAGAGCCCAAATAGGTCATGGAAAAATGTACATCACCTCTGGTTACTATTTACAGCATTTTCCATAAATGATGAACATTTTTGAAAGCCATTTGGATTTACTGAAAATATTTTAGGTGAACCTAGTGAATTCCTTTGATGCCAGGGGTTTAGGCAATCCCCATTTCAAGTTTCAAACAAATATAGACATGATGCAAGGATGCTTATGAAACTAATTGCAATCAAACTCTAGGGCTGTGACATTAACCTGATGACTAACTACCTTATATGTGTTACAGGGAAACAATGGGAAGCACTGATGTTTACAATCGAGGTTAGCACGTGCATGGTCCGTTTTCTAATAGCACATTATTGTGCAATTGCAGGAACCATTCTAATATTTTGGTTTTTAACAATTTGGTCTTGCACATGTAGGTCCTGCTGTCAAAGGTTTTGACCCAATGTTCGACCCTTTTTGCATATGGGGAAATGAGTTGTCCATGAATATCAATCAAATCAAGAGACTCAGAAAGATTGGTAGGATAAAGAAATCAGGGACAAAAAACAACAAGATCTTTGTCAGCACAATGAAGAAGACATCAGTTCACTACAAGATGGTACTAACTATTATACCTTGCCTTTTTTTATTCCTTTGCCCCATTTCCAATATAGAGAAGATATTTATGCACATCCTTGTTTTCAGGCCTTTCCAAAGAAGTTCACTAATGATTACCTCTCAACCCACCTCGGTGGTCAGGAGGTGAGGAAGGTTTTCATACAACACCCATGGTTCAATATTGAAGTGTTCCTGAAGAGGACGAAGGACGAATGGTCAATCATCCACAGGCACTGGCCTAAAGTTGCAAAGACCTTCAACATGAATGAAGGCTCAATATTCGCCTTCCGCTTCAGCAGTTTTCCAAATGAGATGCATCTGTCTATATACAGTCTATGATGCTAATTTTGAAAGGTTCTACATGTTGCATGTGAAACTTGGTGCTAGTGCAGTTGTGTAATGGGGTAGCTGAGTGCTGAAGCTATATCATGTTGGACTCTGATGTATTTCAATTATGAATTTCTGCTTCCTTAATATGGAAATGAAATATATTATGTGCTTAATATGAATGTCAATTAGATTAATAAATGGATTGTTAATAATAGGGCAATTAGCCTGCTAATGGCGAATTAGCCTGCTAATTGGGTTTTGCTATTGCAAACGGTTGTTGAAAAAATACAGTGGGCGATGACCTCAGGCAACGCACACAGTTTCTAGGAATAATCCGTGTTGGATCAATGAACAATCACACACAACTTTCTCTTGAAAACTGTTTGTGTTAGGCCACCTTGCGCAAACTCTTACCAGATAAAAATTGTGTGTGATGGACACCCTTTGCCACACAGTTTCTTCTACGGACCGTGTCTGACACATTCAATAACGCAAATGATTTAACGGGAAAAATTGTGTGTGATGTACCTGTGAACGGAAACGTTTAGCGGGGACTGAATATGTGGGATGTGCGACCGTAAACAATTTCGTCGTATAATTGTATTTTTAGCTCTACTATACGTATTTCCGTATTTGAGCGCTCTCCGGTCGCACACGACCTCATTTTGCAGAGCGTGTGTGCCAGCAGGGCATATCCCCAACGGTTTTTGGGTCGTGTGGGAAGTACCCCCCTATCGCTCACACTCACTTGGCGACGATTCCAAATGTCGTCGCGTAAAGGGGTTAAAAACGTTTGTTTAGGACCGACGCGTACCAGTGTTACTTCACGACTATCAGTTATCAATATCTTCCATGCTAAGCACACTAGTGGCGGTTCCCAAGCGATAAAAGGAAAGGTTTTGACTCCATTGGGAGTTTTTGTTTGATTATTTGTAAGCTTTTTCTGTTTGCAGTTTGGGACTGGGCGTCCCTATTACCACCCTTTTCTCGTGCGATGGCGAGTGAATAAACACTCGACCTGAGATTAACCCGCTTAGCATGGAAGATACCGACCACCTCCTATCATTCCATGAATGATCCAGGCACACAAAAAGAATATTTATTAGAAGTTTTTAGAGGTGGCACATGAAATTTTACTTAGGACGGCAGGGTAATACCACATATAGGTAGGTATGGTGGACTCATCTGGAATAACTTTTGGGTTCAAGGTTTTTGATGTACAAGCAGAATTCCCACTTAGTACAGGTGAAGGCTAGCAATTAGATTGACAAGCGGCCAACTAGAGAGCACCAACGGTCATGAACATGCATTATGCATAAGTAACATTGGACACTAGCATGAGTAGGATATGAACACCATGAACATAAATATCATAGAGGCTATGTTGGTTTTGATTCAACTACATGCATGAACATGTGCCAAGTCAAGCCACTCGAACATTCAGAGGAGGATACCATGTCATCATACTACATCACAATCATTTTAACACAATGTTGATATCCAAGATAAATCATTATCCACTCCTAGCTAGTTATGCATGGCATGAGAAACTATAATCTCTAATTGTCATTGCAAACATGTTTAATGATAATGGGCTGAATCATGGATACTAGGTTAAACATATTTATACAAACATAACAAGTCGAGTTCATACCCGTTTCTCTCTGCCACGACCAGTTCATTGAAAATCGTCATTATTGCCTTTCACTTGCACGGTCGAACGATATGAAAATAATAACAGTGCAAGAATGCCACGGACTAAGCTGGAATCTGCAAACATTTTATTCAACAGGAGAGGACAGGGTAAAATGGGCTCTTTATTAGATCAATAGTTATTCATATGAGAGCCACTCAACATTTTCATCGTGGTCTTCTCCTTGGTACAACTCGAATAAAAAGAAAAGAAATTCAGAGAAACACATTGAAATATTTTTGGAGTTTTTGGTTTTCTTGAACAAGCAGATAAATGGGAAAAGGAAAAGCGAGAAAACTATTTACACGGGAAAGCTCCCAACAAGCAAAAGAAGAACAAGGAAATCTTTTTGGGTTTTCTTTTTAATAGTACAACTAAGCATGCATAGAAATTAAACTAACTTCAACTATTTTTTTGCTTTTCTAAAGTTTTTCAAACACAAGAAGAAAGCGAGAAAATAAAATTAAGCATGGATGATACAATTAAAAAGTGTGAACACCGACAAATGGAATAAGTGGACATGAATGTAATGTCGGTGAGTAACACATACTCCCCCAAGCTTAGGCTTTTGGCCTAACTTGGTAATCTATCAGTAATTTGGATAGTACTCGGCGTGGTAGCTCATGGAGGCTCTCGGTGCGGATGCCTCGGCCTGCCGTGCTGCCTCCACTACCGCGTTGTGAGCTCGGGCCTCGCTCTCAAGAACAAAATATCTTCCTTTGTTGTGATAGTTAAAAAGAGCAGGCGCAGGAAAATATGTGTGCACAACAGATGCTTGGTTAAACAACAGATTGTAAGTGAAGTAATGAATTTTTCCTTTGAGGATCTTATGACTTTTTAAAGCATCAAAGTCTAAATACTGCTTGGGTAGGATAGGGTCATAGGGCAAAGGTGAAACACCCAGCCCTCATGCTAAACGTGTGGCATATATTCCACCATAGAAATAGTCACTATTAGCGTTATGCTGCAGTCTGCGTGCAACAATCACTCCAAGGTTATAACTCCTTTCACCGGTGAGAGCGGTGCGTATGAGGCTCAAGTCTGGAGCACAAAGCATACTACAGTCTTGCTTGCCTACTATACATTTCCCGTTAAATAATGTAAAGTACTGAATTGCGGGAAAATGAATGCTCTTTATTCTACCTTGTGTCACTCCCCTCGTCTCACCGTAGCAAAGACTAGGCAAGAATGATTGGTACTCAGCCCTTGGCGGTTCATCAAGTGAACCCCAGAATGGGAGTTTGCAGTGGTGAGCAAAACTCCCTAGTGAGATGGTAAATGGATTTTCATAAAGCTTAAATGACACCCTAGACTCACGGGGTTGGAATTTAAATGCTTTGACAAATGATTCGGTAAGAGTGTGGCATTGCTCGCACTTATCTGAAATGTAGGGACCGAGACCGGCATTGTGAACATATTGCTCAAATTCCCCCTTAATGCCCACATGCATCATATAATCATCGCAAGGCCATAAGCATGTTTTTCTGTCTGCATCTCGAATGGAACTTTCACTTGGTTCGACATAAGACAGACAAGCGGAGTCGTCACTAGAAGATGCCCCCGAGGATCTCCTCCTCGAAGAACTCCTTCCAAAAAGGTTCATCATGTTCGCCTACAATTTTCTGAAAATTTTTGAGTGACAACAATTTATCAACAAAACTTTATAAGATTGATAGCAACTACTCATAGGGATACATAGAAGCCATAGCAAGCATTCAAACTACTTAGAACTCTAAGAATTCAACATGCAAGCTCATCTACAGCAGTAACAAGAGTAGCTACTTATTCCAAATATAAAACACTAAAACAAAAACTAATTGGACAAACGGTGGAGTCACATACCAAGCAACAATCTCCTGAAACAGTTTCGGAAACGGAGCTTTGAGCAAAGAGATCAAAATCCGCGGGTTTGAGAGCAAGAACATAAGAGAGAGAGAGAGAGTAATGGAGAATTTTTTCTGGAGGTAAGTGATGATGTGGTGTGAAGGGATAAGTGAGGTGGCCCACGTGGGACCACAACCCACCAGGGCGCGCCTGGGGGTCCTGGCGCGCCCAGGTGGGTTGTGCCCACCTGGTGCACCTCCCTCTGATATCATTTGCACCAGAAATTCTTAAATATTTAGAAAAAAAATCATATTAAATTTTCAGAGCATTCTGAGAACTTTTATTTTTGGGTCATTTTTTATTGCACGGGAAAGTCGGAAAATAGACAAAACATGGCATTTTATTTTATTTAACTAATAAAAATAGGAAACAAAGGGCAGGGATAAAAGGTAGTGCTTACTAAATTCATCAACTTCATACCACTCAAAAATTATCCATTAATAAGGTTGATCAAGTCTTATTAACAACCACTTTCAATTAGCATGAAACCTAAGAACTATCGTAAATCACTAAGTTACCTCAACGAGGATATGAATGTCCCCAACAGTAAGCATTTCATATTTCTTTTTGACAGTAGCTAGAGGTATTTGAAAACTTCCAATAGTGATTGACGGAGATTTTTCAATAACATTAATACCATTCACTTGGAATTGTTTCTTCGGAAAGTGCACCGTATGCTCATTACCATTGATGTGAAAAGTGACCTTGCTTTTATTGCAATCGATAACAGCCACTACAGTATTCAACAAGGGTCTACCAAGGATAATCGACATGTTGTCGTCCTCAGGCATCTCAAGTATAACCAAGTCAGTCAAAATAGTAACATCAGCAACAACAACGGACACATCCTCACAAATACCGATAGGTATGGCAGTTGATTTGTCAGCCATTTGCAAAGATATTTCAGTAGGTGTGAGTTTATTCAAATCAAGTCTTGTATATAAAGAGAAAGGCATAACACTAACACCAGCTGCTAAATCACACAAAGTAGTTTTCACATAATTCTTTTTGATGGAGCAAGGTATAGTTGGTATTCCTAGATCTCCAAGTTTTTTAGGTACTCCATCCTTAAAAGTATAATTAGCAAGGATAGTGGAGATTTCAGCTTTTGGTATTTTTTTTCTCTTATTAGTGATGATGTCTTTCTTATACTTTGCATAAGGAGGCATTTTCAAGATATCGGTCAAGCGAGTACGCAAAAGACCGGCCTCAACATTTTAGCAAAGCGTTCAAATTCTTCATCATCTTTCTTTTTAGTTCAGTTAGGTGGAAAGGCATTGGTTTTTGAACCCATGGTTCTCTTTCTTTACCGTGTTTTGTAGCAATGAAGTCTCTTTTGTCATATCTTGTATTCTTAGGTTGTGGGTTATCAAGATCAACATGTGGTTCTATCTCAACATCATTGTCTGGTTCTTTATTATTTGGTTGAGCATCTCCATGAACCTCATCATTATCTTTTTCATTATCACCAGGTGAATGTTCATTACCAGACTGAGTTTCAGCATTAGAGATAGAAGTTTCATTATCATTATTACGAGGTTTGTCTATTTTAGGTTCACTAGGAGCATGCAAAGTACTATCAATTTTCTTTTTATTTTTATTTTTAGAAGAACTAGGTGTAGTGGTGTTGTTCCTTTGTGAATCCTGTTCAATTCTTTTTGGGTGTCCCTCAGGATAAAGTGGTTCCTGAGTCATTTTACCTCCTCTAGTTGCAACTCTAACAACAAAGTCATGTATATTATTATTCATTTCATCAAGCATTTTCTTTGAGATTTAGCAACTTGTTCTAATTGAGTTTGAACCATAGAAGCATGCTTTCCTACACCTCTAACATCATTTGAGATTCTAAATAACAAGTCACTCAAGCGAGCAATCATATCAGAATTCTATTTCAATTGTTTCATAACATTTGCATTCAAGTGATCTTGCTTTCTAATATAGTTTTCAAACTCATAAAGACATTGGCTAGGGTGCATATTGTGAGGATTGTCATTATCATTGAACTTTATTAAAGAATTTATCTCTACCACCTTAGGTAGTGGTGGTGTATTAAGCCCATGTATTTCTTCAATAGGAGGTAAATTTTTGGCATTCTCAGCTTTAATACCTTTTTCCTTCATAGATTTATTTGCCTCTTGCATATCTTCAGGACTGAGATATAATATACCCCTCTTCTTCGGAGTGGGTTTAACCGGTTGTTTAGGAAGAGTCTAATCATCATAATTTTTCAATATGTTATTCAATAATTCTCCAGCTTGCCCAATAGTTCGTTCCCTGAAAACACAACCAGCACAACTATCTAGGAAATCCCTAGAAGCATCAGTTAGTCCATTATAGAAGATATCAAGTATTTCATTTTTCTTAAGAGGATGATCAGGCAAAGCATTAAGTAACTGGCAATGCCTCCCCCAAGCTTGTGGGAGACTCTCTTATTTGGTTTGCACAAAGTTAAATATTTCATGTAAAGCAGCTTGTTTCTTATGAGCAGGGAATTTTTTTAGGGAAGTAATAAATAATATCCTGGGGACTATGCACACAACCAGGAGCAAGTGTATTGTACCAAGCTTTAGCATCACCCTTTAATGAGAACAAAAATAATTTGAGAATAAAGTAATAGCGAGTTTTCTCATCATGAGTAAAAACGGTGGCTATGTCATTCAACTTAGTAAGATGTGCCACAACAGTTTCAGTTTCATAACCATGGAAAGGATCAGATTCAACCAAATTAATTAACTCCGGATCGATAGAGAATTCATAATCCTTATCATCTCTAAAGATAGGTGAAGTAGCAAACTTAGGATCATATTTCATTCTAGCATTCAGAGATTTTTCCTTATACTTGCATAATAATTTCTCTAGACCATCTCTATCCCTACAAGCAAGAATATATCTAGTTGTCTCCTCATTCATAACATAACCTTACGGTACCTTAGGAAATTCATATCTAGGAAGGTTAGTTCTAGCAGGTGTTTCAGGAGTTTCAGTTTCAAGCTCATCATCAGAATTCAACAACATCATGTTGTATTACTTTAGCAATTTGTTCATCAAGAAAGTCACCAAGTGGCACATCATCATTATCAAGCAAGGTACTAGCATCATCATAATTATCATTCATAGTAGAAGTAGCATCATCAATAACTTGCAACATACCAGGATTAATAGCATGTGGTGTTGTTGCAAGTTTACTTATAACAGAAGGTGAATCTAGAGCAAAACTGGATGGCAGTTCCTTACCTCCCCTCGTCTTAGAGGGATAAATCTCAGTCTTAGCATCCTTCAGATTCTTCATAGTGATAAATTGATAATAATCCCAAGTGACTCAACAAATATAGCTATGCTCCTCGGCAACGGCGCCAGAAAAAGGTCTTGATAACCCACAAGTATAGGGGATCACAGCAGTTTTCGAGGGTAGAGTATTCAACCCAAATTTATAGATTCGACACAAGGGGAGCCAAAGAATATTTGAAGGTATTAGCAGCTGAGTTGTCAATTCAACCACTACTGGAGATTAATTATCTACAGCAACGTGATTAGTAGCAAAGTAATATGATAGTTTTGATAATAGTGACAGCAGTAACAGCAACGGTAACCGTGATAGCAGTAGTTTTGTAGCAAGTGTAACAGTGATGATAGCAGTAGCAACTTAGCAAGAACAATATAAGATAAATTCTTAGGCATTGGATCGGTGACTTGTTGGATGATATTCATCATGAGACAATTATAACCTAGGGCGATACGGCACTATCTCCAGTTCATCAATATAATGTAGGCATGTATTGCGTAAATAGTCATACGTACTTATGGGAAGAACTTGCATGACATCTTTTGTCCTACCCTCCCATGGCAGCGGGGTCCTATTGGAAACTAAGGGATATTAAGGCCTCCTTTTAATAGAGAACCGGAACAAAGCATTAACACACGGTGAATACATGAACTCCTCAAACTACGGTCATCACCGGGAGTGGTCCCAACTATTGTCACTCTGGGGTTGCCAGATCATAACACGTAGTAGGTGACTATAACTTGCAAGATCGGATCTAGAACATGGATATAATGGCGATAACATAAACGGTTCAGATCTGAATCATGGCACCTGGGCCGAAAGTGATAAGCATTAAGCATGGCAAAGTCATAGCAACATCAATCTTAGAACATAGTGGATACTAGGGATCATGCCCTAACAAAACTAACCCGATTACAAGATGAATCTCATCCACCTCCTCACCGACCAGCAAGCCTACAAAGGAATTACTCACTCCTAGTGGGAAGCATCATGGAATTGGCGATGGAGAAGGGTTGGTGATGACGTGGATTAACAGTGGCCATGTCGGATGCCAGGGATGGGTCAAATCTCTTAGGGTCATTACGGTTTAATAGTAGCGGTGGTCTAATGCTAGGATAACCTATGCCAGCCTCGCTGCTCTGATACCATCTCCTGTGGCACCCTGATCCGCATGGAGTAGGGGCCTTCGCACGTCAGCCCAGGATAACACCTGACGCACGACAGGTCCATGATACAGCATTCCAGGTACAATAATAGTCATCAAATACACATGTATATGATTACATCATTGATGAATACAATTATCTGGCATAGCCCTAAGGCTATTTAAATGGAAGTGGAAGTCTATTTACATGGCGGCGGAAGTCTTGGTTTGGCAGCATAACAACTCTGGCTGGGCTCCACAACTCACAGGACTGGCAAGATTAGGGCCTAGCACGACGGAACAAGCGAACCATTCGGGCACGACCTACAAAAATGGAATGACACGCCAGGTTAGTACATTGAATGTACTTGCAAGACAACCAAATACATAGCATCCAAACAAACAGATGACAAAGCAAGAACCAAGCGTCTGTAATAAACTATCTCATAGCAGAAGCTAAACATGGCACGATATTATCTGGAGACATGGATCAAAATAAGCATGAACAACATCATGGCATCTACTAGCATGGCAATAACATGGCATATCAAACTTACTTCTAGTGTGGCAACACAAAACATAGCATCATATCTTAACCATAACATGGCATATCAAAGCATGGCATAAGTTCAATCAAGACATGGCATGGCATCATGAAACTATGCTCAAAATAAACTACCAGTCATATCCAATGCAGACATAACAGATTAACTTTAGGCCACCATCTCCTGTTCTACCATGGTTCTTTAGATGGAAACATATTACTCATGCAATGCAACCAAACTTGTGCACCGAGTCCCTCGGACTCTCTTACCAACGGGTTGCCTCGCAACCGAATGATGATCATGACGAATCACAAACGGAACCATACTCGGTTCAACGGGTTACCTTGTAACCAAACGGTGACTCACAGATCACAAACGGAACCACACTTGGTTCAACACTCACTGAGACCTCACCTCGTGATCATATCAAAACATCACCGTGACTTCTCACGACTATCTCATAGTCCAAGTCACCACATTATTCATTACACATTATTCATCAAATTAAGTATTTCAGGTTTATCCTCCATTTCGACCAAGACCCGATAGTGTGACCTACTACGAACTGTGTTGCTATGGATAGACTTAATATACACTCTACAGAGGTAGCGCATTGTACCCACACCACAGAATCCATGGCCTCGCACTCCCATTCGGGTGGACCAACGGCATTCCGACAAAGCTGTCCTACTGCCATGACACTCTCCCGGCCACTCCGACCAACACCCCCTTAGGGTTCAGTCCTGGGTGGCTCCGTGCCTACCAAAGACACCAATGACCACCATCATGGCAAAACGGTCCCAAACGGGGACAAAAGCGCTTATCATCCAACTACGGGCACACAAGGCTTATGTTCGCCTACCTGATCAGGGTAGCGCATGCCCATAACCTTCCCTCGTTGGAGGCACCGGCGAGAGGCATGACAATAGACCCAGCTAGGGCCTGGCCATAACAGGCAAATGTGGTTGCACTGGAAAAAGCTCGATTTGGTGGCACTATGACTCGATCCCATCGATGACGGAGGAGGTATGTTATTAAGTTATATTATTAACTTCTCCATCATCAATCGTCATGCAAGAATTTTTATCATGAATGCAACAACTAGCTTGCAACATACAGATGCGGTAACAAAACATCAATCTTTTCAAATGAACGGTGATAACATGTGAAACATGGCAATACCAAGTACTAGTAATTCCACTAGTGCAACAGAATCATCATAACATCGATACTACTAACATGAAACTAAACTAGACAGAGGCACGATATAATTAGTAGCAACATCCATCTAGCATGTCAAATTATGAAAGCAGATAGCGAAAACATATAGCACGACTGAAATAACAGCATACGGAACAGGCAAGAAAATACTGCAACTAAACACACACACGAGGTGCAAGCAAAGTCAACATGCAAATTTTGGGCTCATGCTAATAGGTTGGCTTGCCTGGGGTTTGAGAAATACTCCGGGGATGAGTGCGATCAATCCTCGAAAAAATTTGTCGGGGAACGGTTCTCTCTCAAAAGGGCTGAATTAGAGCAAGGGCAAAATGGTCATTTTCAGAATGTGCAAACATAAAGAAAATGGTTCCACCGAAAAGAGCTCGACGAACAGAGAACGTGAACGTTGGAATCACCTCAATCGGAGTTACGAGCGCAAAGTTGTGGCCGTTCACTTTTTAGGCAGAAGAGGCACCAAACAGTGAACGTTCACAAAATAGCCACTTCGGCGGGCGAGGCTGAAAAAGAGAAAGCATATTTGAGAAAATACATTTCCAGAGAAGAAAAAGCGTAGCTATGGGAAATAGGTTTTCAGTTACTAGTAAAACGTACTACACTGAATACGTCTTCAGAGAAATGAAAACGCACTTCGGGGATGCGTCTCCACTTACGCTGACTGGGCACGTCTTCGGTCAATGACAAGCGGGACCCGCGCAAGGTGGGGTCACTTATCCACGCTGATAGGACCAGGTCAATGCGCCTGGGTCGCTGCCAGGTGGGTTCGTGTGGGGGTGGGCCTGCCTGGCCTGGCCTTCTGCTTCCTCTACTCGGGGGTGCGACGAGCCGAGGGAGACGACCGCCTCGATGGCGCTCGCCGGCGCGTCCGGCCACCGCTGGAGGCGTGCGGCATACCCAGATAACCAGCGGGGAGAGGTGCATCCAGAGATGGTAGCTTCTGCCGCCGACGAGCACCGTAGCGGGAGCAGCAGGGCTGGCGGCGGAGATGAGCTTCGGCCGCCGGTGAAGTGGGGCTATGGTGGGAAAAAGGAGAGGCCGAGGCCACGGGGAGGTTTGCCGAACCCTGGGGAATGCAAAAGTGGAGGTGGAATGGCGAGAAGGGCGCGGCATTGCCGGAATCGAGCAGAGCCTGACACGGCGGCCACCGCAGCGATGGTGGTGGAGGAGGGAATCCGGGGAGGAATGGGTGGCTCGGGGAAGCATAGATATGAGGGGAGGGGCTGCTGGAGTGCTCGAGGGGGTCGCCGGCCCCTTAAATAGCCGGGAAGAGGTGTGGCTGAGCCGAGTGCCGCCAGGCAAGTCCGGCCAACGCTCTGGCGGCCACAGCGGTCACGGGGACGCACGGGAAGGCGACGAGGGGGAAGCAGACGGGCGCTAGAGGCTCACAGAGACGAGCAACGCTCAGAGACGAAAGCGGGAAGAGGACAGGGACAGGGAATAAGATGAGCTCACGGGCACGCACTGCTCAGTCGTTGGCACAGCTCGCCAGAGAAGAAAACAGAGGGGGAGAGGGATCCACCGAGAAGACGACGTGGAGGGGGGACTGTAGGACACTAATGGCGAGGCCAGAGCCGGTCGGAGCTGCACTGCCGACGAGAACAGTGGCAAGACCACCATTTTGGCCCGCATTGCCCGTGGTCACCACCGACAACACGCGCTCTGGCATTCTACCCCATGCCAAACTATGTCTATAGCTTAGTCCTTCCAATGTAGAGTATTACTACGGTAAAGAAACGGGCAGAGACAAAGGGAGAAGAGTAAATTAAGCCTCACAAGTTCGCTGTTGCAAACTTGGCCACATTCTAGAGATAAAACCAGAGAGGTTAAAAGGTAAACTTGATGTCTGGGAGTCTTAGGATAGCAAGGACTATGGTCCTCGGAATTATGAGGTCATTAGGACAAGTATTTAACAGAGTCACATTGCAACTGCCAAATTATGTCCAGAAACTAAATGAGGAAGGAGCACTCACTAGGAGTGTTGGATTAAGCTAAAACTTGGCAATGCTTGATGATTTGGACATCCATGATGCTGTAAAACTTTCATACCAAATGGACCCTCCAAGATGGTACTTCCTTCACAGCTATTATTTTTGCCCAGAAACTTGAGAAAAATCCTCAGGGAAAATGGCTAACTTAAATGAGACAAAATTGGTTGGAGCTAGGTTATGGGAGTAGGATAAGTTTTGGGAAAATGTTCAGCCGTAATGGAGCAAGATAAAATACACTTGCTTCACAAACTGAAAATTTGGGCAGGAAACAAGAATGGCTCATGTGCTCACATAGTTCAATGAAATGAACTGAATTTAGGTGGAGGCTAATTATTTGAGATACTTGAGAATATGGCAAAGTTTCATCCCATTTGGAAACTCTATGAAGGTACTTTCTTCACCAAGTTGCAATCTGGTCAGCAACTTTGAAAAATTGCACAGGGAGCTAGGAGGAAGGGATTGAGCTCATCTTTGGTATCCATGGGTTATTTATCCATGTTAATCACCCTTACAAATTTGAGCTCATTTGGAATTAGTAATAAAGCACTGCCTTTGCAAAATTTCAGAGAAGGCAGAAACTTGCATTGGATCATGTGCCCAATTTTGAACTGTAGAATCATAAGATTAGGATGGAACTAGTGAATATATAGTAAGGACAAGCTCCAAAACTTATGTGGGAATTTTCTCTGCTATAAAATTAGTAGTTCCTTTAGAAAATGACAAGATTGGAATATTGGCATAAAATAAGAAAAAGCAATTTTCCTTATTTAATTATGGCCAATATATTTTCCAGACCTTGCATTAGGCATAAATATCAACTCCACCAATTCTCATGAATTTAGGAGATGGCTAGCTATGCCTTTGTATTTTATTCCGCAGAAAGACAAGAGAGGAATAAATCACAATTCAAAAATATTGCATGGGACTTAGCAATATTTTTGCATATCCAGAGTTTAGAAAGGTAGAAGGGTCTCTGGGAACAATTGGGATGATCAAAAGATCAATGAAAAGGATGACTCCTTTGTATTCACAAATGGCATACTCAAATTTCAAAAATTTGGAATTAGGGTTTGAGAGGGTTTGAGAGGATGCAAATGAGGTCTTGCCCATTGACCAAGACATGAGCAAGGTTTTGAATGGTTGGAAATGACAAGAATCCTCAGAGTCATCCAGCAAACTTAGGAGAAATATTTTGAAAATGATTGCCAGGAAAGAATAATAGCACAAAAATTGATAAGCCAATTTTGGGGTTGTTACATTATTATCCAATGATGTGTTGCCATCCTATGATGTCTGAGTAGATTTCCGTTGTCCTATCGGTAATTGGTGAATTGCTATGATTGGGTTAATTTGCTTGTGGTTCTGTTGTTGTCCTTTGGTGCCCATCATATGAGCACGCACGTGGATCACACCATTGGGTTAGTTGTATGTTGATAGGACTATGTATTGGAGGGAAGAGTGACAGAAGCTTCAACCTAGCATAGAAATTGATGCATACAGGATCGAAGAGGGACCAATATATCTTAATGCTATGGTTGGGTTTTACCTTAATGAATGTTAGTAGTTGCGGATGCTTGCTAATAGTTTCAATCATAAGTGCATAGAATTTCAAGTCAGGGATGACATGCTAGCAGTGGCCTCTCCCACATAAAACTTGCTATCTGTCTAGTAGAGTAGTCAATTGCTTAGGGACAATTTTGCAACTCCTACCACCACTTTTCCACACTCGCTATACTAACTTTATTGCTTCTTTACCTAAAATAGCCCCTATTTTTCATTTACATGCTCTTTATATTCTTGCAAACCTATCCCGTTACACCTACAAAGTACTTCTAGTTTTATACTTGTTCTAGGTAAAGTGAACGTCAAGCGTGCATAGAGTTGTATCGGTGGTCGATAAAACTTGAGGGAATATTTGTTCTACCTTTAGCTCCTCGTTGGGTTCGACACTCTTACTTATCGAAAGAGGCTAAAATTGATCCCCTATACTTGTGGGTTATCACGTGCTTGCATGCAATTAAAACGGTCGGCTCAGCATATCATCACAAGGCGACCTTGTCCGCTGTGGTTAGGGAACGCGGGCTGCTCACCTGAGGTCTCATGACTTTGAATCCCCATCGAACACTAATTAATTACCATTTCTGTCTTTCATATATGCGTTGACAGATGGGCCCTATGGTAATGTGCGCCGATGAATGAATGTAGACTGTTTGACTGGTCAATTGATCATGTCATCAACAAATTACAGAGCTGTATGGTGAGCCAGTGATCGTATGATCACCACAAAATGTATTTTATTAACACAGTACAAATGCAAGCTACCATTTCTTTCTATCACAGGTGGGCCCCATGGTAACCTACGATGATGGTGCAACACTAGTTGCGCCACGTGGAACATTTGACTGGTCAATTGGTCATGTCATCAACAAATTACAGAGTTGTACGGTGAGCTAGTGACCGTATAATCACGACATGTATTTTTAACATAGTATAGACAGAAGCGCTCATATATATGCGCAAACACTCACCCCTATAAACGCACACACACTACCCCTATGAGCACCTTCGATAGAGTGAGCCAGCATATCATCTTGAGATTTTATGAAGTCATTGTAGGTGCCTCGTAGTCAAGGGGAACGTCGCCTCACACTAAACACACATTGCCGGAAAATACTGAAATTAATCCAGGATAAATGCGAGCACTAGGACTTTAACTCTGGTGGGCTGGGGATACCACTGTCCTCCTAACCATCCAACCACAGGTAGATTAGCACCATAAAATGTGTATGGTGACCGTAATGAGCTTATTCTGAAGTCCAGTGACCATATCGTGCTTTCGCTTCAAATACAGTGACCGTAAGTGTCGTTAACAAAACACAGAGCATGCTTCAAATACAATGGCCCTCAGTGTCATCAACCAAATACGAAGACATACGGTGAGCTAGATACCATATGATCCCCACAAGAATGTATACGGTGACAGTAATGAGCATATTCTGAAGTTCAGTGACCATATAGTGCTTTCGCTTGTAATATAGTGACTGTCACGCGTGAATGTGTCAGGGGCATACTTTTAGAGGGCCAAGAGATAGTTTGTGTGCGTATGTGAAACTGGTGTAGAGAGAGGGGGTGTGCGGTGAAGATAAAGAGATATATGCCCTTCATTTCTCTTTCATGTGACTAATTTTTTAGGAGGAAATATAAACATTCACAATACAGAACAAATATCATTGGATGCACCATGCAATTAACTTTCATGTATAACTTTGTACTATTGCATATGCTTATTTTCTTAGTGGCAGATGGTGTGTGGGGTGTGGTGGGCACATCTAGGTGTGGTGGATCGACGCGAGGACTCATGGGTTGGTTTTGTCCTGCGCCACATAGGTCGGACCAAGACGCGTTGTACGAAGACCCATGGAGGACTCGGCGTACAAGACGAAGCTATCGGAGTCATGGAGGACTCTATCCCCACTAATGATAAGCCGACTATATATAATTTGTAACCCTAGGCCCCGAGTATGTTATATAAGCCCGAGGGCTAGTTCATCGATAGTATATACACACACACAATGGCTGGTATTCACGTGTACTTTGTACACACCCCAATCACAAATATACAGTACCAGGAGTAGGATTTTTCCTCAATTGCAAGGCCCGAACTTGGGTAAAACTTTGCCTCTTATTACCATCCGGCCTAACAGTCAGGAATATCCTACCGAATGATATGATGGAATAATATCCGCCAACTAGTAAGAGAGAGGTGGGGGCAATGTGTGCGAGAGAGGCCTAAAGATAGTGTGCATGCGGGAGACACGTAGGCAGATATATGCGCATATAGAGGGCCAGCAGAGATCGTGCATGTGTATATATGCATGTGAGAGAAATTGTGTTTTCCAACTGAGATCAGTGAAAAGAGTCATACATAGTAGTAAGAGAGAGAGAAGGATATATATAGAGAGAGTGTGTGTGTGAGACACCTCGGGAGAGAGTGTGAGCATGTGTGAGAGAGAAATGCCGATGTATATAAAGTGTGTGCACTTATTCATCAGATAGAGAGATATATAGCGTGTGTGTGAGGAGGGGCCGAGGCATAGTGCATCTACGCGTAAAAGGTGGTTCTATGCATTAAAATATAAATTGCATTAAAATTTTGGATGGGATCATGAATTTTGCAATTTGCGTATGAACGAACATTGGTCTATCAGACACCCATACTCTATTGAATTTGAGCATGTGTATGGGTTTATTTCACATTATTGATCCATAGAGTGAGAGTGGTTTGAAATCTAGACAATGCATGGCTTTTGCAATTCATATATAAACATTAGTGCACTCCGTGTTGTTAGTGCCAAGCACTTTATACATTTGTCACATACATGGATGCATTTCAAATTGCTAGCTATAAAATAGAATACATGTTGAATTCAACATAAAAGTGGTTTCAAAGATTCGAATTCATAGGAAATGCATTCAACTATTTGAATTCAAGATAATGGCATTGTAAAACATATCTAAAAGGGGGCATCAATCTTTGTTGTGCATTTGAACATGCTATATATTCATACACATGTTTAACTATTGTTTGCAACTAAGGAGATTATATCTGGAACCATGCATGAATTGAGCTAAGCTGCATTTTTTAAATTATATACTCGTGTACAATGTATATTCAAATGAACCCCCTCCATTCCAAAATAATCATTGTATTAGGATTTTTAAGAGTCCAAAATTTGAAGTTTGACAAATCCTGAAAGTTCAATTCAAGAGAATCGTAAACGTTAATGTTGTTGGGGAACGCAGTAATTTCAAAAAAATCCTATGCACACGCAAGATCTATCATGGTGATGCATAGCAATGAGAGGGGAAGAGTGTCGTCCACATACCCTCGTAGACCGTAAGCGGAAGAGTTATGACAACGCGGTTGATGTAGTCGTACGTCTTCACGATTCGACCGATCCTAATACCGAAAGTACGGCACCTCCGCGATCTGCACACATTCGGCTCGGTGACGTCCCATGAACTCTCGATCCAGCTGAGTGTCGAGGGAGAGCTTCGTCAGCACGACGGCATGATGATGGTGATGATGAAGCTACCGCCGCAGGGCTTCGCCTAGGCACTACGATGATATGACCGAGGTGGATTATGGTGGAGGGGGCACCGCACACGGCTAAGGGATCAATGATCAACTTGCATGTCTATGGGGTGCCACCTCCCCCCCATATAAAGGAGTGGAGTAGGGGGAGAGGGCCGGCCTCCTAGGCGCGCCCAAGGGGGGAGTCCTACTCCTGGTGGAAGTAGGATTCCCCCTTCCCTAGTTGGAGTAGGAGAGGGAAGGAAGGGGAAGAAGGAGAGAAGGAAAGGGGGGCCGGCCCCCATCCCAATTCGGATTGGGCTTGGGGGGCCAACTTGGCCGCCTCCTCCTCCTTTCCACTATGGCCCATTAAGGCCCATTGACTCCCCGGGGGGTTTCGGTAACCCCCCCACCCCCCGCATACTCCGGTATATGCCCGAACTCTCTTGAAACCTTTCCTATGTCAAAACATAGTCATCCAACATATCGATCTTTATGTCTCAACCATTTCGAGACTCCTCGTCATGTCTGTGATCACATCTGGGACACCGAACTACCTTTGGTACATCAAAACACATAAACTCATAATACCGATCGTCACCGAACATTAAGCGTGCGGACCCTATGGGTTCGAGAACTATGTAAACATGACCGAGAAAGTCTCCAGTCAATAACCAATAGAGGAATATGAATGTTCATGTTGGCTCCCCATATTCTACGAAGATCTTTATCGGTCAAACCGCATAATGATATACGTTGTTCCCTTTATCATCAGTATGTTACTTGCCTGAGATTCGATCATCGGTATTGCAATACCTAGTTCAATCTCATTACCGGCAAGTCTCTTTACTCGTTCCATAATGCATCATCCCGCAACTAACTCATTAGTCACATTGCTTGCAAGGGTTATATTGATGTGCATTACCGAGAGGGCCCAGAGATACCTCTCCGACAATCGGAGTGACAAATTCTAATCTCGATCTATGCCAACTCAACAAGCACCATCGGAGACACCTGTAGAGCACCTTTATAATCACCCAGTTACGTTGTGATGTTTGGTAGCACACAAAGTGTTCCTCTGGTATTCGGGAGTTGCATGATATCATAGTCATAGGAACATATATAAGTTATGGAGAAAGTAATAGCAACAAACTAAACGATCATCGTGCTAAGCTAATGGATGGGTCGAGTCAATCGCATCATTCTTTAATGATGTGACCCCGTTAATCAAATGACAACTCATGTCTATGGTTAGGAAACATAACCATCTTTGATTCAACGAGCTAGTCAAGTAGAGGCATACTAGTGACATTCTGTTTGTCTATGTATTCACACATGTACTAAGTTTCTGGTTAATACAATTCTAGCATGAATAATAAACATTTATCATGATGTAAGTAAATATAAATAACAACTTTATTATTGCCTCTAGGGCATATTTCTTTTAGTCTCCCACTTGCACTAGAGTCAATAATCTAGATTACATTGTGACGATTCTAACACCCATGGAGTCTTGGTGCTGATCATGTTTTGCTCGTGAGAGAGGCTTAGTCAACGGGTCTGCAACATTCAGATCCGTATGTATCTTGCAAATCTCTATGTCTCCCTCCTTGACTTGATCGCGGATGGAATTGAAGCGTCTCTTGATGTGCTTGGTTCTCTTGTGAAATCTGGATTCCTTTACCAAGGTAATTGCACCAATATTTTCACAAAAGATTTTCATTGGACCCGATGCACTAGGTATGACACCTAGATCGGATATGAACTCCTTCATCTAGACTCCTTAATTTGATGCTTCCGAAGCAGCTATGTATTCCGCTTCACACGTAGATCCCGCCACAACGCTCTGCTTGGAACTGCACCAACTGACAGCTCCACCATTTAATGAAAACACGTATCTGGTTTGTGACTTAGAGTCATCCGGATCAGTGTCAAAGCTTGCATTGACGTAACCGTTTACGACGAGCTCTTTGTCACCTCCATATACGAGAAACATATCCTTAGTCCTTTTTAGGTATTTTAGGATGTTCTTGACCGCTGTCTAGTGATCCACTCTTGGATTACTTTGATACCTCCCTGCTAAACTGATAGCAAGGCACACATCAGGTCTGGTACATAGCATTGTATACATGATAGAGCCTATGGCTGAAGCATAGGGAACACCTTTCATTTTCTCTCTATCTTCTGCAGTGGTCGGGCATTGAGTCTGACTCAACTTCACACCTTGTAACACAGGCCAGAACCCTTTATTCGCTTGATCCATTTTGAACTTCTTCAAAACTTTATCAAGGTATGTGCTTTGTGAAAGTACAATTAAGCGTCTTGATCTATCTCTATAGATATTGATGCCCAATATATAAGCAGCTTCACCGAGGTCTTTCATTGAAAAATTCTTATTCAAGTATCCTTTTATGCTATTCAAAAATTCAGTATCATTTCTGATTAACAATATGTCATCTACATATAATATCAGAAATGCTACAGAGCTCCCACTCACTTTCTTGTAAATACAGCCTTCTCCAAAAGTCTGTATAAAACCATATGCTTTGATCACACTATCAAAGCGTATATTCCAACTCCGAGAGGCTTGCACCAGTCCATAAATGGATCGCTGGAGCTTGCACACTTTGTTAGCACCCTTTGGATTGACAAAACCTTCTGGTTGCATCATATACAACTCTTCTTTAAGATATCCATTAAGGATGCAGTTTTGATGTCCATTTGCCAAATTTCATAATCATAAAATGCAGCAATTGCTAACATGATTCAGACGGACTTAAGCATCGCTACGGGTGAGAAGGTCTCATCGTAGTCAACTCCTTGAACTTGTCGAAAACCTTCTGCGACAAGTCGAGCTTTGTAGATAGTAACATTACCGTCAGCGCCAGTCTTCTTCTTGAAGATCCATTTATTCTCTATGGCCTACCGATCATCGGGCAAGTCAACCAAAGTCCACACTTTGTTCTCATACATGGATCCCATCTCAGATTTCATGGCCTCAAGCCATTTTGCGGAATCTGGACTCATCATCGCTTCCTCATAGTTCGTAGGTTCGTCATGGTCAAGTAACATGACCTCTAGAACAGGATTACAATACCACTCTGGTACGTATCTCACTCTGCTTGACCTACGAGGTTCGGTAGTAACTTGATTAGAAGTTTCATGATCATCATCATTAGCTTCCTCACTTACTGTTGTAGGAATCACTGCAACTGATTTCAGTGATGAACTACTTTCCAATAAGGGAGCATGTACAATTACCTCATCAAGTTCTACTTTCCTCCCACTCACTTCTTTCGAGAGAAACTCCTTCTCTAGAAAGGATCCATTCTTAGCAACAAATATATTGCCTTCGGATCTATGATAGAAGGTGTACCCAACAGTCTCCTTTGGGTATCCTATGAAGACACATTTCTCCGATTCGGGTTCGAGCTTATTAGGTTGAAGCTTTTTCACATAAGCATCACAACCCCAAACTTTAAGAAACGACAACTTGGGTTTCTTGCCAAACCACAGTTCATAAGGTGTCATCTCAACGGATTTAGATGGTGCCCTATTTAATGTGAATGCAGCCATCTCTAAAGCATAACCCCAAAATAATAGCGGTAAATCAGTGAGAGACATCATAGATCGCACCATATCTAATAACGTACAATTACGATGTTCGGACACACCATTACACTATGGTGTTCTGGGTGGCGTGAGTTGCGAAACTATTCAGCATTGTTTCAAATGAAGACCAAACTCGTAACTCAAATATTCTCCTCCACGATCATATCGCAGAAACTTTATTTTATTGTTACGATGATTTTCCACTTCACTCTGAAATTCTTTGAACTTTTCAAATGTTTCAGACTTATGTTTTATTAAGTAGATATACCCATATCTGCTCAAATCATCTGTGAAGGTGAGAAAATAACGATATCCATCGCGAGCTTCAATGTTCATTGGACCACATACATCAGTATGTATGATTTCCAATAACTCTGTTGCTCGCTCCATTGTTCCGGAGAACAGAGTTTTAGTCATCTTGCCCATGAGGCATGGTTCGCAAGTACCAAGTGATTCATAATCAAGTGATTCTAGAAGTTCATCAGAATGGAGTTTCTTCACGAGCTTTACACCAATATCACCTAAATGGCAGTGCCACAAATAAGTTGCACTATCATTATCAACTCTGCATCTTTTGGCTTCAATACTATGAACATGTGTATCACTACTATCAAGATTTAGTAAAAATAGACCACTCATCAAGGGTGCATGACCATAAAAGATATTACTCATATAAATAGAACAACCATTATTCTCTGATTTAAATGAATAACCGTCTCACATCAAACAAGATCCAGATATAATGTTCATGCTCAACGCTGGCACCAAATAACAATTATTTAGGTCTAAAACTAATCCCGAAGGTAGATGTAGAGGTAGCGTGCCGACAGCGATTACATCGACTTTGGAACCATTTCCCACGCACATCGTCACCTCGTCCTTAGCCAATCTTCGCTTAATCCATAGCCCCTGTTTCGAGTTGCAAATGTTAGCAACTGAACCAGTATCAAATACACAGGCACTACTACGAGCATTAGTAAGGTATACATCAATAACATGTATATCAAATATACCTTTCACTTTGCCATCCTTCTTCTCCGCCAAATACTTGGGGCAGTTCCTCTTCCAGTGACCAGTCCCTTTGCAGTAGAAGCACTCAGTCTCACGCTTAGGTCCAAACTTGGGTTTCTTCACTTGAGCAGCAACTGGCTTGCTATTCTTCTTGAAGTTCCCCTTCTTCCCTTTACCTTTTTTCTTGAAACTGGTGGTCTTGTTGACCATAAACACATGATGCTCCTTCTTGATTTCTACCTCCGCAGCCTTTAGCATTTCGAAGAGCTCAGGAATCGTCATATCCATCCCTTGCATATTATAGTTCATCACGAAGCTCTTATAGCTTGGTGGTAGTGATTGAAGAACTCTGTCAATGACACTATCATCAGGAAGATTAACGCCCAGTTGAGTCAAGTGGTTGTGGTACCCAGACATTCTGAGTATATGTTCACTGACAGCACTATTCTCCTCCATTTTGCAGCTATAGAACTTATTGGAGACTTCATATCTCTCAATCCGGGCATTTGCTTGAAATATTAACTTCAACTCCTGGAACATCTCATATGCTCCATGACGTTCAAAACGTCGTTGAAGTCCCGGTTCTAAGCCGTAAAGCATGGCACACTGAACTATCGAGTAGTCATCAGTTTTGCTCTGCCAGGTGTTCACAACATCTGGTGTTGCTCCTGCAGCGGGTTTGTCATCTAGTGGTGCTTCCAGGACATAATTCTTCTATGCAGCAATGAGGATAATCCTCAAGTTACGGACCCAGTCTGTATAGTTGCTACCATCATCTTTCAACTTAGCTTTCTCTAGGAACACATTAAAATTCAATGGAACAACAACACATGCCATCTATCAACAACAACATAGACATGCAAAATACTATCAGGTACTAAGTTCGTGATAAATTAAAGTTCAATTAATCAAAATACTTAAGAACTCCTACTTAGATAGACATCACTCCAATCATCTAAGTGATCACGTGATCCATATCAACTAAACCATGTCCGATCATCACATGAGATGGAGTAGTTTTCAATGGTGAACATCACTATGTTGATCATATCTACTATATGATTCACGCTCGACCTTTCGGTCTCAGTGTTCCGAGGCCATATCTGCATATGCTAGGCTCGTCAAGTTTAACCCGAGTATTCTGCGTGTGCAAAACTGGCTTGCACCCTTGTATGTGAACGTAGAGCTTATCACACCCGATCATCACGTGGTGTCTTGGCATGATGAACTGTAGCAACGGTGCATACTCAGGGAGAGTACCTATACCTTGAAATTTAGTGAGAGATCATCCTATAATGCTACCGTCGAACTAAGCAAAATAAGATGCATAAAAGATAAATATCACATGCAATCAATATAAGTGATATGATATGACCATCATCATCTTGTGCCTTTGATCTCCATCTCCAAAGCACTGTCATGATCACCATCGTCACCGGCTTGACACCTTAATCTATATCGAAGCATCGTTGTCATCTCACCAACTATTGCTTCTATGACTATCGCTACCGCTTAGTGATAAAGTAAAGCAATTACATGGCAATTGCATTTCATACAATAAAGCGACAACCATATGGCTCCTGCCAGTTGCCGATAACTGTGTTAAAAACATGATTACTTCATACAATAAAATTTAGCATCATGTCTTAACTATATCACATCACAACATGCCCTGCAAAAACAAGTTAGACGTCCTCTACTTTGTTGTTGCAAGTTTTACGTGGCTGCTATGGGCTGAGCAAGAATGTTCTTACTTACGCATCAAAAACCACAACACGGTATAGTGATTGCTTTTTGATCTTCAGAAAAAACCCTGTTCATTGAATCCGATTCAAGTAAAGTTGGAGAAACTGACACCCACCAGCCACCTGTGTGCGAAGCACGTCGGTAGAACCAGTCTCGCGTAAGCGTATGCGTAATGTCGGTCTAGGCCGCTTCATCCAACAATACCGCTGAATCAAGAAACAACTAGTGACATCAAGCAATATGTATATAATCATGCCCACAACTCCTTTGTGTTCTACTCGTGCATATAACATCTACGCATAGACCTGACTCGGATGTCACTGTTGGGGAACACAGTAGTTTTAAAAAAATTCCTACGCACACGCAAGATCTATCATGGTAATGCATATCAACGAGAGGGGAGAGTGTTGTCCACGTACCCTCATAGACCGTAAGCAGAAGCGTTATGACAACGCAGTTGATGTAGTCGTACGTCTCCACGATCCGACTGATCCTAGTACCAAAAGTACGGCACCTCCACTATCTGCACACGTTCGGCTCGGTGATGTCCCACAAACTCTTGATCCAGGTGAGTGTCGAGGAAGAGCTTCGTCAGCACGACGGCGTGATGACAGTGATGATAAAGCTACCGTCGCAGGGTTTTGCCTAAGCACTACGATGACTAGTAGAACGCTCGTGCGTTGCCACGGGCTTTTGGTGAAAATTAAGATGTTGTTCACATAGCTAAAATAACTGAGAACAATGCCCTCTCACCCAACACGCATATTTTTCTTGACAATCATCAAACACACATCATACTATCAAACATAATAATGTTATTGCCAACCAACAAAATGTTTTTTTAGTTGAAATAGGTTGTGTTTTATTCATTCATCTCAGCGCAATCCGAGTCCAGAAAAAATCATGAATACAAAACGCCGGGTACCTGACCCATGTTTTACATAACTTATTTGCACAATCATTGTACGATAGCCGATGAGCAGCTCCATTAGCCGAGTGTCACACATGCCACCCTAAACTCGAACACAGTGACCCAAAAGGACATAAAATTTGTTTATTCTTTGTCTGTTTGAGTCGCCAAATGTTTTCATCATACAGCGATAAATAACTGTGCATTGATACAGGTCCTCAATAAATAAAGCGTTAGTAAGAGAACACAAGTTATTGCCTGTCTTCTATCTTTCACTCCCTTTGTCTATCACTTGGCTTCCATTCTCCTTTTCTCTTTCTCCCTCTCCACCTTCTCCTTGACACAACGCTATCACCATTGGTGACGCTCTGAATAAGGGATGAGTGCAACCAAAACAATTATATACTATTCTCAAGGGTTAATTACAGAGTTAAACTAAATTCATTTATAGGCACCTGGACTGATTTCTAAATCATAAAATCATAGAGTTGATTACAAAGTGAGCAAACAAAAAGAGAATTTTACAAGGAGAAAAAAAAGTAAACCTAAAAGCTATACATGAGTAGCTAAATGTAAGAACATCATGAACCAATTCTTAAAAAGAGATTTAAGCTGCATTTTGGTACCTGTGAGATCATAGGAGCAGGCCATCAATGCTGACGGTTTCATTTTTATGGTTGAAGATCATAGCATTGTGTCACTACAAGAGGTTATGGGAGAAATCTGCAGAATCCTCGAAGCAATCCCCAAGCTCTTGTTAATGATGCAGTAGACTAAGAAATGATCCCAGGAAATGAATAACAAGATCGAGCATCAACTTCTGTAATAGAAAAATAATCCAATAGAATAAAGCTCTGAACAAAATCTTACTTGCTCACATTGAGAGATAAAACGATAGTGTTGTTACTGTCCAGGTTGACAATTATAGACTCATCAATAGCAATGCAACAAAGATTAGCAAAGGCAGTCTTAATTTATAGAAGGACAACTTAAATCTTGTATATAGAACTCATTCAACAAGTTTAGGAGCCTAAATGTAAGAACATGTATTGACATATCTTTAGCACTATAAATGAAGAAAAGTTTATGGTCTATTGACACACACACACACACACACACACACACACACACACATACACACACACACAGAGAGAGAGAGAGAGAGAGAGAGAAACCCTCGGCCATCCTGGAAAGGAAATCTTGCCCACACTCCTAGGCAAGCTAGTCCAATCTCACTGCCACCCCGTCTCCCTGGCTGCCGTTCGATGCCTCCATCCCTCGACACTCCACCTCCCCCATCCCCATGCCGCTTTCATCGATAGCCATCCAGCGACGCCGCCTTCGACGAGGTTACCTTCACCGCCGCCACCACAGCACCATGCCTTGCCATAATCTCCATGCCCCATTGGTCACGTCCACATACCAAATATTTGGACCTACAAACTGGTTATACGCTTAAAAATTGAGCATGTAAGATCAATGTAAAACCAAACAAGATTCTGCAAACTGAACCACATATAACCCCCAGGCAAAGAAGGGTCATCTGTATCAGTTCCATAACCACATGATAGATAACAGATACCGATTTCCCATCAGATGAGTAGACAATGCTGCGAACCTCCCCAGACGGTTCTGCAAAGGGTTACAAAATGGTGGAAGGAAAATTGGGAAAACAATTGAAATCCTCCTAGAAAGGACAGAAATGTAACAATAACAATAATAATAACAAAGGCTTTAGTCCCAAACAAGTTGGGGTAGGCTAGAGGTGAAACCCATAAGATAATGCATCTAACTCATGGTTCTGGCACATGGATAGCAAGTTTCCACGCACCCCTGTCCATGGCTAGTTCTTTGATGGTACACCAGTTCTTCATATCTCTCTTTACGGACTCCTCCCATGTCAAGTTCGGTCTACCCCGACCTCTCTTGACAGTATCAGCATGCTTTAGCTATCCGCTATGCACGAGAGCTTCAGGAGGCCTGTGCTGAATATGCCCAAACTATCTCAGACAATGTTGGACAAGCTTGATAGGCTTGGCGAGCCAACACCAAAACTCAACCACTTTTATGAAGATTAAACCCGAAAGAAAGGACAGAAATGACTGAGTTAAATTATTTCTTCTCGAGGGAAAGAATTCAGTAATCTAATTAATACATGCAATGGGAAATTACATTTTCTTTTCTTCTAAGGCACTTATTTTCTTCTCAAAAGATCTCCCTACAAAATTATTCAGTGTACAGTCGATTTTATATCTGAATAAATTTGTGTGAGAAAATTTATGAATACATAATATGATAAAATTTATTTTGTTAAGAGCCTACCTTGCTCTAGAGACCAGTGAGATGATGAAGCATATGATGTGTCTGCAATTGTGAAAATGATCAACATTTTTGTGTCATAACATATCGAGGACGACACAGCCAAATTATTCCTAGTTTTTACAATGCATTAATTGCATTACTGGAATCAATATGTCAAATGCTAAATATTCCAGTCCTAGAATAATGACGTTAAATCAAAGACATCAAGCTGAAAACTGCACATAGTTCAATAGATGTAGTGTACAGAGCATCTCACTAACCTGAGATGTGTTTAGTAAATTGAAAAAAAACTGAGGTATATTTACAGCATGAGGATACTCTATTTTGTTTATTGTTTGAACAGAGCACACGCCCAGCTCAATTTTACTTAAAATCAAAGCAAGACAAAAATAGGTGTAATCTACCTACAACACAGGTCAAAAGTGATCATGAAACCCTACATCTAGCAGCATAATATTGCCTATTATTATTTAACACAGTAGAAATAAGCAGAACAAAGGAACAATTTGTACTGTTTTCTATAGACAATGAAAGAGCTAGTGCTCCTTTCTTCTGAATCATGATTATACCGAAAAGAAATCAATTAGTCTTTTGGATCTTATGTACCTTGAGGATGAATCAAGTTGCTTTTCAAGAAGCTTGAGCTCTTTGATGCCAAGTGACATGAGGCCTTTACCAAGCAAATTTATGTAATTTTCATTGAGTTAAAAGATCACTCTAAGTAGGTACACTAGTTTACATATTAAAACCAAACAGATGTTCGGATTTCATTTCCGGATAAGAAAGTGTGTCTGATTGCTCCAGGTTACAAATACCCCTATAAACCTATGAAGAATGGAACAATTAGATAAAAAAAACTTGCGTAGAGAAAGTATTAATCAAAAGATAATTGTAAATTAAACAGGTGATAAGTATCCAGTGAAAACTTTCTTCATGGATCAGTAGATATATAACAAACCACATGGATCAAAGGTTGTTTATCGAACCAGCACTTAAACGCTAATGAGATAATTACGTCCACACTCTGCCTTAATGCAACAACGACTTGGCTACCTCCGCTCTCATGGCCCCTTGAAACTTCGATGCTGAAGCGGGATGAGTTGCACTGAATAAATGTGGCAGTCTGTTCGTTATACAGGTTTTGGTGCAGGCAATTTCTACCTAACCCGTTGATGCATTATGTATGATACTCAATGGTGGAGAACAAACTGATTTCAAGGATGCATTACAGGATTACGAACTTTGAGGCGCAGGATTACTAAATAAAAAATTGTTACCGAAGAGAGCGGGACAGCAATTTTTGACTCTGTGATTTCTTAATAGATTATACAATGGCATGAAGCAAGTTTTTACCGAAGAGGGTAGCCCATCAGGTTCCCTACTCATCATGTAAGCTGTCAATGAGTCGCCGTTGAGCCTTGGCTTTCCCCGTCATTGCAGTTATGTCATTCTTCAGTTGGAAAATTATGTAAGCATGGATGTTTGCAGCTCTAGCAATCTTGACAAATTCATTGACCTACATAAAAATGGTGGTCCAGTCATATAAATTATGAAAGGATTAACATCATAAATTTTGTAGGGATTATAAAGGCACAGTAATTCAAGTGACATGTCATTGCATTCCTCTCCATCAACCGAATTGTGTATTTCCCAAATAAATAAAATTACAGACCTGGTGTCAGCATGTAGGAATGAACATATATGTACGCGCTTTGTTATCTTCAATCCGTATAACCCCTATTCCACTTGGAGATTCAGAGATAGTCTCAGATTCCAAAGTGTCAAGTCCTTAAAATAATTCTGAAGAACACATACAAAGTTTAAAGCAATTCATAAGATAATACGACTCTTCAAATGCTAGAAAGTTACTTGAGCAGTTAACAAAAAACGAATTGAACAATTCATAATACCCACAAGGGAAAAATGCAGCCATGGATAAGGTCTTCTTTTACAAACCTGATTCTCGGAAGATTATTCAGTAAATAAAATATCAAAATTATCAGATGAAAGCACCTACACAGAGAATCTCATAAGCATCCATGTCATCTAACTTTTCATCAATACACATGCTATCAGCAACAAGAACATTACGGCAGAACTTAGCCTCAGTTATAGCAAAACTATACTAATATGTCGTTCTAACTACATGATTGCTCTTGTAAGTAATTGTACAGGTGTCTGTGAGATGATGGCTGCTATTTTTCTACAGAATACCACTTCCATTGTGTTGATGCAAACTTTGCTGCGACGGACTTGTACTCCCCGACTCACATTATCACGTTTATTGGTATTATATGATGAATTGGGCGCGTCAGTATTATCTTAAATTAGTAACTCTTACAGGCCTCCTGGCTGTGGACACAGAATGCTAGGCTTATCATAGAAGTGTTTTTAGAATACCAACAACCACACAATAGAACATATATATACTCCTATATAGTGTATCAATATGAAGAGATATAGACCGTTGGATCTTTGTAATCCGACGGCTCGCACTCAATTGGTTTAGATAGAGGACTATGTGGCCTCTTATAGACCGTCAGATGGAGTGATCGGACGGCCCACAATGGAGGGATTCGCAGTGTGCACACCCTTCGCTGGCAGACTTCCACCGCAGTAGAGAGTACGTGCAGGTTCGTGAATCTTCCGCCGGACACAGCATCCTAGAAATCTCCGGTAGGCTCCCATGAGAGTGCTACCCTAGAGTACTACTACTGGCAAGAAATTCCACCATGCAAAAGTACTGCTACACGTGATGGGAGAGAGACGGAGAAGTGCATGCAGCAGTGCAGCCACGGTAAGGGCAAAATGTTAACTGAAGGGATTTTATTTAGTACAAATAATCATATGCTTAATACTACTATTCATTATCTTCTTTTTTTCAATTGATTGATCCGCCTGGTTATGAGATTACAAACACAAATAAAGTGAAAGCTTAATATATGTTGTAATTAAATAGCTATTACATTCTCTTATAAATTCATTTTACAAACATGATTCAAGTTTTCCCATTGTCTCCAGTAATAATCCCTAAATCCACACGCAGTACATGAATTTTTTAATTTGGACTCATCACCCGCCGTGATATAGAAGCATTTATTAGCCATTGATTTCAAGTGACCCAACGGCCCTGATTTTTGGAATTCGCTTGGTGCAGCTACGCACCAAAACAAGTTGGACACGATATTTCTGGAGTTCTGTTGTTGATGAAAGTAAAAGTTCTATGCAAGAACTTTTGCGGCTGTTTTGTGAAGCACCCATTGTGTAAAGTCATATGGCATGAAGCCACCAATGATGAGTTGACGATGTACAATTGTATGGTGTAAACTTGATTGTTGTTTGATCACAAAACATCACGTGCATAGCACGTACCATATACTAGTAGAACATAGTGTACTATGGAGATTGTATGGGTTGGAAAGGAAACTGCTTCTTATAAAGTACAGTACTAAATATGCATGCTCTTGATTTTTCCTAGAAAGGAAAATGGGGGATCCATTAGAGTTAATAAATCTAAAAAAAGAAGAAGAAAGAAGAGATATTTCCATATACTAATGAGATACTCTATCCATTTCATATTATAAAGTGTAACTTATTCAGACATGGGAAATAAATAAGCCATTAATAGTATAGGAAGATGGTCATGGTAGCCATGAAGTCATTGTCTAGGGAAGGAGAGAAGTTTTAGTATGCGGATTTAATCATAAGTGGTGAAGGTAGGTGAGAAATAAAAAATGGCAAAAGCGAGAGAAAAAAATCATAACGTCTGAATGAAGGCATTATATTTTTAAAGACGGGTGAAAATTTAAACGTCCATGGATAAGCATCTTGTAATACAAGGATGATTTCGCAAATTTACCTCATCTCTTGCTGATAATGTCCAAAAGCAGAATCACTGTGCCCATGGATAAGCATTGTAGTACAAGTAATCATTTGAAAGAGAATCAAATTTTTTATTATTCCAGTAACATCTGAAAGCTGCAGGGAAATTTTTCTGCTTCACCAGATGAAACATCTCTTGTAACAGTTCAAAACAGGAAGAACTGAATTACTATCTAACAAGCTATTGGCTTTCTGATATTATAGTTATCATGCATTTAAAACGGAAGTATGTCCATTACAGTCAAGAACAATCTATTGTTGGACAAGAACCAATAAAATGAGCTAACCTGTAATTTCTTAATTTCATAGTTCGTTGGACGCAGTTGTAGAAAATGGATGACGGGTAATGTATCAGCATTTCGAGACATCGCCTCAAGACCACTGTTTCCAAACCAATCACAGTGGTCCGAACACATTGAAGATCCAACATTTTCAAAAAGTGCTTTCATTTGCTGTCATATAGAAGTAGAAGTTACAGCAAGGTAGAAGGTAGAACCAATACAAAGTTTGACAGAGAGGAGGATACCACTTCACAATATTAAATAATACCTGCTTCTCATCTGACCTATTAGCAGCATGTATTTGTCATAAACTTGGTCCTAAATCAGAGTCGCCTGCATATAATGGTAGCTTTCTGAATCAGTAGGCATATAAAGTGTTTTCAACTTCACAGATCAGAAGCATCAAACAATCTGAGAAAATGTTCAAATGCATCAGAAAATCTGTTAGGATATCTAATGAAGGTTGTGGGAGGTTTCTCAAAACTTTCACGTCTGACAATACAGGCAACCAGACCTTCAAGTATCTCACCTTGCACCATTACATAATCCTTTGACCCCAGAACAAAATAGCTAGTACTTCAATGGTGGGGAGAGATGAAAATATATGAGGTCAGTTGAGAGCAGCAGTAAAGACTAAGAAGAGTGTCAGGCAAAAGATAATCTACGAGATAATCATACCTGCCACAGATACATCAGCAATGTCACCAAGGGCTTCGCAAACAGGTGTGGCAGTCCACTCTTCACACAAGAATAATGCGGTAGATTTCCTGATGGAGATGCGAAAAGAAAGAATGATATTTTACGAGTGGACCCAGCACCAAATGCATATGTGCATTCATATGAAATCGATGATACACAGGAGAATTGAACAAGAATTTAGTAACTTCACGAGAATAGGCTGGCTGATCATCATATTCAAGCAATAATCTACTGCGGCAAACATAATAGCAGTGCACTTGTTTTTCGAATACTGCACGATAGCAAAACATGGGATGTCACAATAACACTGTACTCCTTCTCCAAACTCCAACGAACACCTAAAAAACAGGACTAAATATTCACGTACCCAATCGCCAGCCTCCCGTAGATGTCCACGTTGCTGCAGTTGAAGGCCTCGTGCAGGACCGCCCAGAGCATGTGGTCGTAGACGAGTTCCGCTTCGGACGGGTCACTGAACCCCTCCCAGGCTACAGGGGATCCTGGCCTGGTCTCGGAGCCCCTCTGGAGGGTGAGGTGAATTGAAACCGCCCTGCCCTGGAGACGCGGCGGGGATGACGGCGTCTCCCGGAGATCGGCGGGGGCGACCCCGGGGACAGGGATTCAAGCCGCCCTGCCCTGGATCCGCGGCGGCAGGGTCTCCCCTCGGACGACGGCTTCTCCCCTGCTTCTCCCGTCGGACGGAGGCGGCGGCGTCTCCCCTCGGCGGTTTCGTCCCCTCCCCTCGGCGGCGGCGGGGTCTCCCCTCGTACAGCGTGGGCGGCAACGAAAGAACTATCGAGAGGATGGAGATCGGGGATAGGATCGACAGTGTGGGAGGTGACAAAAAACCAGCGAAAAAAACGGACGTGGGAGGTGGGAGGGGACGCAAAAAATTCTATGAAAAAAAACCAGCGAAGGTGGGACGAAAAAAATCAGGATAGATGGATGAAAATTGACCGACGGAGACTACCAACTGCTTCATTACGAGTAGAGACAACATGCAATATGTATATACCCACACCCACAGCTTCTTTGTGTTATATTCGTGCATATAACATCTACGCATAGACCTGGCTCGGATGTCACTGTTGGGGAACACAGTAATTTCAAAAAAAATCCTACGCACACGCAAGATCTATCATGGTGATGCATAGCAATGAGAGGGGAAGAGTGTTGTCCACGTACCCTTATAGACTGTAAGCGGAAGCGTTATGACAACGCGGTTGATGTAGTCGTATGTCTCCACGATCCAACCGATCCTAGTACCGAAAGTACGGCACCTCCACGATCTGCACACGTTCGGCTCGGTGATGTCCCACGAACTCTTGATCCAGCTGAGTGTCGAGGGAGAGCTTCGTCACCACGACGGCGTGATGACGGTGATGATGAAGCTATCATCGCAGGACTTCACCTAAGCACTACGATGATATGATCGAGGTGGATTATGGTGGAGGGGGGCACCGCACACGGCTAAGGGATCAATGATCAACTTGTATGTCTATGGGGTACCCCCTCCCCCGTATGTAAAGGAATGGAGGAGGGGGAGAGGGCCGGCCTCCTAGGCGCGCCCAAGGGGGGAGTCCTACTCCCGGTGGGAGTAGGATTCCCCCTTCCCTAGTTGGAGTAGGAGAGGGAAGGAAGGGGAGAAGGAGAGAAGTAAAGGGGGCCGCCCCCTTCCCAATTCGGAATGGGCTTGGGGGGGCGCCCCCACCTTGGCCGCCTCCTCCTTTCCACTATGGCCCATTAAGGCCCATTGACTCTTCGGGGGTTCCGGTAACCCCCTGGTACTTCGGTATATGTCCGAACTTTCTCGAAACCTTTTCGATGTTCAAACATAGTCATCCAATATATCGATCTTTATGTCTTGATCATTTCGAGACTCCTCGTCATGTCTGTGATCACATCCGGTGTAACGCCCCGAACACACACGCCGGTGGTCGTTACTCCTGGCAGGATCTAGACTGGACCCATAGATCAATACTAGTCTTTTCTGCGCACTTTGTACTCACTCGTGCGCACCCGGGACCAACTTCTCGGTCGGTCACCCATCCTGAAATTACTCCAAGCTAAGCACTCTTAACTTTGGAGTTCTATCCGAATGGGCTTCCGGAAAAGAAGGAACTCCTTATTGATATGAGTAGTCTATCATCCCTAATAAGCCAGGCTATCACATACACCCCCACTCAGAGGAACTGACGTCCTCGTCGGGCCACATGAACGTTCCCTCTTGGCACATATGTCTGTGCATCCAGTCCGGTACATGTGTCATGCGTGTGCCACGACGGGTCACAAACATCATGAACAACATGACCACACACCTGTCCACAAACATCCATGTAACCGCGAGGGTCGGCTCTGATACCAACTTGTAACGCCCTGAACACACCCGCCGGTGGTCGTTACTCCTAGCGGGATCTACACTGGCCCCATAGATCAATACTAGTCTTTTCTACGCACTTTGTCCTCACTCATGCGCACCCAGGAGCAACTTCCCGGTTGGTCACCCATCCTGAAATTACTCCAAGCTGAGCACGCTTAACTTTGGAGTTCTATCCGAATGGGCTTCCGGAAAAGAAGGAATTCCTTATTCATATGAGTAGTCTATCATCCCTAATAAGCCAAGCTATCACATCCGGGACTCCGAACTACCTTCGGTACATCAAAACACATAAACTCATAATACCGATCATCACCGAACGTTAAGCGTGAGGACCCTACGGGTTCGAGAACTATGTAGACATGACCGAGACACGTCTCCGGTCAATAACCAATAGCAGAACCTAGATGTTCATATTGGCTCCCACATATTCTACGAAGATCTTTATCGGTCAAACCGCATAACGATATATGTTGTTCCCTTTGTCATCGGTATGTTACTTGCCCGAAATTCGATCGTCGGTATCTCAATACCTAGTTCAATCTCGTTACCGGCAAGTCTCTTTACTCGTTCCGTAATACATCATCCCACAACTAACTGATTAGTCACATTGCTTGCAAGGCTTATATTGATGTGCATTACCGAGAGGACCCAGAGATACCTCTCCGACAATCAGAGTGACAAATTCTAATCTAGATCTATGCCAACTCAACAAACACCATCGGAGACACCTGTAGAGCACCTTTATAATCACCCAGTTACGTTGTGACATTTGGTAGCACACAAAGTGTTCCTCCGGTATTCGGGAGTTGCATGATCTCATAGTCATAGGAACATATATAAGTTATGGAGAAAACAATAGCAACAAACTAAACGATCATCGTGCTAAGCTAACGAATGGGTCAAGTCAATCACATCATTCTCTAATGATGTGATCCCATTAATCAAATGACAACTCATGTCAATGGTTAGGAAACATAACCATCATTGATTCAATGAGCTAGTCTAGTAGAGGCATACTAGTGACATTATGTTTGTCTACGTATTCACACATGTACTAAGTTTCTGGTTAATACAATTCTAGCATGAATAATAAACATTTATCATGATATAAGGAAATATAAATAACAACTTTATTATTGCGTCTAGGGCATATTTCCTTCAAATGCTTCTACTCCCAAATATTGAACAAAGCACCAAATAAGCCTCTGGTCGCCCGAAACCGCGAGAGACTAATGTTTGATGGTAGGGAATTACTATCCTCACTTTGACCCGTGTAGCCTATCAGCCCGATGTCCATAGATCTAAACCGCGGTAGGTTTGTAACTTCACCAAGACACCAGCCAAGCGCCTCCGAGAAGCATTCATACACCGTGGGCGCCTAAACACCCACGCGTAGGGCTGGAATTCGAGTCGAGTCGAGCCAGCTCGACTCGACTCGCTAGAGCTCGTTTCGTTAACGAGCTAGCTCGACTCGACTCGTTATTATTAACGAGCTCAAATCCAAGATTGGCTCAGCTCGTATAACTCGCGAGCTGGCTCGTTTAGCTTGTTAAGCTCGTTAAACATATGAACATAAAACCCTCAAATATTATAAAAATTATTATGTATATATTAAACATATATATCACTAAACAATAGTAATTTCCTTGTAACGCATGAGTCTCCTAGGCGGTTGGGCCTTCAACGGCTAGGCCTTGTGTTGTGCGCCTGGGACATAGGGTGTTGAGTGGCTGATCTTTTTTTATATTGGGAGTGGCTGATCTTTTGTACCGAGCATAACGAGTTACACGAGTACTCGTGAGATTGGCTCGTTTAACTTGGTATATAAACGATCTTAAACTAAAGCTCGGCTCGACTCGTTATTCTTCGAGTTCGAGTCGATTCGAGCCGAGTCACGAGCTACTTGTTTAGCTCACGAGCTTCGAGCTTTTTTTCCAGCCCTACCCACGTGCTCGGCCGAAATCTATCCCGCCCACTATTTGGGACACTCGGTATTACTGTTCTACCCTGACCCGCAATACGTCCGAAATTTTAGATGGGAGCAAAGTTTGTAACTTTCCCCAAATTTCAAACAAGCACGTCCCAAACCAAAACATTGTTCCCTCTTAGCTCCCCTCCCTGTTTCCCAATTCATACTCCGTGGGTGCCAAAACGCCCTCTCCACCAACTGCGAAACCCCATCCTCCTACGTCCTCCACCCCATCGTGCCCAATCCACCGTCGCCCTCCTCCATCATAACAGAGCCGGTACCCCGACATCGTCCTCCAACGCAACCGCAACCGCAACACCCTCAAGGACTCAGTAGCTGAAGCCGTGGCAGAGCTGCCTCCACGACGCCAATGCTGACGTGCGCCATACCCAAGCCACTTCGACCATGTCGTGCTGCGCCTCACTGCTGCAGCTCCACTGCCGCAACCGTCCACCGCACCGGAGTTGTTTCCACTATGCCGTCGTTCGCCGCCTCGGATCTGCTTCCCCACCGCTGTAAGGGCATATTTATCCCTAAGTGTTTTGGTGATTGATGACAACGCATTTGCGGACTAATCGTGTGCCTTGAGTATTCCAGACACTTCATTGCTAGGCACAAGACAATTGGGTGCCCCTCGAAGACTGATGAAGATGGCGTCTTTTCTACATTTCCTTTTGGTGGATTTGAGTCGTAGGAAAGCCGTACTATTAAGAGGGGGTCCGCGTTGGAAAGGTTTGGGTGGAATCATCACGTACACGTCTCCTTCTTGTCCCCTCCTTTTTCCTTGGAGCTTCCTCCGTTTTCTTGCCTCCCTTGTCTGGCTGCTGTGGTTGGTTGCGGTAGTACTGCTCCCAGGAAAACGGTAGTACCGTAGGCATCCGCGGTAGTACCACGCGGTAGCGCGGTAGTACCGCTCCCCTGGAGCCGCACTACCGCTGCCCACCAGGCTAGTGCCGCCCCTTTGCGGTAGTAGGGGCGGATGTAATTTTTTACGTCTGCACCTACTGCGGTAGTACCATTTTCGCCAAGCGGTAGTACCGCGCTATGTAGTCAGGCAGTAGTACCGCCCCTCAGCGGTACTACTGTGTCGGGTTTTTGCTACTTCCGTTTCTTTGCGGAAGTAGGCACGGAAGTTCCCTTCCCCCTGGCTGGGGGTTTTTGCCTTGCGGTAGTACCGCCCCCAGCTCCTGCGCGTCTGTTTATCTTTACTGTCGCTGGGGTTGCGGCAGTACCATGGGTCGGTACGGTAGTACCGCACAGCCGTGCGGTAGTACCGCTTAGTTGCAAGCAGTAGTACCGCGTGGCCTTGCGATAGTACCGCTGGCCAGGCACGGTAGTACCGCTGGCCGCGGGCTGGTTGGTGGGTAACGGTTGGATCCTTTTCCCACACTATATAAGGGGTCCCCTTCTTCCCCATTGACTTACCTCTTCCACCCCCAAGCTCCATTATTGCTCTAAGCTCCATTTTCGCCCGATCTCACTCCCTAGCCGACCAAACTTGTTGATTTGCTCGGGAGTGGTTGAGAAGGCCTCGATCTACACTTCCACCAAGAGATATTTGATTCCCCCCACTAATCCCTTGCGGATCTTGTTACTCTTGGGTGTTTGAGCATCCTAGACGGTTGAGGTCACCGCAAAGCCATAGTCCATTGTGGTGAAGCTTCGTGGTGTCGTTGGGAGCCTCCAATTGAGTTGTGGAGATTGCCCCAACCTAGTTTGTAAAGGTTCGGTCGCCGCCTCCAAGGGTACCAATAGTGGAATCACGGCATCTCGCATTGTGTGAGGGCATGAGGAGAATACGGTGGCCCTAGTGGCTTCTTGGGGAGCATTGTGCCTCCACACCGCTCCAACGAAGACGTACTTCCTCTCAAAGGGAAGGAACTTCAGCAACACATCCTCGTCTCAACCGTCTCCACTCTTGGTTATCTCGTGCCTTTACTTGTGCAAGCTTATTTGTTTCATATATCTTGCTTGCTTGTGTTCCTATCCTTGTTGCATCATATAGGTTGCTCACCTAGTTGCATATCTAGACAACCTACTTTGATGCAAAGTTTAAATTGTTAAAGAAAAGCTAAAAATTGTTAGTTGCCTATTCACCCCCCCTCTAGTCAACCATATTGATCCTTTCAATTGGTATAAGAGCCTCGTCTCTTTATTAAGGACTTTACCGTCCAAAGAGTATGGTTGATACCGTAGACGGTGTGGAGGAACACTCCGGTGTGAATCCGACCTCGTCTACGGGCGATGGGGGAACCTCGGTCTCTCATGAGGAGTTCAATGTGGCCTTGGAGACATTGAAAACCTCCATGACGATCGAAGTTGGAAGCATGTTTACTAAATTTCTTGAGGGGCTTAAACTATCCATCGCACCGTTAAAAGTGGGTGACCCCGCCGACAAGGTGACGGATGCTATCCCCGACAAGGGGGAAGCTAGTAGTGAAAAGGCTCCTTCTTCTAGTGGTAAGAATGGCACCGGCATCTTTGCCCATGTGGAACCACCACTTGTTTATGGTGGACCGGTTCCTTCCACTCATTTGAATCATGCCGGTCCTCCCCCTAAGATTGTGAAAAATGAGGACTTTGATTCTTGGGTTTACCGCTTTAAACGTCATTTAAATCATGTGAACACTAACCTTTGGAGAATCATTGAAGAAGGTTTCTATCCGCATGATCCAAGCAACTTCACTCCTTGAGAAGCCGCGGACAATCAATTCAATGAGAATGCTCTCTTCATCATTCAAGATGCAATTCCACCCGAAGACCTACCTCATCTTTGTCCCTTTGCCTTGGCCAAAGATGCATGGCATTGTGTTGTATCTCTCTACCGGGGAAGCGCAAGCATTCAACGCTCCAACTATGAAGTGGTACAAGATGAGAACGATGAGTTTGCAATGAAAGAAGATGAAGAACCTCATGAGCTTTATCGGAGAGTAACCAAACTCGCGGTCTCACTACGAGATCACAGGAGCAAGGACACGGATGACAATTGGATCAAGCGCAAATTCCTCAAGGCAATGATGCCCTATCACAAGGCCATGTCCTCCGTCATTCGTCAAAGACCGGACTTCCACACTTTGACCTCAAGCGAAGTGTTGGATGAGTTTGTGGCCATGAACATTTTGGACAAGACCGCCGACAATGCGGTGCTTCGTTCTCAAAGGGCAAAGAAGCCTAACCTTGCATTGAAGGCCAAGCTCACCGTTGAAGAAGAAGAAGAGGAAGAAGAGGAGAACAACCCCGAAGATACGAAGTATGCGTATCATGAACACATGGCACTTGCTTCAAGGCAATTTTGGATCAAGAAAAACTCGAGGCCAAACTTTAGAAAAAACAACTCAAGTGGCACGAAGAGCAAGCAACGTGTAAGGACTTGCTACAATTGCGGCAACGTGAGTCATTTTGTTGCGGAATGCCCGTATGAGAAGAGGGAAGACAATGGTGGCAAGCTCATCCGAAAGGACAAGGCCAAGTCGTTCCCCAACAAGAGAAACTTCACCAAAAAGACTCCTCCCAAGGCATTGGTGGTACAAGAAGAGTACAATGAGGATGATGACGATGATGAAAGTGATGAGTCGGTTGCCATGGCCTCCGTTGCCATTGCTACGACTCCACGGGTGTCTCTCTTCGACTCACCCAATGAGAGCATCACCGCTAAGTGCCTCATGGCTAAATCCACCAACAAGGTAACCTCCAACATCAAAACTACCATCATTAATCATCCTTCTCTAACAGATAGCATTAATGAACTTGAGGAAGATAATGTGTAGGCTAATGAGTTTGAGGCCTTTATGGGCAAACTCAAGGGAAAATCCAAGAAGCACTTTGTTGCTCTCTTGGAACAACTTGGTGAAGCCAATGACATGATCGAGGCTCACAAAAACACCATCACTAAGATGGAAGGGCATAGTCGTGACTATGTCGATGAGATTTCGGATCTTTCCAATGCTCTTGAGGAAGAGCGTGGTCTTCGTTTGGCTCTTGAGGAGTCACACAACGTTGATCATGCTAAGTTAAAGAAAGATTATGATCATGTCCTCATTGTTTCTCATGTGCTAAACTCCGAGAAGGCCGAACTTGAGGTTGATTTTGCTAGACTCAAAGAGGAGTTTGATCTACTTGACAAGGCTCACAAGGTCTTGAAGGGTGCTCATGCTAGCCTCAAAGAGTCTCATGATCAACTTCAAGTAAAGCTAACCAAGGAAAAAGCCACTTTCCCTCATATGATGTTAATTGATAATGTAAATGCTACTAACCCGTGTTGTGAGCATGTGCATATCGTTGAGGAGAACGCTAAGCTAAAGGGGCAACTTGAGAGAGGTCTTGTGACTTGCATACAAGGCAAGAAGAACCTCAACGATCTCTTGATCAACCAAAAGGGAGTTGTGGCCAAGGAAGGGGTTGGGTACGTGCCCGACTCCAAGAACAAGAAGAAGAATGACAAGACCAAACGACCTCCTCCTCTCATGCAAACCTTTGTGAAGGAGGGAGAGAGTGCCTCGAGGAGAAGAAGAAGAACATTGCAAAGGGCGGCAATGTCAAGAAGGGCAATGCCACTCCTCCCAACAAAGCCGGTGATTTTAATCCTTCTTATGTGTTATGCCGTGCTAGTGATGGGCATGTTTATGCCAAATTTGTTGGTTCTCTTCATGAATACATTGAATGGTCTATTTGGGTTCCAAAGACCCTTGTTACTAACATCAAAGGACCCATTACAAAATGGGTACCTAAAACCAAGCATTGATCTCTTGTAGGTGTTTGCTTCCGGTGGGGGATCATGGTTGCTCGATAGCGGAGCTACAAATCATATGACCGAAAGCAAGGACTTGGTGGTGGATGTGCACAAGGTTCCATCTATGCCCACCAATGTCGAGTGGGGTGACACCTCATCTTCTAAGGTATTGGGACTTGTCAAGGTGGTCATCTCTCATGATCTCACGATTGAGAAGGTCATGCTTGTTGAGTCCCTTGCATACAATTTATTTTCCGTTCGTCAACTTGCAATCATGGGCTTTGCTACTTTCTTTGATATCGATACCGTGGCCCTCTTGTGGAGAAAGACTCTTAAAGTAGCCTTTGTTGGGCATGTCGAGAACGGTCTATATGTGATTAACTTTTCAGAGCGACCCACTAAGACCGCGACGTGCCTAATGGCTAAAGTTGATGTGGGATGGCTTTGGCATCACCGTTTAGCCCACGTCAATATGAGATCTTTGCAAAGTCTCCTCAAGGGGGACCATGTCCGTGGACTAACGAATGTTAGTTTTGCTAAAGATCGTGCTTGCAGTGCTTGTATCGAAGGAAAGCTACATGAGAAGGCTCACCCTCCCACGACTATCATTTATTCAAAGAGGCCTTTGGAGCTCCTTCACATGGATCTTTTTGGGCCTCCATCCTTCGATAGTCTTGGAGGTAGGAAGTATTGCTTGGTGATTGTGGATGACTACTCAAGGTACACGTGGGTGTATTTCTTCAAGAGGAAGAGCAAGACCCAACAAACCGTCATTGACTTTGCAAATGAAGCACAACGTCAATACAATGCAAAGATCTTGACAATAAGAAGTGACAATGGCACCGAGTTCAAGAACTACACCTTGGATGAGTTTCTTAATGATGAGGGGATCAAGCATCAATATTCCGCACCTTACACCCCTCAACAAAACGGTGTTACGGAGAGGAAGAACCGGACGTTGATGGATGCGGCAAGGACCATGATGGCGGAGTTCAAGTCTCCGTACAACTTTTGGGCCGAAGCCATCAACACCGCGTGTCATGCATCCAATCGGCTCTACCTCCGCAAGGGCTTGAACAAGACTCCATATGAGATACTCACCGGTAACAAGCCCAACCTCAAGTACTTCTGGGTGTTCAGGTGTAAGTGTTTCATTCTCAAGAAAGGTGTCCGGTTGTCTAAATTTGAGGCTAGAGCTTATGAGGGCATATTTGTTGGTTATGCTACAAACTCTCATGCTTACCGTGTCCTCAATAAATCCACGGGACTTATTGAGGAGACGTGTAACGTGGAGTTTGATGAGAATAACGGCTCCCAAGTGGAGCAAAGTGGCACTTGTGATGTAGGTGATGAAATTCCTCCCCAAGCCATAAGAAGAATGGGTGCTGGCTTTATCCTACCCATTAAGGAACCCCTTGTGGCCGAAGGAGAAGGACAAAGCTCCACTCAAGCGGAGCCATCACCAACCCAAGGTCCACACACTTCCGAAGAACAACATGAAGGCCCTCATCCTCAAGAACATGACCAAGGGCAAGATCACGCTCAAGACGGTGTTGACACATCTAGTGATGCCCAAGGTCAAGTTCTCTCCTCCGAGCAAGTTCAAGAACAAGAACAAGCTCAAGACGACGCTCAAGATGATCAAGTGACCACTCCTCATCTCACCCCCGAGGAGGAATTAGAGCGTCGTGCCGCCAAGGTTGCTTCGAAGCTCTCCACCAAGGATCATCTCATGACGAATGTGCTTGGAAGCTTATGAAAGGGGGTAAGCACTCGTAGACAATTAGCAAATTATTTTGAGCATCACACGTTTGTCTCTTGTGTGGAACCCCACAAGGTCTATGAGGCGCTAGAAGATCCGGATTGGCTCAATGCCATGCATGAAGAACTCAACAACTTCGAGCGCAACAAAGTGTGGAGATTGGTGCCAAGACCGATGGGGAACCACAATGTCATCGGAACCAAGTGGATATTTAAGAACAAGCAAGATGCCCATGGGATTATCATTCGCAACAAGGCTCGTTTGGTAGCACAAGGCTACTCCCAAGTCGAGGGTATTGACTACGGTGAAACCTTTGCTCCTGTTGCTCGTCTTGAATCTATTCGCATGTTGATTGCCTATGCTTCTCATCATAACTTTAAGTTACAACAAATGGATGTGAAGGGTGCTTTTCTTAACGGTCCCATTAATGAATTGGTTTATTTCAAGCAACCCCCCGGGTTCGAGGATCCCTACTTTCCCGATCATGTGTATCAACTCGATAAGGCACTCTATGGCCTTAAACAAGCCCCACGTGCATGGTATGACCACCTTACCGAGTTGTTACAAGACCGTGGTTTCGAAGTTGGGCTAATCGACCCCACTCTTTTTACTAAGAAGGTCAAAGGGGAGTTGTTTGTGTGCCAATTATATGTTGATGATATTATCTTTGGTTCCCCTAACAAAGCTTTCAATGAGGAATTTGCCGCTCTCATGACCTCAAAGTTCGAGATGTCTTCCATGGGAGAGTTGAAGTTCTTTCTAGGGTTCGAAGTGAAGCAAAGAAGAGAAGGAACTTTCATCAATCAAGCCAAATATACTCAAGACATGCTCAAAAGATTCAAGCTAAGTGATGTCAAGCCGGCTTCCACTCCCATTCCCACCAAGTGCCAACTTGATATAGATCCCAATGGTAAAGCGATGGATCAAAAGGTATATCGCTCCATGATAGGTTCCTTGCTTTACCTTTGTGCATCTAGACCGGATATCATGTTGAGTGTGGGAATTTGTGCACGTTTTCAAGCCGCACCTAAGGAAAGTCACTATGTGGTGGTCAAACAAATCTTTCGATATTTGGCTCATACCCCAAACTTTGGCCTATGGTATCCAAGAGGAGCAAACTTCAAGCTTGTAGGGTATTCGGATTTTGATTGGGTGGGAGACAAAGTGGATAGGAAATCCACTTCCGAAGGGTGCCAATTTCTTGGTTGCTCTTTGGTAAGTTGGTCTTCCAAAAAGCAAAGTTGTGTGTGTCTCTCGTCCACCGAAGCGGAGTATGTGGCGGCCGGTAGTTGTTGTGCACAACTCTTATGGATGAGGCAAACTTTAAAGGATTACGGTGTCATTTGTGACAAAGTGCCTCTTTGGTGTGACAATGAAAGTTCCATCAAGATCTCTCTCAACCCGGTGCAACACTTCAAGACGAAGCATATTGAGATTCGGTATCACTTCATCCGGGATCACATTAGGTGAGGAGAGATCGAGCTCAACTATGTCAACACTCATGATAACCTTGCAGATATCTTCACGAAGCCCTTGGATGAAGCAAGATTTCGCGAGTTAAGGCATGAGCTAAATATCATTGATTCGAGCAATGTTGCTTGAACCCTTGCACACCCCACCATACTCAACGTGTTGTCCTGTTTAGATGTAGGCATGGACATAGGGGGAGTGATGTTCTCTCAATGAACTCTCCCTCCCCCCATTATGCATAAATCGATCAAGTCTTTCACATTAAGCCATGTTTGATGGTACTTGTGCTTCAAAGACGAGTTGTGGTCATGGACCCAAGGATAATTCTTCGCGGTGCCATACCAATTGACTCAAACATAGGTGGCTACGGCCACCGCCCTCTCTTTGGAAAGGTGGTGTCTCGTGGTTGTTTCGTTGGTCGTGTGCCTTTCCGGCTTTGTGTGTTGCGTGGTCTTGTGGTGTCGTGTTGGCTCGGAGTGTTTGTGCAAAGACCCAGTTTTTCGTGTGCTCGAAACGTGCATCTTCTTGAGCTCATGGTACTACCGCGGCTGGCCGTGGTACTACCGCTTTGGGAGGTACGGTACTACCGGCCACAACACGGTACTACCGCTCAGGTGCGGTACTTCAGAAGTACCACGCCAGACGGTACTACCGCGTTGGGGCATGGTACTACCGCGCCGTCGAGGGAGCGTGGGGGTTATGACTCGGGCAGGGGAGTTCCAACTCCCCATACCCATTCATTTGTCTCTCTCCCCACGTCTCTCTCTCGCTCAAGAACGGCGCCGGAGGCCCTCGCCGGATCTCCGTCTCCGGCCACTCTCCTCGGATTCTGACAGGTGGGATCGTTCCCCACCACTTCCTCTTGCCATGGACCAAGGTTTTTCCCCAAATCCCTCTTTTTCTTGGCTGTTCTCTTGCTTCTAGGTTTTTGGGGAGAAACTTGGTGTTCTTGAGATTTTAGGACAAATCTATGCAAGAGTAGGATGTAGGAGAGTCGTGATGCGTAGGAATCATACTTGATATGCTGTCTTGTGGTAGCTTTGTCCAATCGTAGTACCGTCGTGGTTTCGCGGGCTTTTCTCAGATTTGAACTTGTTCAGATCTGACGCGGTGCGGTACCACCGTGTCTGATGTGCGGTACTACTGCTCTTGCGGTACTACCGCCCTCAGGTGCGGTACTACCGTGCTAGCTCGTGCGGTACTACCGCTCAGCAGACGCAGTACTACCGCGCTAGCCGAGGCGCTAAGGTCGTACTACCGCTCCTAGACCCGGTACTACCGTGACCTTGCACGGTACTACCGCGTCTAAGAGCAGTACTACTATCTTAGCTTCGCAACACTTGGCAGTACTACCATAGGGATCAAATCTCTCTCTAGGCATTTATCATGTGTGCTTTCTTCTTGTTTCTCTTGCTTTGTTGTGGTCTTTGCATTAATCCCTCTTGGCTGTTGTGGGTGTTTTGCATTTTTGTGTCTCAGGTGGTGGCTCTCGTCGTTCCAATCCCAGTTGTGACACTGGCTCCAAGCGTCTGCGCAACCCCCAAGATGAAGCCCTAGAGGGCTCCAATGCCCCCAAGCGCAATGTCAAGACCACTGCCAGCAAGCAAAAAGAACCTGCTAAGGGCATGGACGAGATTTCTGTCTCTGAGTATGTCGAACGCCGGAGGATCAATCCCTATGTGACTCCTCGGGCTGTGCTCAGAGGCACCGAGATGTTCTGGAACAAGCAACAGGTTCTCATCTATCTGGATGTGATCAAGAGCAAGCAGAATACCTTCGTGGATGTCAAGTGGATAGACATGCATCACATGCGGAAGGACAAGTTTCGTGACTATTTTGGAGAGGCTCTGGACTTGGTGGAGCAGTTTGCTATTGAGCCGGTGATCTCTTTTCACCATGACTATGACCCTGAGCTCATCTGTCAGTTCTTTGCCTCAGTGTACTTTCATCCCGGGGAGGAGCGGAGGATGACCTGGATGACCAACGGCCGTCAGCTGTCAGCTACATGAAAAGAGTTCATGGATCTGCTGCACATTCCTGATGACGGGCTTCACACCCCCGTTGGTGTTCGCCCCCATGCCAACTCTGAGTCTGCCAACAAGAACCTGCTTAAGCCTTTCCTTGTTGAGAAGGTGCTCCCCAATGGCAAGTCAACTTGGGTGTTAAACTCCTTTCTAGATATCATGCATCGCATCTTCCGCAACACTCTGTTCCCACGCATTGGCGACAAGGACAAGGTCCATGCATATCTAGTGGACATGTTGCTCCTGTGTGCAGAGGCACGTTCTTCTCAGACTCAGCCACTTGATGTCTCACACATCATGTGGTGTGAGCTTCGGTTTGCGGTGTTCACTCGCAAGGTACCTATCTATGGACCGTACCTGTTTCTGCTGCTCTCCACCACTTGGGAGAAGATGTACCCGGGTGATGAGTTCCTTGCTCCAGACTGGATTCGCCATGAGTCCATCAGCCTCCGCGTCAAGCCCAACTGGGCCAACACCACTACCCGTGCCGAGGCCTCTTCTGCTAGGAGGGCTGCTGGTGAGGAGGAGGCTGCTGCTGAGAATGTTGCTGAGGACCGTGCTGCTAGGTCCACCACTCCTTCCTCTGAGCCATCATGGGCCAAGAAGCTAAAGGACAAGATGAAGACTCTCTTCTGCATGCAGGCAAAGGGACAGTACATGGCTCATGTGGCAAACAAGGAGAGTCGCCGCCGTGACAAGAAGGTTATGAGGCTCTTTGGAGAGGATGTGTCTGGCGGGTCTGAGGACGTCATCACACCTGAGGCTGCCTGGATGTCAAAGCAGGGATACAAGTGGACCAGTTCAGAGGATGACTTCGAGGAGACTATCCCCGCCGCTGAGTCTGACGAGGAGCACGAGGAGCAGTGAGACAACTTCTCTGCCTGAGCCACCCCGTGTGTGTAGGTGTCCTCTCTGCCTTTTTGGCGTCTCGATGCCAAAGGGGGAGAGAGTGTAGGGATTTGCGTTGTGTCGTGCTTGGTGCGTTTATTTGCATTGTCTTTTGGACCTCGTTTGTGCTTGTTTGCTTTGTGTGCTCTTGTTTGGTTTGTGCTTTCGAGACCTTTCCTCATATGGTGTAAGACATATGCACTTTATCTATCATAGTTAACTTATGTGTGTGCTATCTTGTCTAGTGATAAATATGCCTTGTCTCTATAATATAGGGGGAGCTTTGATCCTAGTATTCGTGTGCCGTGCAGTCCAAAGCACTCATCTAGGTGGCACACATCTAGGGGGAGCCCGTCTATATTCTAGAGAGGAGGGGTTTGCATTTACTTAATTTTATTTTCCTTGTGCAAATCCCGTATTGTCATCAATCCACCAAAAAGGGGGAGATTGTAAGGGCATATTTATCCCTAAGTGTTTTGGTGATTGATGACAACGCATTTGCGGACTAATCATATGCCTTGAGTATTCCAGACACTTCATTGCTAGGCACAAGACGATTGGGTGCCCCTCGAAGACTGATGAAGACGGCATCTTTTCTACGTTTCTTTTTGGTGGATTTGAGTCGTAGGAAAGCCGTACTATTAAGAGGGGGTCCGCGTTGGAAAGGTTTCGGTGGAATCATCACGTACATGTCTCCTTCTTGTCCCCTCCTTTTTCCTTGGAGCTTCCTCCGTTTTCTTGCCTCCCTTGTCTGGCTGCTGTGGTTGGTTGCGATAGTACTGCTCCCAGGAAAACGGTAGTACCATAGGCATCCGCGGTAGTACCGCGCGGTGGCGCGGTAGTACCGCTCCCCTAGAGCCGCATTACCGCTTCCCACCAGGCTAGTGCCGCCCCTTTGTGGTAGTAGGGGCGGATGTAATTTTTTACGTCCGCACCTACCGCGGTAGTACCATTTTCGCCGAGCGGTAGTACCGCGCTATGTAGTCAGGCAGCAGTACCGCCCCTCGGCGGTACTACTGTGTCGGGTTTTTGCTACTTCCGTTTCTTTGCGGAAGTAGGCACGGAAGTTCCCTTCCCCATGGCTGGGGTTTTTTGCCTTGCGGTAGTACCGCATGGGGGGCGCGGTAGTACCGCGCGTGCGGAAGTACCGCCCCCCAGCTCCTGTGCATCTGTTTATCTTTACTGTCACTGGGGTTGTGGCAGTACCGTGGGTCGGTATGGTAGTACCGCACAGCCGTGCGGTAGTACCGCTTAGTTGCAAGCAGTAGTACCGCGCGGCCTTGCGGTAGTACCGCTGGCCAGGCGCGGTAGTACCGCTGGCCAGGCGCGGTAGTACCGCTGGCCGCGGGCTGGTTGGTGGGTAACGGTTGGATCCTTTTCCCACACTATATCAGGGGTCCCCTTCTTCCCCGTTGACTTACCTCTTCCACCCCCAAGCTCCATTATTGCTCTAAGCTCCATTTTCGCCCGATCTCACTCCCTAGCCGACCAAACTTGTTGATTTGCTCGGGAGTGGTTGAGAAGGCCTCGATCTACACTTCCACCAAGAGATACTTGATTCCCCCACTAATCCCTTGCGGATCTTGTTACTCTTGGGTGTTTGAGCATCCTAGACGGTTGAGGTCACCGCAAAGCCATAGTCCATTGTGGTGAAGCTTCGTGGTGTCGTTGGGAGCCTCCAATTGAGTTGTGGAGATTGCCCCAACCTAGTTTGTAAAGGTTCGGTCGCCGCCTCCAAGGGCACCAATAGTGGAATCACGGCATCTTGCATTGTGTGAGGGCGTGAGGATAATACGGTGGCCCTAGTGGCTTCTTGGGGAGCATTGTGCCTCCACACCGCTCCAACGGAGACATACTTCCTCTCAAAGGGAAGGAACTTCGGCAACACATCCTCGTCTCAACCGTCTCCACTCTTGGTTATCTCGTGCCTTTACTTGTGCAAGCTTATTTGTTTCATATATCTTGCTTGCTTGTGTTCCTATCCTTGTTGCATCATATAGGTTGCTCACCTAGTTGCATATCTAGACAACCTACTTTGATGCAAAGTTTAAATTGTTAAAGAAAAGCTAAAAATTGTTAGTTGCCTATTCACCCCCCTCCAGTCAACCATATCGATCCTTTCAGCCACCAACAGACGGCCACCGCACCACACTCAACAACTTGGCCATGGGTTCGTCCGAGGCTCCACCGTCCTCCACAACTTCTTGTTTCCAGCGAACCACAGAAAGATCATTGGAAAAACGGAAGGAGGACACAACACTACCAACAGAAAGAGGTACTCCTCTTCCCTTATTCGTGCAAATCTTACGTCTCTGCTCACACCGTATTCATCACACGAAAGAAACTAGTTGAGCGCTTCTTACTTCACCTTCTTCGTGAAACTAAATGCACAAGGTTTTGCCCCATTTACTATTTCACCTTAGCTAGAGGTGAGTCGCCCACCTGGATTTCAATTCAGGGTCAGTTGATTCGCAATAAAACACTACAAAAAAAGACACATCCGTGACATTTTGGGCTGAACGAAATTTTTTTCTATCATACATATGACACTTCTATGACGATAATTGTGACAAAACACGGTATCATCATAGATGTGGTGGGCTCCTACTTCTATGACAAAAAATCATGATAGAAAATGGGCTTTTCATCCTAGGCGGGTCGGAGATGCAGTTGCATGACATTCTTTGGGCCGTCCATGACGGAAAAAACCATGGTAGAAGCGAGGGGGAGGAAAATTTCGGGGAGTTCCCGGTTACGGTGGGAGGTCGGGGGCCGAGCGATGCGCGTTTCTCTCATACACATACACGCGTGTGTGCGAGGCGTTGGCTCTAACTGAACCCGAGCGAGGCGTTGGGCTCTAACTGAACCCAAGCGATTGCACTGCAGGCTACGCGTTACTGAACCCGAGCGATCGATCGATGGCTGTTAACTGAAGTCGATCGAGCGATTCCTTTGCTACTACTGCTAACTGAAGCCGATCGATCCTGCCTCTAGGATGAACAGTGAGTGTTGTCGGGGGGTGGATGAACAGTGAGCGGTGGCGTTGCCTCTGGATGAATAGGACCCCGTGGTGTGGAGGGCTGGATGAACAGTAGACGGTGGAGGGGTGCCCGTGGAGGGGTGGTTGAACAGGACTGTCGGTGTCAAAACCGGCGGATCTCGGGTAGGGGGTCCCGAACTATGCGTCTAAGGCGGATGGTAACAGGAGGCAGGGGACACGATGTTTTACCCAGGTTCGGGCCCTCTTGATGGAGGTAAAACCCTACGTCCTGCTTGATTATTCTTGATAATATGAGTAGTACAAGAGTTGATCTACCACCAGATCGCAGAGGCTAAACACTAGAAGCTAGCCTATGGTATGATTGTATGTTGTCCTACGGACTAAAACCCTCCGGTTTATATAGACACCGGAGGAGGCTAGGGTTACACAAGGTCGGTTACAAAGGAGGAGATATACATATCTGTATTGCCTAGCTTGCCTTACACGCCAAGTAGAGTCCCATCCGGACACGGGACGAAGTCTTCAATCTCATATCTTCATAGTCCAACAGTCCGGCCAAAGGATATAGTCCGGCTGTCTGGAGACCCCCAAATCCAGGACTCCCTAAAGGACCCCGTGGTGTGGAGGGCTGGATGAACAGTAGACGGTGGAGGGGTGCCCGTGGAGGGGTGGTTGAACAGTAACCGGTGGAGTAGCGCGCGGTGGAGGCTGGATGAATAGGAGCCCGTGGAGGCTGGAGGAGGTCGACGGTGGAGATGAACAGTATCCCATGGAGTCCCGTTTTGCGGTACGCCACACCCCTCCCGATGAACAGGACCCCCGTTTCGACCGTAGGAGGTCTGTTTCGTCCGTTTTGCGGTACGCCACACCCCTCCCGATCAACAGGACCCCCGTTTCGATTGTATGAGGTCTGTTTCGTCTATTTTGCGGTATGCCACACCCCTCCCGATCAACAGGACCCCTGTTTCGACCGTAGGAGTGTAACAACCCGGATGTAATTTACCTTATCTATACTCCAACTCTTGCCGTTTCCGGCACTAAGTTATTTTTATTTCCTTGTTGTCGGGTTTTTGTCTCCGTGTGTGTTGTCTTTGTCATGCATCTCATATCATGTCATCATGTGCATTGCATTTGCATACATGTTCGTCTCTTGCATCCGAGCTTTTTCCCCGTTGTCCGTTTTGCATTCCGGCGCTCCTATGTCCTCCGGTGGTCCTTTCTACCTCTTTTCGTGTGTGGGGGTTAAACGTTTTCAGATTGGACCGAGACTTGTCATGCGGCCTTGGTTTACTACCGGTAGACCGCTGTCAAGTTTCGTGCCATTTGGACTTCGTTTGATACTCCAACGGTTAACCGAGGGACCGAAAAGGCCTCGTGTGTGTTGCAGCCCAACATCCTTCCAAACTGGTCCAAAACCCACCAAAACCTCTCCCATCATCTAGAGCGTTCGATCACGATCGCGTGGCCGCAAACCGCACCTCATTTGGAGCTTCCTAGCTCCCTCTACCTCTATAAATAGACCTCATCCCGAAATTCCCGGATCTCCTCTCCCCCTAACCCTAAAATCTGCTCACGCTGCCGCCAGACAACGTACGCTCCGGCCGGACACTTCGTCGTGGCCAATCGGGCACCGCCAAGTGTCGCCGCCGCCTCGCTCCCACTCCGGCCCGCTCGGCCCGCCTCCAGCCCCCGAGGGCCTGCGCGCGGCGCCGCCTGCCTCCGCCGTGCCCGCGCGAGAGGGGCCGCGCCCCGCGCCCGCGCCGGCCTGCCTCACCTCCGGCGCCGCCGCCATGGTCCGCCTCTCCGCCGGCGAGCCGCGCCACCACTGGGCCGCCCCGCGCCCGCACCGACCTCGCCGCCCCGGACCGCCGCCTCCTCCGGCGCCGACCTCGCCGCCCGCTGACGCCGGCAAGCTCCGGCCCGGCGACCTCTCGTCCCTCCTCTTCGCTCTCCGGCGAAACTCGGCGTCCGCGCCGCCGATCTGGATCTCAGATCCAAAATCCCCTCGGTTGACTTTTTCCTCCCGAAACCCTAATTTTTTGCAATCTTTGCCATGCCATAACTCTGCATCCGTAGCTCCGATTCGTGCGTGTAGCATATCAAAATGTTCGCCTCAATGAGTACATCATTTCATCTCATTGCATAATTTTTATTTGAGCTCATCTTGATGCCCGAAATGCTGTTGGAAGAGGGCTATGTGAGGAATATTTCAGATCTGTTTCAGCAAATGGCCTTTTTTCGTTTTTGCCATGATTAATGTGTGCATGCTATGATCCTGAGCTCTACATGTGTTTTGTAGAATGCCATGCCATCTTTATAGGGGTCTATGCCATATATTTTTGTGATATTTGTGGTGACTATCACAAGCATGCAAAGTAGCTTACTCGGTGATGCTGATTTCAGGGACTTAGAATTTCACTAAGTCCTTGTCCTGTTTTTGTTTTTATGCCATATGTTCATGTTGTTTCCTAGTGATCCATGCCATATGTCCGCTCATGCAGTAAGGATTTTTTGCTAATATTGTGGTGCTCTATCCATCCATTTCCTTGTTTGAAATTATGGATCACCCTAGCTTGAGTCAATCAAGCTCTACTTTTGCTATAAAATGATCCTGGCAGATTGTTGACATGTTTAGCGATTTTGCCGAGGATGTTGCTATTGATTCGTGCATGCTATGTTGTTGTTCTTGCCATGTCTAGCTTCTATGCCATGTCTTCTTGATGGGTGTATGCTTAGTTTGTCATGCCATGCTCTGTAGTGAGTGCATCGAGCTCGTAAACATGCCTACTTGCTAATCTGTTTTTGCATGCTCCAGTTTTTCACTAAGTCTGAATTCTGTTTATGTTTTTGCTATGTTCACATGCTTGCAATTGTATTTTCTGATCCCTTTTGGCTCAAGGTCACTAAGGGACTTTTGTTAAGTGCTTTGAGTAGCTTCATGCCATGCCTTGCTTTGCCATGATATGTTCCTGTAGCATGTAGTTTTTTCATGCTCTAAAGATTGCTTCCTGATAATAAATTCCAGACTTGTGTTAATTTCACTAAGTCTGAAACCTGTTGTCATTTGCACTTTTGCCATGCTTGTTTGAACCTGTTATTGAGTGAATTAGCCGTAGCTCAGTGTTCATCTTTTGTCAAGCTTCATGAGTGGATCCCTGCCATGTATTTTGTTGCTATGTTTGAGTGCTGTAGCATATGTAACTTGATGCATTTAGTTGGTCACTTGCTGATTATCGCAGACCGGTGCCATATTTGTTTTGCTTGCCATTTCCAAACCGTGCATCCGATTTCGGTGATCTTTATATCGATTTCAACCGAAATCACCTCACCTTTCCAGTGGCACTCTTGGATTTACAAGTTGAGGCCAGGTTAAATCATTCCTTTGCAAATCTTGCATATGCATCACATATCGCATCCCGCATATCATACCATATTTGCATCATGTTGCTTGAGCATTGCACGTGGTTGATTGTGCTCCTTTTGCTTGTTGTTATTGTTTGGGTAGAGCCGGGAGACGAGTTCGTGAATGAGGAGCCCATTGAGTTCGCTTACGAGGATCAAGGCAACTCTGAGAATTTTGCAGGCAAGATGACCATACCCTCGAAATCACTTCTATCTTTGCTTGCTAGATGCTCGCTCTTTTGCTATGCCTATGCTACGATACCTACCACTTTCTTATCATGCCTCCCAAATTGCCATGTCAAACCTCTAACCCACCATGTCCTAGCAAACCGTTGTTTGGCTATGTTACCGCTTTGCTCAGCCCCTCTTATAGCGTTGCTAGTTGCAGGTGAAGATTGGAGATCGTTCCTTGTTGGAACATGTTTATTGTTGGGATATCACTATATTATCTTGTTTATCTTAATGCACCTATATACTTGGTAAAGGGTGGAAGGCTCGGCCTTATGCCTAGTGTTTTGTTCCACTCTTGTCGCCCTAGTTTCCGTCATATCGGTGTTATGTTCCCGGATTTTGCGTTCCTTACACGGTTGGGTTATAATGGGAACCCCTTGACAGTTCGCCTTGAATAAAACTCTTCCAGCATGGCCCAACATTGGTTTTACCATTCGCCACCTAGCCTCTTTTTCCCTTGGGTTCCGTGGACTCAAGGGTCATCTTTATTTAAACCCCCGGGCCAGTGCTCCTCTGAGTGTTGGTCCAACCTGTCAGCTGCCGGTGGCCACCAGGGGCAACTCTGGGCTGGCCTACCGGAACCTTGGACAATCCGGTGTGCCCTGAGAACAAGATATGTGCAGCTCCTATCGGGATTTGTCGGCACATCTGGGTGGTGTTGCTGGTTTAGTTTTACCATTGTCGAGGATGTCTTGTAACCGGGATGCCGAGTCTGATCGGATTGTCTTGGGAGAAGGAATATCCTTCGTTGACCGTGAGAGCTTGTGATGGGCTAAGTTGGGACTCCCCTGCAGGGTTTTGAACTTTCGAAAGCCGTGCCCGCGGTTATGGGCAGATGGGAATCTGTTAATGTCCGGTTGTAGATAACATGAAACTTAACTTAATTAAAATGCACCAACCGCGTGTGTAACCGTGATGGTCTCTTCTCGGCGGAGTCCGGGAAGTGAACACGGTGTTGGAGTAATGCTTGACGTAGGTTGTTCTAGGATCACTTCTTGATCATAGTTGTTCGACCGTGCTTTTGCCTTCTCTTCTCGCTCTCTTTTGCGAATATGTTAGCCACCATATATGCTAGTCGCTTGCTGCAGCTCCACATCATACCTTTACCTTACCTATAAGCTTAAATAGTCTTGATCGCGAGGGTGCGAGATTGCTGAGTCCCCGTGACTCACAGATTACTTCCAAACCAGATGCAGGGACCGATGATACCGTTCCAGATGATATGACCGAGCTCAAGTGGGAGTTCGATGAAGACTCTCGCCATTACTACGTGTCTTTCCCAGATGATCAGTAGTGGAGCCCAGTTGGGGCGATCGGGGACTTTGTCGCATTTGGGGGTTGATCTTTATTTTGGTACCGTAGTCGGACCATGAGTGTATTGGATGAATGTAATGACTTATTTATGTATTTGTGTGACGTGGCGAGTGTAAGCCAACTATGTATCTTTCCCCTTATTTATGTACATGGGTTGTTTGCGAAGATTACCTCACTTGCGACATTGCTTTCAATGCGGTTATGCCTCTAAGTCATGCTTCGACACGTGGGAAATATAACCGCATCGAGGGCGTTACAAGGAGGTCCGTTTCCTCCGTTTTGCAATACGCCACACCCCTCCCGATCAACAGGACCCCGTTCCGAATGTAGGAGGTCCATTTCCTCCGTTTTGCGGTACGCCAAGCCTCGTTTCCATCGCCTGTTCCGTCCAAGCCCTCCCGATGAACACGACCACGCATTCCGTTCCGACCCAGCCGGTTAGCTCCCACACGTTCCGTTTCCTCCCGATGAACACTACGCATTCCGTTGCCTCCCCATGAACACGATGCATTCCGTTGCCTCCGCATGAACACGAGCATTCCGTTGCCTCCCCATGAACACGACGACATTGTTTTTCCGTTTCGACCCAGCCATGTACACGAGCCCTGGCCGTGCGTATGCGCGAGTAGGCGTTCGAGACCCCGCCCGTATGTACACATACATGGCCGTATTTTATTTCTTGCACCCTGGCCGCTGTACGTACATGTACATGCTACGTGCGCGCCTCTACTACGACATGTACGCGCCTCTACTACGACACGTGCACACCTCTACATCCACCAGTATATATGTACGTACACGTTCGCGACCAGAATGACAACGCTACGTACGCTTCGACCAGGTGGGTCCTGACTGTCAGGCACTTCCTTGCGTGCGAAGATGTAGCTGGTGGGTCCCAGCAGTCAGGGGGGCGAATCGTTTTTTTTTACCCGGACGCACTTCCTTGCGTGCGAAGATGTAGGTGGTGGGTCCCAACAGTCAGGGGGAAACGTTTTTTTTTGTGAAATACGGTGGCCCATCCGGTGGGTCCCCGCTGTCAGGTGGAGGAATCATTATTTTGCGCGTAATAAGGAGGCACTTCCTTGCTGCGGCCGTGGACCCAGCTGTCAGCCTCTCCACGTACAGTCCACGTCCGATGGAAGTCGTTCCTTGACCATGTTGACCATGCTGTGCTGAGAGCACCACGGCGGTGGACGACGGCGAGGACTAGGAAGGGGATGACTCGGAGCCGGGGAAGACGCAACAGTGGATGCCCACGCGAAGAGGAGCACGAGGGTTCACTGGTTCGGCTGCGGTGTGAGGCTGCTGTCGCCGCAGAATAACAGGGGGTGTGGGTGAGTAGAGGGATGGCCTGGCCAGCGGTGGGAGTAGTAGGGGGCGGTGAGGCCTCCGCGACATCACTGTCGGCCACGGGAGGCAGGAGCACGCGGCACGACCGGCGCTGGTTTGGGCGGCTGGAGCAAGAAGACCAGAGGTTGAAGAAGCACTACGGCCGTTGGATGAACATCGTACGGTAACAGGAGCTAGAATCATTCATATTGACTAAGTTGGCAAAGCCCTCCGTCCCCGTCAACTTGGTAGGCCCACAAGTCAGCTTCCCACTATGTTGGGTTCCAGCTGGCAGGGGGAATATTCATTTTTTGTGCATAATAAGGAGGCACTTCCTTGCGTGCAAAGATAGCTGGTGGGTCCGACATGTCAGCGGGGGGCACGTTATTTTCGCGAAATATAGAGGCCCTTCCGATGGGTCCCAGATGTCAGGTGGAGGAATCATTATTTTGCGCGTAATAAGGAGGCATTTCCTTGTGTGCGGCCATGGACCCAGCTATCAGCCTGTCCACGCACAGTCTACTTCCGATGGTGTTGTTCGTTGACCACGTTGACCACGCCGCACCGAGCGCATCCAAGGTGGTGGACGACGGCGAGGCCCCGAACAGCAACGAGCCGGAGATGGGAAGACGCGGGAGTAGAGTCGCAGACGGAGAGGTGTACGATGGTTAACTGGTTCTAGTGTGGTGTGGTTCGGCAGTCGGTGGAGAAGAACATGAGGTGTGGAGGGGTGGAGGGATGGCCTGGCCAATGGTGGAGTAGCGCTTCATAGCGAAGCGTGCTAAGCAGAGCTGCTAGCAGCAGGAGGCGGGAGGTGGTCCCAGCGGCGCTGGAGGAAGAAGACGAGAGATTGAAGATGGATGTTGGTCGTTGGATGTAATCCAACGGCTAACATGTCAGAATCATTTGTTGACTAAATTGACAATGACTTGCATTGGCTTCGACCTATTGGCCCACATTTCAGCCTCCAAAATGTGGCACGTATTCAACCCATTTTTTCAGAATTTACAGTCTTTTTTTTTCGCGGTAGAATATACAGTCAATTTGATCTTTTTTTTGAATTACAGCCATTAGCTGGGCTGGGTGAATAAATAATGTAGCGTGCATGCGGCCCATTTATTTTATTTCCTAAAAAATTACAAGCCATTTGCACTTTCTTGAAATACATGATTTTGTTGGGCTGATTCTAATTATAATGTTGGGTTGGGCCAGCAATGTTATCAAAAAATAAAAAGGGACTGAGCATTTTGTTATAAATATATTTAAATAATAAGTGATATTATTACATTCATCCTTAAATCTTACCAAGCTTTTGTACACAATCACTAGGATTTTCGTGCCAAAACAATTCAAGATTTTATTTGTTAAGAAATTATTTTTATAAATTAATAAGATATGGGATATTGTTTTCTTACATATGTAAGTATCTGTTAAATATATGATGACAATAAAAATAATATATAATAACATATAAAATAATATATATATATATAATATAGTTAGAAGGGAAACATAAGTTGGACCTGGTGTTCCTATTCTTATATAGAAAAATAGAACAGACCTCTGTGTTTTCTTCAAAAAAATACATAAATTGGGCTGCCAAAAATAAAACCTCGGAGGGAGGTCCATAGGACGGAGGCCTATGGACCTCCCATCCGAGGTCGTAGGCTGCGCATGTTAAAAATGAAAGCCTAGACGGGGCAGCCCAAAACCACGTCCAACACTTGCCAAAACTTCGTCCCTCGTTTTCTCTGTGTTTCGCACACTCGACATTGTGTGGGCATTTTGACTGTGCATCATATGATGATGTGATATGCATGAATGTTGATCAGCATGATGTTAACTGGCTGGTAGTTCCATTTTCGACCATGAATAAAACTTCCAACATGATGTTAACCCTGTTTGAAAAGGCCGTGTTAATATAAATGCTCTGCCTCTGAAAGTTGCAGTTTCTTATCTGAAACCGAACTTGCAGTTTCTTATCTGAAACTAAAACTTACAGTTTCTTCTCTGAGAATCACATTGTCTGCACTTTTATTCTCCTATGAAACTACATTTTTAAGTGCTAAAAATAGATCTCTAGAATTCATAAAATACTTTATATGCTCAATACTGCAAATCTGAAATTCAAAAGACATTCATATCTGAAAGTACTCTCAAAATACACAACACAAAACACAATTCACAACCTGCAAATACTGATAACCCTAAGCTCCTCCTGACAATTCACAACCTGCCCGACTATTGGGCTGGGGGGCAGCCCCCTCCTATTCCTTGGTGGCAGACAGCCGCCCCGTGAGACGATGTGAACGGCAAGGGAGACGATGGCGGGGAAGCGTCGTCGGGCCAACTTCTTTTCTCCTCTTGCAGTTGGGTTTGGTCGATGAAGACTCCACCGGCTCGCTCTGGCAGGACACCCTCACAAACGACAGCCTGTAGATGCTCGATCCTTCAATCTCTGGTGGATGCTCCATCTGGGATTGATACTCCCACCACCGCTCCCTCACGATCGGATTCGGTGAACCTGTTTGCTCCATGGCCCAGAGGAGCAGCTCTATGTACTCCGGCGCGACTCCTTCTGGGAGTATCACCGCCTTTTCGCTCTGTTGCAGATATTTGGCCGTGGATGTCGCCGTCACCGCTAGTTGGTCCTTGTTGTTAAACCAAGACTGTATCTCCAACATCCTAGCTAGCTTCACAGGGTCGCCGTCTGCGATCCTCACGTATCGGTTGTACTTCTCCACAGCACCTTCACTCGCCGGCGGTGGTTTTTGAATGGAAGAGGAGTGGAGCAGCGCTGGTTTTGGATTAGAACGGGAGAGGAGCGACGCTGGCTTTGGATTGGAACATGAGAGGAGCAACGCTACTTCTCCATGCTGCTCCTACTTGTCCCCGTTCGTCCTTCAATACTATGGCGGTTCGCTCCTAGTCGTCCCGTCCATTCACATTACGACAGTTCCACTAATCCTAACCCTCCTCCCAAATCCATGGCATCCCAAATCTCCATGATCGGCGGTGAGTACAAGGTTAGAACCATCACCGGCGATGAGTTCGACGTCATCTACACCCGTTCTTCCGTGACGGTGAAAGGATGCCTTTCTCGCTTCAGACGCATGTTCGAAGACTCAGATGATGAGTGGGTCGCTGGGCTAGATGTTGAGTACACCATAGTCCTGGGACGAGAGAAGGATCTAAAGGACGAAGAGAGGAAGAAGCCCGTCGTGATCCAGGTTTGCGTGCATGACTTATGCTTGGTCTACCACATATGCCATGCTGACGTTGAGTGCCAGGATTTTAAGGACTTGCTCGAGAGCAACCTAGTCAAATTCGTTACTGTAGACTTTGGTAACGACAAAGAAGTCCTGCGTCAGATAGGCCTCGTTGTAGACAACACCTTCGGCCTCCAGAAGAATCGGCTGGTGTCCTCTCGTCAGCCTTCAATGCTGACCCTGGCAGGAGCCATGGTTCATCCTTCGTATGGTAAACTGGAGAAACCTCCATACACATTTCATCATCATGCATGGCAGCGGAATGTACTAGATATAGACCACATCCACTACGCTGCAATGGATGGCTACCTTTGCTTCAATATCTACAAGGGTTGGATGAAGAGCAACAACCAAGTGTGAGGTTCAAGCAAAGAAGTATCGGCGAAGAGGAAGAGGGACAAGGACGAAGTTGAGGACGTGGACGAGGACTCCGAGTAAGGTGGCAGTGTCGTTGCTCATGGTGGTTCTAATGCAGTGTCTACCGGAATAGTTGCAAAGTTTAATTTCAGGTGTGCTTAATTTAATTTGAGGGGTGTGTTGTGCTGAGCCCCCATCAGAACTATGTTATGTTTCTTCTCGTTACTTTAACTCTTTAGTACGTACATACTAGTATTTCTTACATTTCATCTTTTAGTTGGTATAGTACTACCACTCGTTTCTTCACATTATATACGTACAATATATATGGCCAACATCATATAGCCAGCAGTTTAGTTGTCAAAGAATTTCAGGGTGCTTAGTTTTTTCAAAGAATTCCAGGATGCTTAGAGGGTGCTTGGATCCAAGGGACTTATTTTAGTCTGACTAAAAATAGTCTCTTTAAGAGGCTAAAGTTCCAAGCACCCCTGACTAAAGAGGGGCTAAAACTAGTCTTGAGACTAAATTTTTTTAGTCAGGGGTACCCCTACTAAAATGTGGATTAGTCCTCTCTCTACTCATTTAACTCCTCTCGTTTAACACAGGCGAGTTCTGGATTGGAGGGTTTGGAGGATAATAAATGCTCATTAACTTGATTTTAGCCTTTTTAGTATTTGGATCCAAGCATGGGTGAGGCTAGCATGTTTTAGTCCCACTACTTTTAGTCATGGGACTAAAACGTATCCAAGCACCCTCTTAGTTTTATTTGAGGGGTGGGTTGTGCTGGACACCATTATTGTGACTAGCCTTTTTAGTAGTACTATATGCATAATTTGGCGACGAGCGCTCTCTATATGTATCACCTTTTTTTAATTTCAAGTTTTGCTCCATGGCGCAATCCATTGATACTAATGCTGTACAAAAGTATATATTTTTTAAAAGGCTAGAGGGCGGGGCAGTCTAGCTTGGTCGGTTTCACGAGAGGCGAGGGCCTTTGTGATTTGACGGCTCATTACTGCTGGAAGGCGGGGCCTTGTGATTTGACTGCTCATATAAATGCGTTGACGACTTGATTGAGGAGGAGCAAAGAACCGTGCGGTATACTCAAGTTTTCCACTGGAGTAGTACTGCGACGGAGGAGCACGAAACATAGCAGCCCAGTGCCATTTGGCGATAAAAATGATCTAATTTGCTATTCATCTCATTGTTAGCATTGTTCCATTCATTCCCTAAAAAAACCATTGTTCTATTCATGCCTCATAGAGAATGTGACACGTGCGGTGAAACACCCGAAGCAAAAGATAAAACACAGGAGCAAAAGAAGAAGGAAGATTATCACCCCAAATGATCTAATTCGCCGCGGAGTCGTAACTGCTTCTTCATCACCTCCACGACCTCCATCTCCTTGTGCGTCTTCTCCGCCATCTTATTCATTCTGTCCATGACGCGGGATTTCTTGACGTGATCCTTCATCATCTGTTCCACGGCCGCATTACGTACCTTGACAGCAGCCGGGTGCTCGATGCGGAGCTTCACCAACTCCTCCTTCTGTTCCATGACGAGGGCCTGCAGCATCTTCATCGAGGAACTACTATTCTCATGCAGCTTCTTCCAGCCGGCGTTCTTCTCCTTCAACAGATCGATCTCGTGGCAGAGCTTCGCCTTGTCCTCCTGAAGTCGCAGGATTTCGCCGGTCGCCTTCTTCTCCGAGGCAATGCTCTTCTTCAGTAGCATCACCAAGCCGGCGGTCAACTCCCCCTGCTGATTGAGCTCAGCGGGCATGTCGTCGAGGCTCTCCTTCAGCAACTCCATCAAGCCTTGGATGAACTCCTTTTGCTTATTGAGGTGCTTATTGAGCTGATCGGGCATGCCGTCGAGGGATAACGACTCCAGCTCCGCCGACTCAGCATGTTCGCCTTCGCAGCTAGGGCGCTCCTCGGAGCCATCGCCTGCCCATGAGAGATCTTTCGAGGTCTCTGCGTGGTGGCGAGCCCTCTCTTTTTTTCCGCAGCCTTGGTTGCCGCTCCCTTGTTACGAGTAGTTTTCGACCTAGAGCTCTGCTCACCGGCCATGGAAATGACGGACGAAGAAGAAGCACTTATGAGGAGGAAAGGTAGAGTAATTTTCGGTTAGGTAGTTCCCCTTTTTATAACCTAAGTACTAGCACTAGTACTAATACCTGCGTAGTGGGAACACGTTCAGGTTTGGTACGTACTAGTAGGTGTGAGCAGGCTTTCGAATGTGATGGGAACAAGGTAAAGATTAATTGATGGTTTTGGTTTCGAGGCCCGAAACGGCTCCCGATGAGTTTAGCGGAACATAAATTTCAAGTACTACACTGCTCAAATGCATAAATATTATGTTACTGTTAAAAATTGGCACAAAATACGAAGGAGACCAATGGAAGTACTACTAGCAACCCACGATTTAACTACTCGCATGCGCGCAGTGGAGTAATAATGTCTTTTTTCCGCCCTCACGTCCACTCAATTTGCATGCGCTGTATTAATTGACCATCAATGAAGTGAACGACTTTACACGCGTCAAATTATCACATGGGGTGGATCTTGGTACAAAATTGCGTCCGCCCGTGTATCTGTCTACTATCTGGTTAATCTCGGGTGTCTACTATGAGTTTCATGTTGGGTGCAAACAAACATTAAAGGAGCCATTATCTGTATTTTTTAACTAAAGCTATTATCTGCCTGCTATCATTGGTTTTGGGTCTATCCACAATTTGCTAGCATCACTCTGGATTTGTGCATGCACTCCTTACATAATCTCACTATGTTTTATTCCTATGCATGTCAATTATTGTACACAATGGAATTGAACATGTAGAGCAAAAGAGACGAGCCTTGCGTGGCAATAAAATTTCATGCAGATGTCGCTCCATGGTGGCCGCAAAGGTAGCCCCCCTCCACCCATTTCAGATCGTAATCAAGAGGAAGATAACTGTTCTGAGGGGGATTCAGAAGCAGAAGACCACTCCTATTTACCCCATGAGGTCTTCGCTCTAACTAGGCATGCTGATGCTGGTGATATCATGCATATGGTGCCTTGCATTGCTTACTGTATACATCAAAGATGTCATCTGCTTAGTTTAGACATGCTTTATGTCAATGCCATCTGTTTAGTTTCTTTATCGTATATGTGAATCATGCAATACCATCTTGTTTAGCCAGGCATTATATATGTGAATTTTGCAATGCCACCCTGGTTAACCGGTCATCTTATATGTGAATTATATCATGACATCATTTTTTATTACGTGTTAAATTTGTCAACAATTTTAGTACATTCAATTACTCTTCATGTGCATCGGCCATTCGGCACAGTCATGGAAAAATCTGGAGTGGAAACAAGGTCTACATAGCAGACAATGCTATCTGACGAAGCACATGTCTTGCTGGTTACAGAAAGCTCCTCAAAGGAGGATTGAGAGATAGATGACCAGTCCTATTTCCCCCTGAGGTGCATGCTCTAACTTGGCGGGGTTATGTTGCTCATATCGTGTGTATGGTATCTTGCATTGCTATGTCATTTGCTTAGTTTAGACATGCTTTGTGTGAATGCCACCTGTTTAGTGTCTAATTACCATATATGTGAATTATGCAATGCCATCTTGTTGCAAGACATTATATATGTGAATTATGCAATGCTATCTTGTTGCAAGGCATTATATATGTGAATTATGCAATGCCATGTTGTTTAGCCAAGCGTCATATATGTGAATTATATCATGCCGTCCTTTTTTTTGTTGATTTCTCATTGCTTTTGTCGACAATGTTTGTATATTCAACTGCTCTTCCTGTGCATCAGCCATTTGAATTGGTGATGGAGAAATCTGGAGTGAAAACAAGGTCTTCAGAGCAGACAATGCTACCTGCTGAAGCAGATATCTTGCTGGTTACAGATAGCTCTTCAGAGGAGGATTCAGAGGCAGATGACCAGTCCTATTATCCCCCTGAGGTGTATGCTCAAACTTGCCAGGGTTATATTACTCATATCATGCATATGTTGTATTGCAATGCTTAGTTTTTACATCATATACACGATATTGAATGCCATCTCCTTAGTTGACACATCATATATGCGATTGCCCTCTGCTCACTTCCCTAGTATATAAATCATATATTTGAATTATATCATGCCATGATGTTTACATAGACAGCATGTATCTGAATTATGGCATGCCAACCCATTTTCTAAAGACATAATATAGTTATACCACCTCATCATGTTTACATAGTCATCATATTTTGAATTATGTCATTCTATCCGTGAATTATATCATGCCATCATGTTTCCATCGACGGCATGTTTGTGATTTATGGCATGCCAACCACTTTAATAGACACATCGTATAGTTATATCATGTCATCCTGTTTACATAGTCATCATATTTTGAAGTATGTCATTCTATCCTGTTTAGTTAGCCATCATACATGTGAAATTGTGTCATGCTATCCTGTTTAATTAGCCATCATATATGTGAAATTATGTCCTGCTATTCTGTTTGGTTAGACAACATAAATGTGAATTATTTCATGCCCTGTTTTCTTCCCTACTATCCATTGCACCTGTCTATCTTACAATGTCTGTACATTCAATTACTTTTCTTGTTTATCAGCCATTTCAATTGGAGGGGGTGATGGCAGTATCTGTGAGTAAAAACACGGTCTTCAGAAAAGATCGTGCTACTGTCGATGGAGATAGAACCACGGTTGTACTTGCCCAAGAACCAGCCCCACCACACATAACCTAGACTCATGTAGATTGTACCCCTACCCAGTTGGACAGAGAACCAGCTACACCCCTTCTAACCCCAACCCCAGCAGATAGACACCCAGTTCCCGTTGACACAGCACCGTCTCCACCACAGAGCACCCAAACACGAGCAGTTAGTAAGGCAACTGCAGTGCCCAAAGCACGAGGACCACCACTCCGAACACCAAGTCAACGCTTAAAAGAAGAAAGAATTGTTCTCAGGTCAGGTTCCGTAGCTATGGTTCATACTACTTTGCTCTTGCATCACTGTATTTACTCATACCAACTAATTTCAAATTTGAAGGATGCAATTGAAACTCCAATGGCGCAATAGGTATGTTTTAAACCTGCTTCTTTAACGTGTTTACTGTTGTAACTTTCTCTATGTTGATTTCAGTTTCAATTGAATAAACAGTTATGTTCTCATGCCATGCACATTACAAGTGTTGTTATTGTTGTGTAGTTTCCCACACTTATATTCTGTCTATGCTGCTTTGTCTTAAATAGATATGATTCGAACTGTATCTATCTTGATTTGGCAACATAAACTAGAATGATATAGACCATACAGTGACCATACTACATAGATATATGTTTGTTTCATGTTGTTATCTTGTTCACCTTACTACTGAACTGGTTTACCAAAATGAGTTTCATATGCTACATTGTAAACATGTGATGTGTTTGTTTGTTTCTCTTTTAGAACACGGATAAAATATTGGAGAAGAGTACCCCGTTATGCAATGGTAAAGGAAGTAATGCAGATAAGGTTCAAGATAGTGAGACATCCCTGTTGGTCTCCAAGAAAGCTGATAAAAACTATATTGAAGACACTGAGACAACCCCAAAGTCATGTCTTGATGTAGTGTTCGAGTTACTGGCTACTACTGCTGGCACCAGCTATTCGAACTCGCTGCCTGAATCAGTTCAGCTTCTTGAGTCTCAACTTCAAGTTGAAAGACATCAATCAGATGTTATGCGACAGGAAGCCGAAGGACTGAGGAAGTCCCTGCAGAATTCAGATGCATACTTTTTGGTGCAACAGCAAGTGCGGGAGGATTTAAGCGCCAAACAAGAGAAAGTTAATAAGCTTGCTAAGCATCTTGCCAGCATTATGGGTACCCAGGATATTGTTTCTTGAGCTCTTCTGAAGTGCTTTCGGCTCTGGACTTGTTTTGCTGCGGCGTTTATATGCTGCTTTGTTCCCTATATTTGCACTGGTGGCGAACTTTGATGCCCAATGGATGTAATATCTGTAATAGCCGTGATAGCCTAGTGTAAGTTGCTTGCTTATTTATTTCCTTATTCTCTTATTTATTTGTTTTCTTGTAGTCAGTGCAGTTCTTTTTCCGCGGTTTGCTAGTGGCCCCAATAACCTATTTTTTAAAACTAGGCCACATTAACCATGGGCTACATATTTACTGTACTTAACATGGGCCTCCTACGGGCCGTAGAAACAATGGGCCTTCTAAGGGCCGTAGAAATAATGGGCCTTCTACGGGGCGTAGAAACAATGTGCCTTATACAGGCCGTAGACACAATGGGCCTTCTATGGGCCGTATCATCAATGGGCCTTCTACGGGCCGTATGATCGGTTGGCCAAACATGGGCCAATAACAGACCATATTATGGTCGTAAATGGGCTAGAATTGAAATCGTTCGTTCATGGGCCGACCATAATGGGCCATCGTTAATCGGCCGTATTTGATGACGCTATGAAAACGACCCAACGTATTAACGGGTCACAAACGGGCCGACTGTAACCACGGGTTGAATATGGCCCACATGCAGAAAATGACAGTAACGGGCCGAAAGTAAACGAATGCTGGAAATGAGCCCAAGAATAAATGGGCCCTGAGAAGGCTGAAAGATAACATGGGCTAGAAACGGCCCAACAGAATAATGGTCCGTTAATGGGTATAAAGTGATACACTGTTCATTACAGGCCAATTTTACCACGGGCCATTAATGGGCTGAGGGTTACTAAGGGCCTCATATGGGCCGAAATATGTCATGGGCCATACATGGGCCGGAAGTTAAAACAGGCTGGAATTATATTGGACGGCCCAGATGATGCTACTGGGCCTAATTCGGATAGGCCGTAAACGGACCCTGGGTTAGCGGGCTGTAAATGGGCTATATGCGAACAGGTCGTTAACATGCTTGCCGTGGGCCGGCCCGCCACCTTTTGACCAAGTCAAACGGGCTGGCCTTTTCACAGGAATGGGCCTCTGTTGGGCCGTGCCACGTGTCGACGTATCATAGGCGCTTTGGGTCCAATGAGTGGATGACATCTGTCTCAACGGTGAGCCGGCACGTGTTTCCTCCAGCCAATGATGATTTTACACATGGAAAATCCCTATTGGTCGGGGTTATTAACGGGTTATCGGATTCAAAACCGGACCCGATAGCTTAACGGCGTTCCGTTACGGTGGATGCCACGTGTCAGTCACCCTTGACGAAAGCACTTCTGTGGCACGTGATTTATCGTCATGGAAGTAGACACTTCCGTGATGATAATTTTGGTAATGTCATGGAACACTTCTATGACAGCACAAGTATGACTATCTTGATTCTGTCATAAAATTGTCATGGATGTACATGCATGACAGAAAACGTGACCTACTATGACAAACATGTATCATCACGGAAGTGTATTTTTTCTAGTGGATGTACTTACGACCGAAAATGATTTCGCCTTTATAATTGTATTTTTTTAGCACTACTGTACGTATAACCGTATTTGGTCGCTCGCCGGTCGCACATGACCTCATTTTGCCGAGCGTGTGTGCTAGGAGGGCATATTCTTGACGGTTTTTGGGTCGTGTTGGAAGGACCCCCCCCTATCCCCCACACTCACTAGGCGACGGTTCCAAATGCCGTCGCGGAAATGGGTTACAAACCGTTTGTATAGCACCTCGTTGTACTAGTGCATGATAAGTTTTGCAGGATAAGTTCTAGGAGGAGGGATTATCGTCGCCATGGCCATCGCCGCCACTTGCCTCGGTCATGGCAGGATCGTCTTCAACATCGCTGTCGTCATCATCACTGCCGCTTGCCCCGACTGCCGAGGGCCTGGTGGCAGGGGTGCAGATGAACTTCTTCAGCAGTGCCTCCACATGGACCTTCACGGCTGCTGCCGCGGTGGCATGGGACTCTAGAGCAACCGGGCCGATCACCGCGCCAAAATCAAAGACGGGATCGCGAAGGTAGAGGTGGCTGAAGACACGCATCGCGGCCGTGGAGAAGAGGTCGCGGCACTCACCTTCCAAGATGAAGTCCACCTTGGCGGCGGCGCCCTTGAGCTCTTCAGCAAGCCTAGAAGAGAGCCCCGTGCAGCCGCCCTCGAGGGTCACGAGCGGGACCTTGAATCATCCTCTGGAGATGGACTGCAGCGCCTGGCGAGCCCTGATCTCGAGGGAAGGGAAGGCGCCGCGCTCTGTGGTTGCTCTCCCCTTGCCGTCGGCAAGGATCTTCTCCCTGGCGTCCAGCCGTGCCTTCGCTCCGGAGACGTGCGTGGTGTGGGATGCTTGGGCTTGGGCCACTTCCTCCTTCAGCTTGGTCGGGCGTTCCCGCTATTCATCTTGATCAACGGTCACCTTCGGCAGCATGGAGTCATGATCCGCAAGCTTCGCCTCGTGAGCCTTAAGGTCGTCTTCCAGCTGCTGGAGTCACTAGACATGAGAGGCTTGCTCCTCTTAGAGCGCTTTGAGGCTAGCCTCAGCTTCATGGCAGCGCTTGGTGGCTGCTCTCGCCTCATCAAGTGTCGCGTCACGGGCCGCCCGCACCTCGTCGGCCTCCTTCTTACTCTTGGCGACAAGGGCATCGGCCCGATCCTGGGTCGCCTTGCTGGTCGTAGACAGTTCACGCCATCCCATAGCAAGCATTAGACGCTCCTGCTTGAGGCGCTCTTTGGCGTCTTGAAGGTCCACCTTGAGCCAGTCAAACATTGCGCGGGCATCGGGCAGGGCCTCATACCTGATTAGGGGGTCGAGGCTCATGAGCTCGAGGGTTGGCCGAAGAGGAGCCAACACAGCATCCTGAGCTGCCGCCATCATTGCCACGGGACACACGCCGTCCTCCGTCAGGAGCACAGGGGGCTCCTGACCATCCCTCTTGGCCAGCTCCTACTCCGGGCGATCGGGGGCTGCCTCGTCCACCGCCATGGTCACAGATGTCAAGGTGTCTTGAGGCCGCATAGCAGGCTAAGATCCGTCATGTTTGGAGGCAAGGCTAGGGCAGAAGGAGAAACCAGGGCCGCCATCCCCTCCCCTGAGGCCGGAGGTGCCACGGCCATAGCGAGCGATGCAGCGGGCTGGATCACCGCGGCTTCCATGATTGCCTCCTCGGGCGACGCCGACAAGGCTCTAGGAGCGGGTGGCACACCCGTACGCCCTAGCATGACACTGCCTGAGCGCCCGAGGGTCACGCCAGGCCGGCGCGGTGCGCTCCCGCGACCGCCATGACCGCGGTCAGGCGCCACGGGCGGCCTCAGGACAAGGGGGTCCTTCGTCACGACGCCCATCTTCTTCTTCGTCGTCGTGATGTTGCCTCTGATCATTGAGAGGGGGGAAGGTATGAGCACACATGTAATCAACGCCTTGTCTGGGAGTAAGGGAGGCTACTTACTTGCTTGGCGCGACCCACTTCCTCTTCTTCTCTTCCTCTTCGGCGGAGGTTGAGGTGCTCCCACTCTTCTTAGGTGTGGCCTTGGCCGCATCCTGGGGACTGGCGGAGCGGTCATGAGCAGGCCCCGACGCGTCGCGGCTGCTCGAAGGAGCAAGGGGGTCGGCTTGAGTGGTGATAACCCACAAGTATAGGGGATCGCAACAGTTTTCAAGGGTAGAGTATTCAACCCAAATTTATAGATTCGACACAAGGGGAGCCAAAGAATATTTGTAAGTATTAGCAACTGAGTTGTCAATTTAGTCACACCTTTAGATTAATTATCTGCAGCAAAGTGATCAGTAGCACAACAATATGATAGTTTTGATAGTAGTAGCAATAGCAATAGCAACGGTAATAGTGATAGCAGTAATTTGTAGCAAGTGCAACAATAATGATAGCAGTGGTAACTTAGCAAGAACAATATAAGAGAAATTTGTAGGCATTGGATCGATGATTTGTTGGATGATATTCATCATTTGACAGTCATAACCTAGGGCGATACGGCACTAGCTCCAGCTCATAAATATAATGTAGGCATGTATTATGTAAATAGTCATACGTGCTTATGAAAAGAACTTGCATGACATCTTTTGTCCTACCCTCCCGTGGCAGTAGGGTCCATTTGGAAACTAAGGGATATTAAGGCCTCCTTTTAGTAGAGAACCGGAATAAAGCATTAACACACGATGAATGCATGAACTCCTCAAACTACGATCATCACCGGGAGTGGTCCCGACTATTGTCACTCCGGGGTTGCCTGATCATAACATGTTGTAGGTGACTATAACTTGCAAGATCGGATCTAGAACATGGATATAATGGTGATAACATAAACGGTTCAGATCTGAAATCATGGCACCTGGGCCAAAAGTGACAAGCATCAAGCATGGCAAAGTCATAGCAACATCAATCTCAGAACATACTGGATACTAGGGATCAAGCCCTAACAAAACTAACTAGATTACATGATGAATCTCATCCAACTCCTCACCGACCAGCGAGCCTACGAAGGAATTACTCACTCCAGGTGGGGAGCTCATGGAATTGACAATGGAGGAGGGTTGGTGATGACGAAGATCAAAGATCCCCCTCTCCGGAGCCCCAAACAGACTCCAGATCTAGCCTCCCGATGAAGAACACGAGGTAACGGCAGCTCCATCTCATGGAACGCGATAATTCTTTCTCCTGGTTTTTTCTGGAAAAATAGGATTTTATAGCGTATGTTTCAGGGTCTGCGGGGTCACCAGGTGGGGACAACCCACCTGGGCGCGCTTGGAGGGGGCGCGTCCTGGTGGGCTCTTCCCACGCAGGTGCCCCCCTCCAGTGGTTCTTGGCTCTAGAAATTCTGTTTTATTGTATAAAAAATCTTCGCAAAGTTTCATTCCATTCCGAGAACTTTTATTTCTGCACAAAAAACAACACCATGGTAGTTCTGTTGAAAACAGCGTTAGTCTGGGGTTAGTTTCATTCAAATCATGCAAATTAGAGTCCAAAACAAGAGGAAAAGCGTCAGGAAAAATAGATACGTTGGAGAAGCATCAAGGGATCACGGCCGAGGAGGCCATGCCCGCCTCAGTGGGGGCCGTGATACGTCTCCAACGTATCTATAATTTTATATTGTTCCATGCTATTATATTATCTGTTTTGGATGTTAATGGGCTTATTTTTACACTTTTATATTATTTTTGGGACTAACCTATTAACCGGAGGCCCAGCCCAAATTGTTGTTTTTTGCCTATTTTAGAGTTTTGCCGAAAAGGAATATCAAACGGAATGAAACCTTCGTGAGCGTTATTTTTGGAACAAATGTGATCCAGGAGACTTGGAGTGGACATCAAGAAATAATCGAGGAGGCCACGAGGCAGGGTGCGCGCCCTCCACCCTCGTGGGCCCCTCGTTGCTCCACCGACCAACTTCTTCCTCCTAAATATATCCATATACCCCGCAAACATCTAGGAGCACCACGAAACCCTATTTCCACCGCCGCAACCTTCTGTACCCAAGAGATCCCATCTTGGGGCCTTTTCCGGAGCTCCGCTGGAGGGGGCATTGATCACGGAGGGCCTCTACATCAACTCCATGGCCCCTCCGATGATGTGTGAGTAGTTTACTTCAGACCTTCGGGTCCATAGCTAGTAGCTAGATGACTTCTTATCTCTCTTTGGATCTCAATACAAAGTTCTCATCAATTCTCTTGGAGATCTATTCTATGTAATCTTCTTTTGCGGTGTGTTTGTCGATATCCGATGAATTGTGGGTTTATGATCAAGTCTATTTATGAACAATATTTGAATCTTCTCTGAATTCTTTTATGTATGATTGGTTTATCTTTGCAAGTCTCTTCAAATTATCAGTTTGGTTTGGCCTACTAGATTGACCTTTCTTGCAATGGGAGAAGTGCTTAGCTTTGGGTTCAATATTGCGGTGCTCGATCCAAGTGACAGAAAGGGAAACGACACGTATTCTATTGTTGCCATCGAGGATAAAAAGATGGGGTTTACATCATATTGCATGAGTTTATCCCTCTACATCATGTCATCTTGCTTAAGGCGTTACTCTGTTCTTATGAACTTAATACTCTAGATGCATGCTGGATAGCGGTCGATGTGTGGAGTAATAGTAGTAGATGCAGGCAGGAGTCGGTCTACTTGTCACGGACGTGATGCCTATATACATGATCATGCCTAGATATTCTCATAATTATTCGCTTTTCTATCAATTGCTCGATAGTAATTTGTTCACCCACCGTAATGCTTATGTTTTCTTGAGAGAAGCCACTAGTGAAACATATGGCCCCCGGGTCTATTCTCCATCATACAAGTTTCCAATCTATTTTATTTTGCAATCTTTACTTTCAATCTATATCATAAAAAATACCAAAAATATTTATCGTATCATTATTATCTCTATCAGATCTCACTCTTGCAAGTGGTCGTGAAGGGATTGACAACCCCTTTATCGCGTTGGTTGCGAGGTTCTTATTTGTTTGTGTAGGTACAAGGTGACTCGTGCATGGTCTCCTACTGGATTGGTACCTTGGTTCTCAAAAACTGAGGGAAATACTTACGCTGCTCTACTGCATCACCCTTTCCTCTTCAAGGGAAAACCAACGTAGTGCTCAAGAGGTAGAAAGAAGGATTTCTGGCGCCGTTGCCGGGGAGATCTACGCCAAGTCAAGGCATACCAAGTACCCATCAAAACTCTTATCCTTCGCATTACATTATTTGCCATTTGCCTCTCGTTTGCCTCTCCCCCACTTCACCCTTACTGTTTTATTCACCCTCTTTTCCTTTTGCCCTCTCTTTTCCGTTCGCCTCTTTTTCGCTTACCTCTTGTTGCTTGTTGCCCTTATGGCTTTACCAAAAGGAGTTGATCTTCACCTTAGAAGGTTGGAAGAAATCGAAAAAAACGTTAGAAGTTTTATGTCCTTGCAGTTTGAGCATAACAATTGTCGGCATTATGGGAATGGGGGTCCCTAGACTTGCCTGCCTGCGGCCCACAGTGTGGCTTTGCTAGCAGGCCCGTACGGCCCATCTTCATCAACAAGGGATTCAAGACCTTCGCGAGGGGCCAAGCCTCGTGAGGCGAACGACACAAGACCTCCTCAGGAGCAGCCTCGCCGGGCTGGCTCATGAGGGGCGGAGAGTTCAAGGCACGGCAAACCTCGTGAGGTTCTTGTGACGTGATCCATGACGATCGAGACCAGGCGGGCGCCAGCGCGCGCAGCGTCCTTATTTCCTCTTTGGTGCTAAGGGGGCAAGCACAGGCGCGGAGTACCAAGGCGTCAAACAAAGGTTTCCATATTAGTGCAACAAGACCAAGACCAGAAGGACGGCAAGACGGAGGTCACCATGGAGCCCAAGACGGCGTCACCACTAGAGCCATTGGCAGGCGAAGACTGCTTTTGTCAGGATAGCTTGTACTAGTTGTCCCCCTTCGAATTGGCTGTTGTGGGATCCCTTCCCGCTCAATATTTGGGGAGAGGACCAGGGCCTCTATAAATAGGACTAGCCACCACCATAGCTAGGGGGATCGATCGATTGAGGGTGAATCGAATCCTCACACGCACAAGTTCGCCAAGCACAAGAACACCTCAACCTCAGGAGGTTGTTCTTCATATTGTTCATCCTCAGCCCAAGAGGCAATCCACCACCACCACATTGGAGTAGGGTATTACACCACAACGGTGGCCCAAACCAGTATAAATCTTGCGTCCTTTGTGTTGCGAGTTCGTCGAGTTAGTTCGTAAGATCTTAGCTGAGCTAGGACGTGGATCGGTAGGGGGATCTTCGCGCGCACCCCAGTGTTTGAACCTTAAGAGTTTTGCCGGATCCCGTGATCCGACAACAATTTCTTTAGAAATGAGCTTAAAGAACAAAAAAGTTTTATTGGTTACATGAATGAAGAGCTCGACGATATGTCTAAGTAATTTTATGGTTTAAAGTCTCAGCTTGCTCATCTTGAAAAATTAATTGCTGAAATCTCGGATAAGCAAGCCACCTTAGTTAATAAGATGGCCGCTAAACCAGAAAGTTTTAATGATAATAAGGATGAAGATCTAAAAGTGATTGATGTGGCCCCTATTAAATCTTTGTTTTGCAATATGAATCTTGATAATGATGAGACTGGAGATGAGTCAACTTTAGTTAGAAGGCGTCCCAATGATTCGGAGTTTTTAGATCTTGATGCAAAAATTGTTAAAAGTGGGATTGAAGAGGTTAAAACTTTAGATAGCAACGAACCCACTATCCTGGATTTCAAGCAATTTAATTATGATAATTGCTCTTTCATAGATTGTATTTCCTTGTTGCAATCCATGCTAAATTCTCCTCATGCTTATAGTCAAAATAAATCTTTTACTAAACATATCGTTGATGCTTTGATAAAATCTTATGAAGAAAAACTTGAGTTGGAAGTTTCTATCCCTAGAAAAATTTATGATGAGTGGGAACCTACAATTAAAATTAAAATTAAAGATCATGAATGCTATGCTTTGTGTGATTTGGGTGCTAGTGTTTCCACGATCCCAAAAACTTTGTGTGATTTGCTAGGTTTCCGTGAATTTGATGATTGTTCTTTAAACTTGCACCTTGCGGACCACTATTAAGAAACCTATGGGAAAGATTAATGATGTTCTTATTGTTGCAAATAGGAATTATGTGCCCATAGATTTCATTGTTCTTGATATAGATTGCAATCCTTCATGTCCTATTATTCTTGGGAGACCTTTCCTTAGAACGATTGATGCAATTATTGATATGAAGGAAGGGAATATTATATTCCAATTTGTGTTAAGGAAAGGCACAGAACACTTCCCTTGAAAGAAAACTAAATTACCATATGAATCTATTATGAGAGCCACCTATGGATTACCTACCAAAGATGCCAATACCTAGATCTATCCTTGCTTTTATGCCTAGCTAGGGGCGTTAAACGATGGCGCTTGTTGGGAGGCAACCCAATTTTATTTTTATTCCTTTATTTTTGCTCCTGTTTAGTAATAAATAATTTATCTATCCTCTGTTTTGTTTTTTTTTTAATTAGTGTTTGTGCCAAGTAGAACCGTTGGGAAGACTTGGGGAAAGTCTTTTTGATCTTGCTGTAAAAAACACAAACTTTAGCGCTCACGAGAACTGCTGCCATTTTTATTGGAGAGTGATATTTAGTTAATTCTTTTTTCAGATGATTAATAGATAAATTCCTCACGTCCAGAAATTTATTTTAGAATTTTTGGGGTTCCAGAAGTTTGCGTTAGTTACAGATTACTACAGACTGTTCTGTTTTTGACAGATTCTGTTTTTCGTGTGTTGTTTGCTTATTTTGATGAATCTATGGCTAGTAAAAGAGTTTATAAACCATAGAGAAGCTGGAATACAGTAGGTTTAACACCAATATAAATAAAGAATGAGTTCATTACAGTACCTTGAAGTGGTGTTTTGTTTTCTTTCGCTAACGGAGCTCACGAGATTTTTCTGTTAAGTATTGTGTTGTGAAGTTTTCAAGTTTTGGGTAAAGATTTGATGGATTATGGAACAAGGAGTGGCAAGAGCCTAAGCTTGGGGATGCCCATGGAACCACAAGGTAAAATACAAGGACACCAAAAATCCTAAGCTTGGGGATGCCCCGGAAGGCATCCCCTCTTTTGTCTTCGTTCATCGGTAACTTTACTTGGAGCTATTTTTTTATTCACCACATGATATGTGTTTTGCTTGGAGCGTCTTGTATGATTTGAGTCTTTGCCTTTTGGTTTACCACAATCATCCTTTCTGTACACACCTTTTTAGAGAGACACACATGAATTGGAATTTATTATAATACTCTATGTGCTTCACTTATATCTTTTGAGCTATATAGTTTTTGCTCTAGTGCTTCACTTATACATTTTAGAGCACGGTGGTGGTTTAATTTTATATAAATAATTGATCTCTCATGCTTCACTTATATTATTTTGAGAGTCCTTTAGAACAACATGGGAATTTGCTTTTAGGCATAATAAAAACTTTCATATAAGTGCATTGAATACTATGAGAAGTATGATACTTGATGATTGTTTTGGGATATGGAGATGGTGATATTAGAGTCATGCTAGTTGAGTAGTTGTGAATTTAAGAAATACTTGTGTTGAAGTTTGTGATTCCCGTAGCATGCACGTATGGTGAACCGTTATGTGATGAAGTCGGAGCATGATTTATTTATTGATTGCCTTCCTTATGAGTGGCGGTCGGGGACGAGTGATGGTCTTTTCCTACCAATCTATCCCCCTAGGAGCATGCGTGTAGTACTTTGTTTCGATAACTAATAGATTTTTGCAATAAGTATGTGAGTTCTTTATGACTAATGTTGAGTCCATGGATTATACGCACCCTCACCCTTCCACCATTGCCAGCCTCTCTAGTACCACGCAACTTTCGCCGGTACCATAAACCCACCATATACCTTCCTCAAAACAGCCACCATACCTACCTGTTATGGCATTTCCATAGCCATTCCGAGATATATTGCCATGCAAAATTCCACCGTTCCGTTTGTTATGACACGCTTCATCATTGTCATATTGCTTTGCGAGATCGTGTAGTTGACATCGTATTTGTGGCAAAGCCACCGTTCATAATTCTTTCATACATGTCACTCTTGATTCATTGCATATCCCGGTACACCGCCAGAGGCGTTCACATAGAGTCATATTTTGTTCTAAGTATTGAGTTGTAATTCTTGAGTTGTAAGTAAAAAGAAGTGTGATGATCATCATTATTAGAGCATTGTCCCAGTGAGTAAAGGATGATGGAGACTATGATTCCCCCACAAGTCGGGATGAGACTCCGGACGAAAAATAAAAGAATAAAAAAAGAGAAAAGAGGCCAAAAGAAAAAAAGAAAGAAGGCCCAAACAAAAAAATAAAAAATGAGATAAAAAGAGAGAAGGGACAATGTTACTATCCTTTTTCCACACTTGTGCTTCAAAGTAGCACCATGATCTTCATGATAGAGAGTCTCCTATGTTGTCACTTTCATAAACTAGTGGGAATTTTACATTATAGAACTTGGCTTGTATATTCCAATGATGGGCTTCCTCAAATTGCCCTAGGTCTTCATGAGCAAGCAAGTTGGATGCCCACCCACTTAGTTTCTTTTGTTAAGCTTTCATACACTTATAGCTCTAGTGCATCCGTTGCATGGCAATCCCTACTCACTCACATTGATATCTATTAATGGGCATCTCCATAGCCCGTTGATACGCCTAGTTGATGTGAGACTATCTTCTCCTTTTTTGTCTTCTCCACAACCACCATTCTATTTCACCATAGTGTTATATCCATGGCTCACGCTCGTATATTGCGTGAAGATTGAAAAAGTTTGAGAACATCAAAAGTATGAAACAATTGCTTGGCTTGTCATCAGGGTTGTGCATGATTTAATATTTTGTGTGATGAAGATAGAGCATAGCCAGACTATATGATTTTGTAGGGATAACTTTCTTTGGACATGTTATTTTGAGAAGACATGATTGCTTAGTTAGTATGCTTGAAGTATTATTATTTCTATGTCAATATTAAACTTTTATCTTAAATCTTTCGGATCTGAACATTCATGCCACAATAAAGAAAAAGTACATTGAGAAATATGTTAGGAAGCATTCCACATTAAAAATTCTGTTTTTATCATTTACCCACTCGAGGACGAGCAGGAATTAAGCTTGGGGATGCTTGATACGTCTCCAACCTATATATTTTTTTTGATTGTTCCATGCTATTATATTATCTATTTTGGATGTTAATGGGCTTATTTTTACACTTTTATATTATTTTTGGGACTAACCTATTAACCGGAGACCCAACCCAAATTGCTGTTTTTTGCCTATTTTAGAGTTTCGCCGAAAAGGAATATCAAACGGAGTTCAAACGGAATGAAACCTTCGGGAGCGTTATTTCTGGAACAAACGTGATCCAGGAGACTTGGCGTGGACGTCAAGAAACAATCGAGGAGGCCACGAGGCAGGGGGCACCCACCCCCTGGGCGCACCCTCCACCCTCGTGGGCCCCTCGTTGCTCCACCGACCTACTTCTTCCTCCTATATATATCCATATACCCCGCAAACATCCAGGAGCACCACAAAACCCTATTTCCACCGCCGCAACCTTCTGTACCCAAGAGATCCCATCTTGGGGCCTTTTCCGGAGCTCCGCCGGAGGGGGCATTGATCACGGAGGGCCTCTACATCAACTCCATGGCCCCTCCGATGATGTGTGGGTAGTTTATTTCAGACCTTAGGGTCCATAGCTAGTAGCTAGATGGCTTCTTCTCTCTCTTTGGATCTCAATACAAAGTTCTCCTTGATTCTCTTGGAGATCTATTCGATGTAATCTTCTTTTGCGGTGTGTTTGTCGAGATTCGATGAATTGTGGGTTTATGATCAAGTCTATCTATGAACAATATTTGAATTTTCTCTGAATTATTTTATGTATGATTGGTTTATCTTTGCAAGTCTCTTCGAATTATCAGTTTGGTTTGGCCTACTAGATTGACCTTTCTTGCAATGGGAGAAGTGCTTAGCTTTGGGTTCAATATTGCGGTGCTCGATCCAAGTGACAGAAAGGGAACCGACACGTATTCTATTGTTGCCATCGAGGATAAAAAGATGGGGTTTACATCATATTGCATGAGTTTATCCCTCTACATCATGTCATCTTGCTTAAGGCGTTACTCTGTTCTTATGAACTTAATACTCTAGATGCATGCTGGATAGCGGTCGATGTGTGGAGTAATAGTAGTAGATGCAGGCAGGAGTCGGTATACTTGTCACGGACGTGATGCCTATATACATGATCATGCCTAGATATTCTCATAATTATTCGCTTTTCTATCAATTGCTTGACAGTAATTTGTTTGCCCATTGTAATGCTTATGTTTTCTTGAGAGAAGCCACTAGTGAAACCTATGGCCCCCGGGTCTATTCTCCATCATACAAGATTCCAATCTATTTTATTTTGCAATCTTTACTTTCAATCTATATCATAAAAATACCAAAAATATTTATCTTATCATTATTATCTCTATCAGATCTCACTCTTGCAACTAGCCGTGAAGGTATTGACAACTCGTTTATCGCGTTGGTTGCGAGGTTCTTATTTTTTGTGTAGGTACGAGGGAGTCGCGCCTGGTCTCCTACTGGATTGATACCTTGGTTCTCAAAAACTGAGGGAAATACTTACGCTACTCTACTGCATCACCCTTTCCTCTTCAAGGGAAAACCAACACAATGCTTAAGAGGTAGCAGGCCGCCCTCGACTGGGGCGTCGCCACGGACGGGCCCGACACCCTGGCTATTCCACTGAGGCGTGGGGAGTCCCTTCGAGGGTGCGCTACCTCGCCCATGCCTGAGGCCACCTGGCCGGATGCCCGTGTCGTCCGAAGGGCAGGCTTCGGCCGCCTGTGGACCCTGACGAAGCACAGGGAACCCGCGGCTGGGGGCTCGTCAGCGTCTTCCTCGAGGTTGCGGAGCAGCTCTGCTGCAACGGTGGGGGACACCTCTTCCAGGTCATCGTCCTCAGTCCCCTTTGAATCCTCTTCGTCTCCACTATCACCGGAGGACACCGACACAGGGGAGTTGGGGTGGTCAGACGGCTCAAGCCCCTGCTTGTTGAAGGTGGGCATGGCGGCGACCAGGTCCTCCCTGTCGTCGTGGCGGTACAACGGGGCGTAGGCCTCGAGAAGGTCGCCCGGGTCGATATTGATCAAGGCAACCAATGCCTTGTCCAACTCCTCGCCCGTCGGGCTGGCGGGACGAAGCCTTATGTCGTCCCTTGCGCCATGGAACTCCCACAGGGGCTTTGTGTGCGACTGGAGCAACGCCAGGCGCTGCGTCAAGAACTCCTTCACAATCATCGCCCCCTCAGTAGCTTGGCCTCCATGTCCGAAGATATCCTCTCCAGGACTGGCCTCGCCCGGGGATCGCTGAGCTTTGGGGAACCCCACTCTGGGAGCCACTCGGGCAGCTCCGCCGGGAGCTCCAGGAGTGGATTGAGGCCCTCGACATCTAGGAAGACCCATCGATGCTGGAAGCCCTCCACCTTCTTCCCGACCTTTAGGAGCACATCCCCCCTATGGACTACAACGAAGGAAGCACAAGCAGAACGCTGCATCCGTTCGTGTAGCCACAAGCTAAAGAAATAGCGAAAGAGCACTACAGAGGGCCTCACGCCCACGAACGCCTTGCAGTAGAAGGAGAAGATGGATAGGAGAAGGATGGGGTTGGGCTGAAGATGGAGGGCGTGGATTTTGTAGTGACTGAGGACGGCGCATAAGAACTCCGAGAGGGGCGGGAAAAGCCCCACGAAGATGATGTGGAGGAAGAAGGGATAGACCGTCTACGCCAAGGTGCTCCGCTCTGCGGAGCCGGCCCAGATCAAGGTCTCGCCCCATTCGTTGTCAGCACCCTCCATATGCAGGAGCACGGAGGTGAGATCCCCCTCCTTGGTGATGGAGGATGCGTCAAGCATTGGCGAAGGAGAGGAGGAGGTCGCGGCCTGGATCGCGGGCTTTGATTTCCCGGGCGCCATTCGTGGATTCGTCGGCGTCGGAGAAGAAGGGAGGGGGCGGAGTCGCGATTGGATCTGGAGAAACTGTTGGTTGGAGAAAGGGATCAGGAGCAAGGCAAGGGAGAGAAATGATGGCCCTGCAGCGTGCACCAGTCTTTTGTCTGCCTGAGCAATTGCGGAGGTGACGTGGGGAAGCGGAGGCATCCGTGTCCTGTCGTGCACCACGCGTCAAGCCTGGCCCAGAGGTGGTTGGGGCCCGCGTCGCTTTGCCTTTTCCCCATGGCTTCTCCTTGAAGCCAGACCGAGCGCGCCTTGGGCCCAGGGGCTACTGTCGACGTTCTGGGATCGGGGGTGCCCAGACTTGCCTACCTACAGCCCAGCATGCGGCCTCATCAACGGCCCAGTACGGCCCAACTGCAAGACCCCCAAGATAAGACCCTCACGAGGGCCCCCGGCCTCGCGAGGCGAACGACGACAAGGCCTCCCGAGGGGCAGCTTCCCGAGCCTGCCTCCCAAGGAGCGGAGACTTCTATGCAGGTACCCAGCCTCACGAGGCTCTCGATGACGCCCAAAGCCAGGAGAGCGCCAGTGGGCGTAGAGAAGGACAGTTTCCTCTTTGGTGCTAAGGAGGTAAGGATGTACGTGGGTTCCCAAGGAATCCCCCAAAGGTTTCCATTCCGGTGCAACAAGACCACGAGCTCGGCAACACGGATTTCATCGCCGAGCCCACCTCTGCGTCACGACTAGAAGTTTGCAGGCGAAGACCACCTTTCATCAGGATAAGATGTACTTCTTGTCCCCTTTCTAATTGGCTGTTGTGGGATCCCTTCCCGCCTAAGCTATGAGGGAAGAGGACCAATGCCACTATAAGTATAGGCTAGCCTCCGCCGTAGAGAGGGATCAGATTGATTCCATCTTTGCTCCCAGAGCCTTGGCGAGGTAGCTCATCCACTATACTAGTGCATCCACAACATCCTCGTGAGGCCAATCCACCACAAAGCAGGAGCAGAGTCTTACACCGCAAGGTGGCCCGAACCTGGTTAAACTATTGTGTTCTTCCATCCCCGCTTGCATGAACTCGACGAGGCAAGGCTTTGAGGTGATGAGTTTGAGGCCGGGGCTGTTTTTGATCTTCGCACACGCCTAGAGTTCGAACCATGTTTCGGTTCACGTAGCCCCGGTTCCGACAACAACTTCTGCCTTTTCTTTTGTGTATTTATCAACAGTGCGTCAAGGTCTAAATACTCATGCATAAAAAACAATTGTGTGATTATGGGTGAATTTTGTGCACAAGTAGTACACTGTAAAAGTAGAAGATAGCAGGTGGGTGAGAAAGAAATGACGGGAAACATATGATAGCTCTAACATGCATGGCACATGAAATTAGATCCTAGGATTTTGAAATATGAGCACGAGGATGGCTGGGAAATGCAGATACTCCTCCAACACACCACAAGTTGTGGTCCTATGAAAATAATAGTTGGTTGGAACAAATAGGTCAGTCCATTTTTTCCGCACCGTCCGATGTATAAAGAACCGGCAGGTTGCCTTCATCTACCTCCAGCCAGTCAGTGTTGATGATCTTCCTCGAAATGCCAATGACCACCGGCTCAGACCCCTTCCTCCGCCCTCCCCTCGACCTCACTACACCGTTTTGGTTGGCACCATCCCCGACCATACCTTCAAGCCCTTCCGACCTCCACATTGCGCGCAAGCAGATCATGCGTCCCGCACCCCTATGATAGACAGCGATGCGCCGCTTCCACGGTGAACAGGTGGACTAGGTGCTCCACATGCCTAAGCGGGTGCTGCTTCTTTCACTACAAAAAAATACACTTCCGTGATGATACGTGTTTGTCACAGTAGGTCACGTTTTTTGTCATGCATGTACATCCATGACGATTTTATGACAGAATCAAGATAGTCATACCTGTGCTGTCATAGAAGTGTTCCATGACATTACCAAAATTATCATCACGGAAGTGTCCACTTCCATGACGATAAATCGCGCATCACAGAAGTGCTTTCGTCAAGGGTGACCGACACGTGGCATCCACCGTAATGGAACGCCGTTAAGCTATTGGGTCGGGTTTTGGATCCGATAACCCGTTAACAGCCCCGACCAATGGGGATTTTCCACGTGTAAGATCATCATTGGCTGGAGGAAACACGTGTCGGCTCATCGCTGGGACAGATGTCATCCACTCATTGGACAGAAGGCGCCTATGATACGTCGACACATGGCACGGCCCAATAGAGGCCCATTCCTGTGAAAAGGCTGGCCCGTTTGACTTGGTCAAAAGGTGGCGGGCCGGCCCATGGAAAGCCTGTTAACGGCATGTTCGCATATAGCCCATTTACAGCCCGCTAACCCAAGGCCCGTTACGCCCTATTCGAATTAGGCCCAGTAGCGTCATCTGGGCCATCCAATATGATTCCAGCCCATTTTCACTTCTGGCCCATGTATGGCCCATGACGTCTTTCGGCCCATATGAGGCCCTATGTAACTCTTGGCCTATTAACGGCCCGTGGTGAAACTGGCCCATAATGAACAGTGTGTCACTTTACACCCATTAACGGCCCGTGGTGAAACTGGCCTGTAAAGAACAGTGTATCACTATATACCCATTAATGGCCCGTTATTCCGTTGGGCCATTTCCAGCCCATGTTATCTTTCGGCCTTCTCAGAGCCCGTTTATTCTTGGGCTATTTTCCAGCATTCATTTACTTACGGCCCGTTACTGTCATTTTCTGCTTGTGGGCCAAATTCAGCCCGTGGTTATAGTCGGCCCGTTTGTGGTCCGTTAATACGTTGGGCCGTTTTCATAGCATCATCAAATATGGCCTATTAACGATGGCCCGTTATGGTCGGCCCATGGATGGACGATTCCAACTCTAGCCCGTGTATGGCCAGAATGCGGTCTATTTGGCCCATGTTTGGCCAATCAATCATATGGCCCGTATAAGGCCCATTGATGATACGACCCGTAGAAGGCCCATTGTTTCTACGGCCCGTAGAAGGCCCACTGTTTCTACGGCCCGTAGAAGGCCCACTGTTTATATGTCCCGTAGAAGGCCCACTGTTTCTACGGCCCGTAGGAGGCCCAGTGTCACTACAGTAAATATTAGCCCATGGTTATTGTGGCCTAGTTTTAAAAAATAGGTTATTGCAGCCACTAGCAAACCGCAGAAAAAGAACTGCACTGACTACAAGCAAACAAATAAACAAGACAACAAGGAAATAAATAAGCAAGCAACTTACACTAGGCTATCACGGCTATTACACATATTACATCCACTGGGCATCAAAGTTCGCCACCAGTGCAAATATAGGGAACACAGCAGCATATAAATGCCGCAGCAAAACAAGTCCAGAACTGAAACCACTTCAGAAGAGCCCAAGAAACAATATCCTGGGTACCGATAATGCTGGCAAGATGCTTAGCAAGCTTATTAACTTTCTCTTGTTTGGCGCTTAAGTCCTCCAGCGCTTGCTTTTGCACCAGAAAGTATGCATCTGAATTCTGCAGGGACTTCCTCAGTCCTTCGGCTTCCTGTAGCATAACATCTCATCGATGTCTTTCAACTTGAAGTTGAGACTCAAGAAGCCGAACTGACTCAGGCAATGAGTTTGAAGAGCTGGTGCCAGCAGTGGTAGCCAGTAACTCGAACACTACATCAAGACAGGACTTTGGGGTTGTCTCAGTGTCTTCAATATAGTTTTTATCAGCTTTCTTGGAGACCAACAGGGATGGATCACTAACTTGAACCTTATCTGCATTACTTCCTTTACCATTGCATAACAGGGTACTCTTCTCCAATATTTTATCCGCGTTCTAAAAGAGAAACAAACAAACACATCTCAGTTTTACAATGTAGTATATGAAACTCATTTTGGTAAACCAGTTCAGTAGTAAGTTGGACAGGATAACAGCATGAAACAAACATATATCTATGTAGTATGGTCACTGTATGGTCTATATCATTCTAGTTTATGTTGCCAAATCAAGATAGATACAGTTCGAATCATATCTATTTAAGACAAAGCAGCATAGACAGAATATAAGTGTGGGAAACTACACAACAATAACAACACTTGTAATGTGCATGGCATGAGAACATAACTGTTTATTCAATTGAAAATGAAATCAACATAGAGCAAGTTACAACAGTAAACACGCTAAAGAAGCAGGTTTAAAACATACCTATTGCGCCATTGGAGTTTCAATATTGCATCCTTCAAATTTGAAATTAGTTGGTATCAGTAAATACAGTGATGCAAGAGCAAAGTAGTATGAACCATAGCTACGGAACCTGACCTGAGAACAATTCTTCTTCTGCTTTAAGCGTTGACTTCGGGTTTGGAGTGGTGGTCCTCGTGATTTGGGCACTGCAGTTGCCTTACTAACTGCTCGTGTTTGGGTGCTCTGTGGTGGAGACGGTCTGTGTCAACGGGAACTGGGTGTCTATCTGCTGGGGTTGGGGTTAGAAGGGGTGTAGCTGGTTCTCTGTCCAACTGGGTAGGGGTACAATCTGCATGAGTGTGGGTTATGTGTGGTGGGGCTGGTTCTTGGGCAAGTACAACCGTGGTTCTATCTGCATCGACAGGTAGCACGATCTTTTCTGAAGACCGTGTTTTTACTCCCACAGATACTGCCATCACTCCCTCCAATTGAAATGGCTGATAAACAAGAAAAGTAATTGAATGTACAGACATTGTAAGATAGACAGGTGCAATGGATAGTAGGGAAGAAAACAGGGCATGAAATAATTCACATTTATGTTGTCTAAGCAAACAGAATAGCAGGACATAATTTCACATATATGATGGCTAATTAAACAGGATAGCATGACACAATTTCACATGTATGATGGCTAACTAAACAGGATAGAATGACATACTTCAAAATATGATGACTATGTAAACAGGATGACATGATATAACTATACGATGTGTCTATTAAAGTGGTTGGCATGCCATAAATCACAAACATGCCGTCGATGGAAACATGATGGCATGATATAATTCACGATAGAATGACATAATTTAAAATATGATGACTATGTAAACAGGATGAGATGATATAACTATATTATGTCTTTAGAAAATGGGTTGGCATGCCATAATTCAGATACACTGTCTATGTAAACATCATGGCATGACATAATTCAAATATATGATTTATATACTAAGGAAGTGAGCAGAGGGCAATCGCATATATGATGTGTCAACTAAGGAGATGGCATTCAATATTGTGTATATGATGTAAAAACTAAGCATTGCAATACAACATATGCATTATATGAGTAATATAACCCTGCCAAGTTTGAGCATACACCTCAGGGGGATAATAGGACTGGTCATCTGCCTCTGAATCCTCCTCTGAAGAGCTATCTGTAACCAGCAAGATATCTGCCTGCTTCAGCAGGTAGCATTGTCTGCTCTGAAGACCTTGCTTTCACTCCAGATTTCTCCATCACCAATTCAAATGGATGATGCACAGGAAGAGCAGTTGAATATACAAACATTGTTGAAAAAAGCAATGAGAAATACAAAAAAAGGACGGCATGATATAATTCACATATATGCCGCTTGGCTAAACAACATGGCATTGCATAATTCACATATATAATGCCTTGCAACAAGATAGCATTGCATAATTCACAGATATAATGTCTTGTAACAAGATGGCATTGCATAATTCACATATATGGTAATTAGACACTAAACAGGTGGCATTCACACAAAGCATGTCTAAACTAAGCAAATGACATAGCAATGCAAGATACCATACACACGATATGAGCAACATAACCCTGCCAAGTTAGAGCATGCACCTCAGGGGGAAATAGGACTGGTCATCTATCTCTCAATCCTCCTTTGAGGAGCTATCTGTAACCAGCAAGACATGTGCTTCGTCAGATAGCATTGTCTGCTATGTAGACCTTGTTTCCACTCCAGATTTTTCCATGACTGTGCCGAATGGCTGATGCACATGAAGAGTAATTGAATGTACTAAAATTGTTGACAAATTTAACACGTAATAAAAAATGATGTCATGATATAATTCACATATAAGATGACCGGTTAACCAGGGTGGCATTGCAAAATTCACATATATAATGCCTGGCTAAACAAGATGGTATTGCATGATTCACATATACGATAAAGAAACTAAACAGATGGCATTGACACAAAGCATGTCTAAACTAAGCAAATGACATCTTTGATGTATACAGTAAGCAATGCAAGGCACCATATGCATGATATTACCAGCATCAGCATGCCTAGTTAGAGCGAAGACCTCATGGGGTAAATAGGAGTGGTCTTCTGCTTCTGAATCCCCCTCAGAACAGTTATCTTCCTCTTGATTACGATCCGAAATGGGTGGAGGGGGGCTACCTTTGCGCCCACCATGGAGCGACATCTGCATGAAATTTTATTGCCACGCAAGGCTCGTCTCTTTTGCTCTACATGTTCAGTTCCATTGTGTACAATAATTGATATGCATAGGAATAAAACATAGTGAGATTATGTAAGGAGTGCATGCACAAATCCAGAGTCATGGTAGCAAATTGTGGATAGACCCAAAACCAATGATAGCAGGCAGATAATAGCTTTAGTTAAAAAATACAGATAATGGCTCCTTTAATGTTTGTTTGCACCCAACATGAAACTCATAGTAGACAGCCGAGATTAACCAGATAGTAGACAGATAGTACTGATTGCTGCCCCAATATGTACCCCACAACCATTTAAAAACTCAAGTTTCAACATTAGTTTGGACCTGACTTGGAGTCTAATAGGTGAACACGACGATAATGTAGCATGTCATCATATTAAGTGATGCATAACGTAAGCAGACACAGAAGAGTGTGACCTCTCTTGCAGACCCGTGTAGTCCTCAAGGTCATCTGCTCAGTTGATGATGGTAATGCAGTTTCTGTGGCTGCCGGCGGCGGGGAAGAAGATTTGAGGCGGCGAAAGACAGTCTGGAGAGCGGATCCCTCTTGTGGTGAACCCTTCCATCGTTGGAGCAGCTGAGCTGGGGTGGAACACAGCGCCGCAGGAGCAGGACAAACCACACAAGGTTTTATTTGACACATATCTGTAATAGAAGTAATTGAGTAAGGGCTTGTTTGAATTTGAGGACTCTAACAATGCAGGGATAGGAAATAGATAGGAATAGGATAGGAATGCACGTGCAAAACAGAGAATTTAAAAACACAGGATTTCTACCAATCTGGGTGTTTGATTCACAACAATTGGAAGATCACAGGATGCAAAAAAGCATGGTGAGATTAAGTCAAACCACAAGAAAATGTACGGTTATAATGCTATTATGCTACTATATCTTAGTCTTGTGCTTGATGAATAGGAATATGAAAAGGAGGAGAAGTGGAAATTAGAATTCCTACGGTTTTTCTTTCAAGGAGACACTAAAGGAACAAATCCTACAGTTTTCCTTTGCTCCATTCCTTTGCACCAAATTCATGAAAAGAAGTACCATAGGAAACTTTCCAATTCCGATGTTTTTCATTCACTTTTCCTTTCAAGCACTAGCGATTCTAGTAGGCAGGCTTGAGCAAGGAAAATCCTACACTAAAAAAATGTTTTTGTGCTACTTCTATTACTTTGGACCCAGGCCACTGCCATACTAGCTCAACTCCCAGGCCCATCGACAAATGCACAGCTCAAACGCGCAGAGATAAATAATGATGGCGTTCAAGAGAGTCCATCACGGATAGCTAAGTTGCCTGGTACCTCACTGCTTGTCATATAGTAGGATAAAATAATCGTATTTCCCGTTACTACGAGTGCTCAGTGGACAATATATATAACATGTAGAGTAAAAAAGATATGCAACAAGTGTACAACCTCTTTGGCTGTCGGAGGAGGGGAAGAAGATCTTAGGCGTCTGGAGATGGAGCCCGAGGTACTGCTCCACTGTGATGGAGGGTTTCATCGTTGGAGCAGCTCCGGTGAGTTGTACGACGCCGAGGCTGAAGCAGGACAAGAGAGACAATGAACAACGTTAACCTGAGTGGAATTCTAATAGCATCTCCAATACATGAGATAAAATACATAACCACAAAGTGCTAGATGTAAAATACATCAGCCGCTCATCTCTGAACTTAACTATCGAAACTGAATTTAACTGTCGAAACTGAACTTAACTGTTGAAACTGAACTTAACTGTCGAAAGTGAACTTAAGTGTCGAAACTGAATTTTGCTATTGAAACTGAATTTTGCTGTCGAAACTGAACGCACTAGCAAGGTGAGGCTACACGTCGGTCGACTGACTTTTTCATCTCTGGTCAGTCGATTTTGCAGCCGTTGGATACAAAATCAAGGGCCTGCGGTTCATCTTCAACCTCCACCCCCCTGAGCCGCCAGCCACCACCGGCCAAACAGCAGGCCCCCGCCGCCCACGGCCGCCCTGAAAAAAATCCCCACCGCCGGTCCGCCGCCGCCTCGGCCATCCCTCTAGCCCCCCCCCCCCGCCGGGGCTTTTTTCCGGCCGTCCCCCCCCCACCGCCCCGCCAACGCCCCGCCACCGCCGGCGACCACCGCCCCCATCCTGAACCCTAAGATAGATAGTGGGGTACCTCTCCGGCGAGCCCCCCTCCCCGTTGCGGCTGGTTCTTCATTCACCCCGGCGACCCCCCCCACCCCCTGAAAATCAACTGACCCAAAAGTCGATTCAGTCGACTGAAGTGTAGCTAAATCGGAGCAGCATCGCAAGCAAGAGCAAGAGCAAGAGCAGCAGCGCGAGCAAGAGAAATAGCAAGAGCAGACCAGGCAGGGGACCGAGAGCAACAGCAGAGCAGCAACTCCTACTGATGTGGACATCGCCGCCGAGGGAGCGACTCCATGGAGGAAGTGGCCGGCGATGCCGCCGTGGATGGAGCCGCGCCGTGTCGGCTTGGGACCGAGCGCGGGCAGCACCGTGAGATCGAATCAAGAAGAAAATGCGGCGATTAGTGTACAACCTCTTTGGTGGCGCCGATTAGGCCACAGCTTCATCCGAGGAAACAGTGATGATGATGCTCTTCCGGTGGTGCAGGTGAAGACGGCGGTGTGGGAATGGAGGTGGCGCAAAAGACGAGGGGAACGTCAGGGCAGCTCCTTGGAGGTGGAGGACGGGGTGGCTGAACCGGCGGGACGATGAGATCGACGACGGATCCTCATCTGTTACGGTGGATGAGGGACATCGAGGTGTTGCTGTGGACGACGTCGTCGGGGAAGAGGCTCCGACTGGGTGGCGGACGGAGCAGGGTGTGGGGTTTCGTCGCGGGTTTTCGCGGCCTCTGTGTATGAATGAGTAGGCGGATGGGATGGCAGTGGGGAACCATGGCTTAGAGACGCGCTTGTCCGAAATGTGGGGTAAGTTACGAAAGTACCCCCACCGATTTGAGGTGGTTCTTTCGGTTCAAGGGTACCACGGGCATTTCACGTGTCGGGATTTCACAGGAGGTGGGAGTTTTCGCGCGCGTTGTAATTTCGGAATAGCAAGGCGCGGGTTGAGATGGAGGGGGTTGTCGGATCACAACGAGACAAAGATATGTCTTAAATATTTCGGGCTAACAAGGCGCGGGTTGAAGAGGCGGGAGTTTCGCAGCACGATAGACAGAGACGCTAGCTTGAATTTTCGTCATAACAAGGCACGGCTTGAAATTTCGGAAGAACAAGCTTAGCGTGTACCCAAAAAAAGACAATTTGCACCTCAACACACACAACACACACACAAACACCATTTAGACTAGAATAAGGTACACGTGCATTGCACACGTGAGATTTGGCAACCAAATTATGAATAAATACCACATTATAGCATGCAAGCTTTGAGTCATATATGCATGATGTAGATGTTCGTTTAATTCTTATAGTTAATTTCATTCAAAAGCATCTAGTTTTTATAAGAAAGCTAATCTATTTTAAGATTCATGGAATTGTGCGTTGTAAGACATAAAGTAAAAACAAATAATGGCAAATCATGTAGAAAAACATTTGGGCAATTCTGATACGGAAGATTCTAGAACAAATAAGAAGTGCTTGTGTTTTGATGTTTGTGCATTATGCTTAAGTTCAACCATGGAGTCCTCTAGATTATACATGTGGCGAAATCTGGTGGAATCTAGATGATATCCAACGGCCAGTAGTGCTCAAATTTGCCATCTTTGGACCATCGAATTCGCCTCATCCAATGACCATCGTTCAAAGTTAAAGTTACCCGCACACAATATAAAAAATATAAAATATAATATATATAGGGGTATAGATATAGATATGTGATGCGAAAGCCGCGCATCATCTTCAATTAGAATAGTGTGTCCATGCACAGATGCGACGTGGCCAAATGATGTCTGTCATCGGTATCTCAAATTCAAATCAGTCTGACCTTGTTCAATGTGTATACATTACAACATGCTCGTATCAAAACCACACCGCGCAGATCTCCGTTATATCCATGCATGCATGGGTTTCAAACATCAGGATCTCTTATTCAAATATTTGAATTCAACTTTACATTGATTATGACCTCACCTATTCTTTTACACCCACACAGTAGTCTTCTCTTTATAATTGTACCACTAACTTTCTCTCGTGCATGCATGCACACACACTACCAGTCGGCATTATCCATCGCACGCATGCAATCTTTTTCTTCAGGTCGGTCTCCCATGAAGGCACACACCCACACACATCCCCCTCTCCATCATATCGGGCATTCTTTATCTCTCACGCTTGCATGTGCAACGATCGATGTTCCTCTATGTATGTGTGTATATAGCTAGGTCTTTTATAGTTTTCCACACAAACCGATCAATCGATATATCCAGTGAGGTCTCACCCTCTTACCCACGTCCACATCGATCAATCTATACCTCTCTATATAGGATTAACATATATAGCTAATACACCCACATTAATTATATATCCAACGTCCCCCTCTCATCATCCATGCCTTCCGCTTCATCTCTCAGACGCGTGCACAATGGCGAAGACAGGGGGCAGTAAGGGCCCTGCCCCCCTCCCCCCCCCTAACATCACTATATGTCGAGGCTAATATGAATGTGATCATTAGACAATTGCTGCTAAAATGGTTTAAGTTCATGAATTGACCCTCCTTGTAAAGGATTAGCAATGCTTGGCCCCCTAGCTCATTTATTTTTCATGGCTCCGCCACTGCGCGCAATAGCGCACGTGTTCGCCCCCTCTCTCTAAATATCGATCTCGCACTTGTGCATTCCTTCATAGTCTCCCTCCACTCGGCCCCTCGCACCATCTTCTAGCCCCCCACCGGATTTTGCCACATGTACAATCTAGCAGACTCCATGGTTGAACTTAAGCATAATGCACAAACCTTAAAACAACAGTGGTTCTCTTTTGTTCTAGAATCTTATGTATCATAACTGCCCGAACTTTTTTTTCTAGTTGAATTGCCATTATTTGTTTTTTACTTTATGCTTTACAACGCACAATTCCATGAATCATAAAATCGATTAAGGGCTTCTTTGATTCAAAGGATTCTCAAAGGAATTTTGGAGGATTCTAATCATTAGGAATTTTTCCTATCTTGGTTGTTTGATTCGTAGGATTGTAAACCATAGGAATTTTTCCATATGATTCATTTGCACTAGATTTCATAGGAAACATCCCATACACTCAAACCTCTTTGAAAGAATTCTGCGTTTTTTCTATGCACAATCAAACACTCGTACAATCCTGTAGGATTCAAGACGACATTCCACTATAATCCCATGTTGTTCTATTCCCGCGTTCTTAGCTTTTTTATAAAAACTAATTGATTTTGAATGAGATGAACTATAAGAATTAAATGAAGGGCTACATCAGGCATATATGACTCAGAGCTTACATGCTATAGTGTGGTATTTATTCATAATTTGGTTGCAAAATCTGATGCGTGCAATGCACGTGTACCTTACTAGTACTTTGAGTATGTGCAAAACACGTAAATTAGAATACCAATGGAACGCTACACAGTATCTCTCTTATAGTTCATGAAGCCACGTGGCACATGTGGAGGCGTTGCCGCGACCTCCTTGCGTGGATTGATCACAGTGACGTGCTGCTGGTTCCAGAAGAATGTACTCGTCCTCCCTGAGCCATACTGGCGGTACATGCACGAAGCGAAGATGTGCACGCACGCCACGCACACACTCATTCCCTCGCACGCACACGCGGGTACACGGGCGGACGCAATTTTGTACCAAGATCCACCCCATGTGATAATTTGACGCGTGTAAAGTCGTTCACTTCATTGATGGTCAATTAATACAGCGCATGCAAATTGAGTGGACGTGAGGGCGGAAAAAAGACATTATTACTCCACTGCGCGCATGCGAGTAGTTAAATCGTGGGTTGCTAGTAGTACTTCCATTGGTCTCCTTCGTATTTTGTGCCAATTTTTAACAGTAACATAATATTTATGCATTTGAGCAGTGTAGTACTTGAAATTTATGTTCCGCTAAACTCATCGGGAGCCGTTTCGGGCCTCGAAACCAAAACCAT